>NC_044311.2:124437438-124751984 GCF_007474595.2 Lynx canadensis
AAGCTCTTTAAAAATAAAAACCAGTCCTGAAAATAGATGCGTTGATCTCTGACCAGCTCACATGATTATACCAGTTCACCTTCAGTGTAGAAAGCAACTATTGGAGGGGCGCCTGGGTGGCGCAGTCGGTTAAGCGTCCGACTTCAGCCAGGTCACGATCTCGCGGTCCGTGAGTTGGAGCCCCGCGTCAGGCTCTGGGCTGATGGCTCGGAGCCTGGAGCCTGTTTCCGATTCTGTGTCTCCCTCTCTCTCTGCCCCTCCCCCGTTCATGCTCTGTCTCTCTCTGTCCCAAAAATAAATAAAAAACGTTGAAAAAAAATTTTTTTTAAAAAATAAAATTAAAAAAAAAAAAAGAAAGCAACTATTGGAAAATACATGAAATTAATACTAATTCTAACACCCTCTCCTAGATGGTTTCCCATCCTGTGTAATCACGTGTTACTCTAGTGCAAATTAAAACTGCTTAGTACCTATTCTTTGCATTTATCTCAGTGACTTTTATTTCTATAGGCACTAGTTGGGGATAAGACACTGGCATTTTGGTTGATGGATGCTGAAATGTATACCAACATGAGTGTTCTGACCCCGTTTACTCCAGTTATTGATCGTGGAATACAGCTTCATAAAATGATTCGACTCATTACTCATGCTCTCGGTGGAGAAGGCTATCTCAATTTCATGGGTAAGTAGGAGTTGAACACATACCCCATCTGTGTTCAGAATGTTAACTAATATTACATATAACATAAATCACGTAGAATGTTTTGAATTGGCTGTTCGGATTTAAAATAAAAAATTACAACTTTATTTTTTTAATACACTGTCACATATAAACTGCAGAAATTAAATTACTGTATGATCATTGTTATACTAATATACAATACAAAAGTACAGCGATAGCTGGCACTTTATGTAATGGTTTGTCAACAAGTGGCGTGAACTATTTTTAAAGCTTAGTGTTATTATTCTGAATTTCATCATTTGAGTTTATTTTATTACTTTAGTGATCACACATATTGAACATAAGAAAGATATCATTGTCATATCATAACATATTCAGCTAAGATTATTGGTCTTTGAGGTAATTGTACACCAGCATGTTTCTATGGTAAATGTGAAAACCAAGACTAAGAATATGTGATGTACAAAAATGAAATGTGTATTTATTTTAAAAATAGGAAGACTATTTTATTAAAATATTTAATATTTTAATATTAAAAATAGAAGAGTATTTTAAAAATAAGAATATTCCAAGGTCATTGTTGTCTGAAGGATGTTGAATGCTACAATATAGAAATCAACTAATATTTTCTGTTCTGTTTGGTCAACAACGATTATTTGAGAATTTGAGTTTTAGGAGATTTCATCATTTTTAGACGGGAAGTGTATGTGGGAGGCTGACTTATTTTTCTAAAGTAAAAGCCTTAGAGCTTCAAGTTAATTCATTTCTATCTGGAAATTTTTATAAGGAACCTCTGGTTGGACTTTTAAAAGTCTCTATTGTTAAATAAATAAATAGTCTCTATTGTTTGCTAACTTGAGGTTAGCAAGCCCAACCCTTTATGCACCAGATTTCACCCGTATGGACTGTACCCTTGGGTGTATTCCTCTCCTCTTAGGATCACAGAAATTTGTTAATATTCCTAAACTGTCTGGAAGTGACCTTCCTAACCTGAGGGACTGCACTGTGTCAGCCATGCCACAGGCCAGGTTTCCTGAGCGGACTTTGCAGGCATGATATCCATAAGTAAAATCATCCTCAGTTGCTTAAAAGCAACTGGTCCTCCCTGACTCTGTGAACATTGTCCACAAATATAGCCATCCTAGTAAGACCTTAGTTGCACAATCAATTCATTCAATTATATCCTGAGAAAAAGATAGAATCCATGAATGTATGTAAATAACTGTGTCACCGTGTAAAGTAAGGAGAGCTGAGGTTTTAGTGTGAGATTTTTTTAATGTTTCATTTCATTTATAAAAGCAGTTAATTAAGTTGTTACAGTCTAAGCTTAAATAGAAACTGAGAGGGCTTCCTTGTATGTGTGGAAATGAAACAGTTTTCCAAACAGAGAACTGAAATAAGAGAACATCTCTGAGTTTATGCAGCCAGTCCTATGTCATTAATTCGGTCCTGTGTCATTAATTCTAGAAACCCACTGCATTCAAGAACTCTAGTAACCTGACTCAGTTGACTGCTTTAGTCTGGAAATTGTGTAAGCATTGTCAACTCAGAGGCTGTACCTTTGAGTAGAGAGCCTCAGTAGTTTGAAGTACTTAATAAAGTCCTTTACCTGAGACTATCCTTCTTTGCCAGACAGTTCTAGCCTGAAGCACATAACAGAACCTTCAGGCAAATTTCAGAGTAAAATGGTCTATCCACAGATGATGGAGCTTAATGGTCCTAGTTAAATAAATGTTGATAACTTTTAAATAAGAAAGGTCTGATGCAAATTCGTAATAAGAATGATTTCCTCTGAGTCTTGGTGTATATTCCATAATGGTAAAAATGGGTCTTGGACAGCCAGGACATTAACAAATCTCAGTAACTCATAAGCTTTGTGAAATATATATTCCTCCTAAGACAGGCTGAGCATCTGTTCTGTTTTGGAAACTCTTCCCATAGTAACAATAAAAAAACATAATTGTTTCTAACACCTCTTTCTATAAGGCCTATAAAGTGAGCATATTTGTGGTATCAAATCTAATCTTGAAATTATTCTTTGATATAGAACTAAGATCTTTGACGTTTTATTCTTGTGTCCTTAAAACAAATGGCTTCTAATGTTTAACACCAGTATAACACCTATTTTTTTTTTATTCCATCTGTCTTATTATCTTACCTAAATCTAGCATTTCTGTGCAAACTTTAAAATCAATAATCTCCGAGTAGCTCTATAATTTCTGATTATTGATGTTGTTTTATGAAATCTTTCCTATGAGCTATCATGACTTCAAATATTTTCTTTTTCCATTTCCTGATCATGTCACTGTCCTGCTTAATGGCTTCAATGACTAGTGCCCTCCAGCTGACCTGTAAGTCTCGCATGAATGGTCTCCTGTGGGTCTCCCTGTTGATTGCTCTGCTCCAGCCAAGCAAGCCTTCTTTCAGTTCACTGAATGTACCAACCTCCTTCCACTCTGAGCTCTATACATTTTGCAGTTCTCCTTTCTTGAAATCATTCCACTCAAACACCCCCTCCCATCCCTGACCAAATCCTTCCTCTGCAAATCTCATTGCCTTGGGGAAGCATTCCCTAAAGCCTCATGCTACACCAGTTTCCCCTGTTACACATTTTTATATTACCCTATCCTTACCTTTCATGGCACTTAACAAAATTACATTTGAAAAACTATTAAATATATGACTCCCTTGGTAAATTTAAAACTCAGTGAAAATAGGGGTCATCTGTATCTTTATTCACTATTATATCGCCAGGAACTAGTCTGGCATAATATCTAGCAGCATATCACAAAGCTTCCACATTTTTCTAAAAAAGGATATCAGGTAGATGTATATGTATGTAATAAATAGGTAGATGTATATATAAATAAAATATTACCTTGTAATATTTTTAGCAGTAGTTCATTAGCTGCAATCACCAGTTGTAGTTGTAAGTAGAGTAATTTTTTTTTCAAGTGGCATATAAGAAATTAATATTTAAAAAGATCAATTTAAGAAATTTTTTTAAGACTGAGGAGCAATCTGGTTGTTTATTCATATTTTAGGCATTTTTAAACTTGTTAGCTTTCTGGAATTTTATTTTTATTTTCCTTTAGTAGAAGAAGAATGAATTAAGAAAAGAAAACAACACATTTTTATAGTTTTTTTATCAAAACATTGTACATAAACTCATTAGGCACTTAGATATGTATTCTATTCATCACAAATCATTAAGGCCAATACTGACTTTTTTCAGAATGATACCAATTTGGCTACTTGTTTTGTTTTGCTTGTTTTTTTGCCTTGTATACTTCAATGTTGAATTTCAACAAATTCTTTCACTCTGTTTAAAGCAGAATAATTTTGAATTTCAACAAATTCTTTCACTCTGTTTAAAGCAGAACAATATTTGCTGTGAATTTTTTATTTGCTAGATTATTTTTTAATTAGTTTTGAATAAATACATTTATATTTCTTATTCTTCTCCAATGCAGTCATATGAAAGAATCAAATACAGGAGAGGGGAGCAGGGATGGTTAAATTATTTTCATATGTTTTATATTTTTATATCACTGATCATACAAGAGATAAAATAATAAATATGAATAAAAAGTAAATTTATATTGGCATAACATTCTATACTTTCTAAAGCATTTTCATATGCATCATCTAACTTAGTGCTTTCTTAGTTCGAAAGAAACCTGGAGAGAAAGTTAGACAAGTATTAAGGTGTGCTAGGTCAATGTCACAAGTCCCATTTTGCTGCAACTGTAATTAACAAAGGTAAAGAGACACAACTAATGTTGTACAGCCAGAAAATGACAGCAGCTTGTCAGTTGTCTCTTTCTTCTGATTTCCAGTTTGAGAATATTTTAGAAAAAAAAAAAAAAAAAAAAGAATCTATGTCAATATGTAGATTAGCCACCAAACTATAATTAATGAATATCTTTTAGGAAGAAGTAGATCATAGTGGTTAAGAAAACTATCTGAGTGGGATCCAAGATTTCTAGCTGTGTGACTTGTGTAGGATGCATTACCATTCTGGGCCTTTGTTCAGTGGTAAAATGGAGCAGCGCCTGCCACAGAGGATTGTTTTGAAGGTAAAGTGATTTAATATAGATACAAGACTCAGAATATTGCCAGGGGCACATAGCTCATAGTTAACTTTTATTTAAATTAAGTTTCAATTAAAATTAACTATTTTCGGGGCGCCTGGGTGGCTTGGTCGGTTAAGCGTCTGACTTCGGCCCAGGTCATGATCTCACCGCCCGTGAGTTCGAGCCCCGCGTGGGGCTCTGTGCTGACTGCTCAGAGCCTGCAGCCTGTTTCAGATTCTGTGTCTCCCTCTCTCTCTGCCCCTCCCCTGTTCATGCTCTGTCTCTCTCTGTCTCAAAAATAAATAAACGTTGAAAAAAAATTTTTTTTTAATAAAAAAAATAAAATAAAATTAACAATTTTTAGTTCACTATTTTTAATTAGCTATTTTTAATATTATTAGTTATTCCATTAAATAAACAGGTCCCAGATACTGATGTTCCAATTTCATCTAAGAGTATTGTTTTATAATTTTGCCTGATGGTACATTGTTTAATATAAAAGTTTATTAAAATGTTTAATTCATTTCCTCTTTAAAACATCAGTAAATATAAGAATTCTTTGTTAAAAATCAAATGACATTTTCCAAGTTGATATATGTGGTAAATTAAGCCATTTCTGTAGTTAGTCTCACTAAGACTAAATAATATATATATTTTTTGTTTTCAATTCATAGTGACATTCATTGAATATTGCTACCCAAACACCTTACTTATCTTTCATGTATGAGGAGGTCTGAGGGTAACCTCAGCTAGTTTTAATTTCTAGGATGATTTCTAGGATATATATTGATTGGTTAGCATTTATTATTATCTCTTATATGGCGTTTGCATGTTAGTTTGTGCATTAGATAAAACTTAATATGTTTTTCTGACATGCCTGTACAGAGAATTTCTTTTTTTTTTTTTTTCTCAACGTTTATTTATTTTTGGGACAGAGAGAGACAGAGCATGAACGGGGGAGGGGCAGAGAGAGAGGGAGACACAGAATCAGAAACAGGCTCCCGGCTCTGAGCCATCAGCCCAGAGCCTGACGCGGGGCTCGAACTCACGGACCGCGAGATTGTGACCTGGCTGAAGTCGGACGCTTAACTGACTGCGCCACCCAGGCGCCCCCAGAGAATTTCTATGTACACAGAAGCAGAGAGAAAGAGAGAGAAAGAAGGCAGATTAACTTAAAGCAAATTCAGTTTTAAAAGTTAGTAAATTTGAGATATGTATCAATTTAAACTATAAATTTAACATATTCATAACACATTCTAGAATGTGTTTTAACACAATTTATAAAATTCCTTCATTCTTCAAAGTTTATATGTATCTACTATGTACCAAGTGTTGCTAAGTGGAAGATATTCTGAGTTGAAAAATAGCTCTTGCCCTCAAGGTCTCAAAACTCAAAAGGGAATACAGACAAGTAAACAGACAAGTGTCTTTATACTACCACATGTATTAGATACAGTGATAGAGATAAGTAGAAAATGTCATATAAATATGTAGGAAACTGGGTTAAAAGATTGTCGGTAGAATTTATGAGCTATTTCAGTTAGATTAGAATAGAAAGGCACAAGAAAGCTCTATAATGAAATCAGTGAGTCTAAGTAGGACTAGGTCATTTTGGAATAGTAAACCTCAAATAAATGAAAAAACCGGGGTCTAAGGAAATTAAATGAGTGATCATTCATTGATTGGAAATTTTAATGAAAAATATGGTTGTCATCACTTTAAATTATCATGAATTCTTCAGCAAGGAAGACCCAGTATTCATGATTGAATGGCTTTATGGTTTACTTTTTTTTTTTTTTCCCTCTGTTTATAATATAACTGAAAGAATACAGATTAGAAAAATAAGATATAAGATTATTGGTACTCTATATGGATAAACCTTTGCTACCATCATAATCATTGGTTATTTAAGAATGCTTAATAGATTGTTTAAAAATAAATATAAAAAATATCTGCTATACATATAAGATAACCTCAGTAAGTATATGTTAATTGCATGTAGATGAACTGCTAAAGCCATTCAAAGAAGTGAGGATAAGGATATGTTTTGCCCAGTTTTCTGGTGACTATTTGGCTCTTTTGGGAGTACTACTGTTTCCTAATCCAGTCTTCTGAAGGAGAGGGAGTAGTCACATGACCTCACCATGTGACTTATCAGAAATTGCTATAAAGAGGTGTGGGCAGGCAAGTACATGTGCTACTATGTTCAGTGATCACAACACTAGGGGAAAACCTCAATGTGGGTACAGTGGTCCCCCCCCTTATCTGCAGTTCTGCTTTCCATAGTTTCAGTTTACCACCCAGTTCCATCTGGAAGCAGATGATTCTCTTTCTGAACCTATTGTCAGAGTCAATAGTAGCCTAAGGCTGTGTCACATTGCCTACTTTCATTCACCTCATTTCATCTCATCATGTAGGCATTTTATCGTATCACATCATAACAAGAGGAAAAAGCATTAGTACAATAAGATATATGAAGAAAGAGCTACATTTTCATAACTTTTATTGCAATATATTGCTATAATTGTTCTCTTTTATTATTTGTTATTCTTGTTAATCTCTTATTGTGCCTAACTTATGAAATAAATGTTATTATAGGTATGTATGTATGTATATATAGGAAAAAACATAGTAGATGTAGGGTTTGGTACCATCTGTGATTTCATGCATCCACTAAGACTCTTGGAAAATATCCCCTGAAGATAAGGGGAACTACCACAGTATTAATTTCATATAATGCCAAAATAATATCATTGATAGTATTTTTTATTAAAGACTGTTTAGAGGGGCGCCTGGGTGGCGCAGTCGGTTAAGCGTCCGACTTCAGCCAGGTCACGATCTCGCGGTCCGTGAGTTTGAGCCCCGCGTCAGGCTCTGGGCTGATGGCTCAGAGCCTGGAGCCTGTTTCTGATTCTGTGTCTCCCTCTCTCTCTGCCCCTCCCCCATTCATGCTCTGTCTCTCTGTCCCAAAAATAAAATAAAACGTTGAAAAAAAAAATTAAAAAAAAAAAAAGACTGTTTAGAAAAAGAAAAGAAAGTAATTAATTTTAAATATAAATGTATATAAACATTTCACCATATCAAGTAGAACATAAATTAAAATCTAAGCATTAACCACATACCTTGCAGATTTAAAATTTTGGCAGAATGTAATTTTAAGAATCAGCTATACAAAGTAAATGAAAATTTAACCCTAAATTTGAAAATGAAATAATATCATTTAATAGTTTTTTAAATGTAAATTTAAAAAATAAACTGCATTAAAATGTTGCCATCACTGAATTTCAAGCTGGTTTTGGTGAAAAATGTTGTGGCTTTTCAGAAAGCTCTCTGTAACCCTGTCCTAGACTAGGCAGTGGTAAAGAGAAAGTTACCTGAAACGACTAACTCCAAATATTTTCTTCATTTTCAGGTAATCAGGTGTCTTATGGAATAGCTTTAAGAAAATCTTTTCAAATACCTTTTTTTTGGGGGGGTGGGGGTGGGTGGGGAGGATAGGGACTGCAAATCTTTTTATTGGGAGCTTGCTGCCAGTTTTGTTTCAAAGGAAGTTTTGTTTTCCCCTCTGATTTGACTTCATCTACTTTAGTTTTATCATCTATAGATAGAGATTCAAATGCAGAGTGAATGCATCACTTTCAGTACTGGCATGTTCGTATTCCACTTGTTCAGAAAGCCTTTGAACTAAAGTAAGAATTATTCTTGCAACAGAAGCTTTGCTTTCTCGGTTGTCATTTTCTTCCTCTTGGGGATAGTGTTATAGAAGAACATTTTCTAAATGAGTACACCTTCATTCAATTTGAAATATTAATGCTGCATATAGCTCTCTGGGTATATCTCAAAACATAAATGATTCAAATTTCTCATTTAAAAAATACTGAACTAGCAGAGTTAAATCAACAAAACTAGTAATGTTTCACTAATATAATACAGCACAATAGTCTAGAAAACTGAAAACCGATGTTGTAATCATAAAACACAATATTCCCCATGACATCAGATGTTAATGCATAAACTGAAATGTCAGAAATAATCTGGAACCGGTGAGACTCGAACTCGTTGGTGTGTTTGCTCATTCATTCATTCAAGTTAAATTCATTATTTCCATGTCAGTTTCTGGATAGAAGTGTAAGTTGTTTGTAAGTGGAGTTGTGTGAAGTCAAAGAGTTCAGGCTTGCTAGCTTTATACTCTCAAGTGAGGTCATCATCTGAGTGTGGAAGGAATAAGTGACATGTGAGAAAAAAGTAGAAGCATGAAATACATCACTCCAGGTGTGCAAATACGAAGGAACCATAGTAGGATATACAGGTAATATTGAATGATGTTTTTCAGATTTGTAGTCAAGACTATAAATTGAGTCAGCCTTTTGATTGTGTGACTTTTTTTCCAGAAGGCATGGTTAATCATGAAGGATTTTGTCAGGCATCTGTCAAAAAGAGGGACAAGTTTTGAAAGTATTAGAAAATAATTCATATAATAGAGAACCAATAAATCACTGGTTCTTAAAATTGCACATTGGAATAACGTGTGGAGTTTAAAAAAAATACTAGAAATTGTGATTGAATTGGTCTTGGGCATAGCTTGAGCTTTGGAATTTTTAAAAGAGTCTCAGGTGATTCTTAAGGCTAGGAAGTAAAGAGAATTCTAAGATGATGTACAAGATACGGGAAAGTTCTCTGTTTATATAACAGAAATCATCAAAGGCACAAGAGAAGGATGTTGGGGGCAGAGAAGAATAGTTGGGACAGATGATGGTGGGTAGTGAGTCCAACTGTCAGTTAACGACCAGAAGGCTGGACTTGGACTTCCTGTAAGCAAGCAAAGCAAATACGATTGAGGGTGCTCCTGGAATTTTCCTGCTTAGTATCAAGAAGCTTTCTCCAATATATTTATATCAATAGGTAAAATTTAAATCAGAGCCTTTTTCTGCTTTTCTCTCACATGGTTTGCTCTATTTATGAACAAACTAAAATCATGACAATAGAGAGCAAACTATATTTTGTCCATAATGTGGGTCATCTGATATGTGTGCATGTGTTTTTACTACTTTCTTGTTTAGGAATCTCATTACCATGATGTTATTCTGGTTTCTGTAATGAGTGATACCTGTGGAGAAAGAGGCATAATTACAAACTGGCAATTTTCTCTCTCAGCAGTGTCATGAAATTTCTATTACTAAATTTGAAGAATTTTCTCAACATATTATATTGTATTTTGACATTTGAAATTTTGCGGGACATTCTTCAATGAAGATGTTACATTCTCCCTAAAGTCACTGGGAAAGTTGGGTGGATTTTGTCCTGTCAGTCTGCATTTACCGATAGCTACATTATACTTCAGTGTAAAATGTGTGATCTTACTTCAAATCTTCCATCTGTGATTGTTTAGTGTCAAACTTGTAAATTCCTATTTTTTTTTGATAGATAGGAATACAATAAAAATTTAAATGTCTTCCTGCTAAGCGCTGGAATTGAAGCAGTTATAGGAAGACAAAACACACTCTCCTGAACAGTAGGAGTGCTAATTTTTGGCATTTTCTCCTAGCTTGTTGGGGCAAGTTTGCTGAATGTAACAGGACTAGTAGATGTCTCTAAAACTGAGCTGTGAAAAACTGCAAAATTCTCAATATGAGCAGTTGTGAATGGCACGAAGCCCTGTTAAAATGCTCAGAGACACAAATAGCATCTATTTTAAATGGCATAGACTTAAAAGCAATGGCTCCAGTTTGATTCACAGCACACTGATAACCAATTTTAGCTGGTATTCGATGAGAACTTACCATGAGTTTGACATTGTGCTAAGAGTTAAGGAAGTACAGCTACAGTTACCTAGGGAGCTTTAAGTAGTGAAGCCTGAGCCCCACACCAACTATTTGAGCTAGAGTCACTGAGTCTGAGTTTCCAACAGTAATAATTTTTATAAATCTCACCAAATGGTTTTAATATGTGGAGATACAACATAGAGATACACTCAACTGATTGAGGGAAATGAAAAAAAAAAAAAAAAAAAGATTGGGCCAGAGATAGGTCCATACTATGGAACAGACAGATCCAGAATCCCTGGAAGTTAGCAGATGGAATCTCTTCTCGCTCTCCCCATGGAATTAAATGCCCTCCTCTGTCCTGGACGTGTTCTTTCTGCCAGGTTACTTTTCACAAAAGAACCTTCAAATATTCACTGGGGATCATAACCTGGGAGAAGAGTCACTTTCAAGAAACATTATGTGTTCGCCTAATGGGAAATGCTTCTAATGTAATTTAGTGCACATTTTTCCTATTGCCTACTCACATTGACCAAATTGAGTACATCACACCTTTACAATAGGAAAAAAGCCTACTAGAAATCTGGATTTTGAGGGGAACAAAGAAGCAACTGAACCTAACTCTCTGTTCTTAATTCTTTCAGCCTTGTTCTCAGGGTAGGATACTTATATGGTCCCTGCATTTCTTCTTTGGTGGTTGTCGGTGGTTGTCGGTGCTTGTCAGTGTGTGTGTGGTGTCAGTGGTTCTCCCTGAACTGCTGTTCAGCTGGGCTGACCTCCTCCTGAAGTTCCAGATAGAGAGCAGTGGGGTGGAATCCACTGCAAGGTCTACTGCTATCTGGTCCTTTTCCTCTAAGCTCTTTATACCAGACAGGAACTTTTCTCTTTGGTTTATTTCTACAAATCCCTGCCAGAAAAGTGCAGATATTAATTATTGTCATCAGTTTACTTGTTTATTTTCATTACAAAGACTTGTTGGTAAAATAAAGTTTTTTCTGTGCACAACATGCTAATCTGTGCAATGTTATCCCTCATGTGTTACGAACTTTAAACCAGAACCTACCATCAAGGACATTGATCTTTCTCCTAGTGAAGGTCTATCATCATATCATCATAAAAAAAGAAAATTCCTGTGTATAGGAAGGCACTTGTTTTTCTTTTCATCTCTATCTCCTCAAGGTGAGGTAATCACAAATAGGAATTTCAGCTTGGAGGCCAATGGCATATTTCCTAATTGAACAAAATAATACAGTAGGCCTGGATCTTAGAATAAGCCCCGGTGAAAGGAGCACTTTTTTTTTTCTTCTAAAATGAGTATCTGAGGGGCGCCTGGGTGGCTCAGTCGGTTAAACATCCGACTTCGGCTCAGGTGATGATCTTGTGGTCCGGGGGTTCGAGCCCCGCATCAGGCTCTGTGCTGACAGCTCAGAGCCTGGAGCCTGTTTCGGATTCTGTGTCTCCCTCTGTCTCTGACCCTCCCCTGTTCATGCTCTGTCTCTCTCTGTCTCAAAAATAAATAAACGTTAAAAAATTTTTTTTAAATAAAATAAAAAAAAATAAAATGAGTATCTGAATTCTTTGCTCTTAGGCTAACACACACACACACAGACACACACACACTGAATATATACACATATGTATATGTAAACACACATGGATAAACATATACATACCACTGAATGGACTCACTATTTACATAGCCCTGGATTAGAAGGAGACCCCTAGTATATAAACCTCACCAGCTCCATTGTTGAGCTGTAGATGGTTGAGTTTGCAGTACTATCTACTTTAACAATTTTTAGAAATACAGAAATTGTATCAAACCTTCTTTATTACTATATTACCTAACATTTTGGAACAACTCCAAAGCCTCACTTCATGAGCTTTAGTGTCTCACCAGAGCTTCCCCTAAATTCAGAAAATCAGCTAGATCCAGGATCCTCTATCACATTGCTTGTCTTTCTAAGAAGGGACGAATAGGATGTTGTCCTAGGAGATGGGAGTAAAGATAAATTAATATATAATGGGCGTTATACCTAGCCCTGAATTTCTAATTTAGTCTTATATCTTCAATTAAGCCTCCTCCCAATCCAACCCAAAGATCTATTTAAGTGATAACCTCATCTTATTGATGGAATCTTCCCAAATGAGATGACAGTAAATGAATAGCATCCCACTCAACCCACCCCATCCCATGGTATGTATTTTCTTCATGCTTCAAAATAGTTCTGTGGTGTTAGGCTCTTGAATTATTTGCTACCTTCACTAATTCTCTCCTTTCCACTTTTATTACATAGTAAGTTTTATTATTTGACTCATAGTCTCTTAGCACTTTCCATAGGTTTCTAGAGGTTTTTAAGAAATCGTAGATCTTCCTTCCATAAAGAATTGATCAGAGAGTTTTTGTTGTTGTTGTTGTTGTTGTTTAGATCAAAGAGTAAATGCTGATTCTTCCAGCACTATTCAAGCGGATTGTAAATATCCTTATGACCATAGGATGCAAAATGTGATTGATTCTGCATTGCTAGAGCTGGTGAGCTATGTGGTTGTCATCTATTAGAATGTGGTTGTGAGTGCTCTAAACACAAATAATCTGCTGTGGCACCCTTTCTCCTCAGCTATTTGCCAAAAGGAGGCAAGAATTTAAAAGATAAATTCCTTTGTCTCTAAAACTTTAAATCATTTTCTGAGTCTTACCTTACCCCAGCTCACTCCCAAAACAAAGCAGGAAGGTGAACCATATACAATAATCTCAGTTAATAGTAAAGAATAGTAAATATATGTTTCTAAGTTCTTTGGAAAACACAGTCTTTTTTATTTTTTTCACTAGAGAAACATAGGTTTCTCTTTGAGAATATATTTTCCTTGAGGGTTTGCAGGATGCAGATTAGTTGAGTGACTTGTCTTCATTTGACATGTTATTGTCACATTAGCGTCTTTGAGCATACTGTTCTTAAAATAGCTACATCTTGAACATTTACCCTGAGCAAGGCAGTATGCTAAATGTTTTACTTATGTCATTTAAGTCTGAATTGCAGCCCTGCAACCCTGAGAAGTAGGAATGATTCCCTTCATTTCACACATGAGGAAAATGAAAGGTTAAATCTTTAATACAGGAGTCAGAATTTGAACCCAGCTCTGTCTGCCTCTAAAACACACTGCCCCATACAAGCCAGTATTATTACTTTATTTGAAATGAATGCTGAGATGGGTGGTAGTATTGGCAGATCTCTGACCAGAGACATTCATTCAGAGGACATGAATCAAAGAGGAAAACAGCACACCAAATTTCATGTTGTGTGGTGATCTATAACACAAATCAAGGGAGAAAGTGACCTATTTCCAAATTTTGAGCCAATTTTACAAATCGCTTGTTAGTCCCCTTCGCTTACAGACAAAGCAGACAGAGATAGGTGTGTTAGGTGACATCTGTTACCTGAACATTCTGCACAGAGCCAAGTTCTGGAAGAGCACTGAAATGATAGGAAAGGAAGGGTTTGTGCTGTCAGGAGAGGCTTACTGTGGTGAGAGGGGTTGAGTTAGAAGTATCCCTTTCCTCTCTATCCTGATCCCTCACTGGAGTGGTACCTACACAAAGCTAAGAAGGTGAAACTGAATGAGGGACCCATTAATTTAGAACATGAGTGGTAAGAGAGAAGGCTGTAGATGGAAGCGGAGGCCAAGTCCTAGAGAGCTAGTGAAGGGTTTTATAGGAGATTGACAGAGTCAGATCCACAGTTTAGATATGTTACTCAACTAAAAGTGTGAAAGATAGATTTGAGGGGCAGTCACCTCAAACTAAATATAGCACTGCGAGATTTTCTGCTACCGGAATTCTTTAAAATTGGTTTAAAATTGTAGGTCTAAATTCTTTCCACACTGTTCACATCACTGTGTAAATTAGATGTATCCCCTGTGCATGGGCTCAAAATCATTTACTTCATTTTTCGAGTAATATTTTTCTGAAGATTATGAAGAAAATAAAGTGGACATTTTTCAGGGCCACACAGATACTAGCATCATTCAGATTATTAACTGAAATGAAGCTGATTGTTAACTGAAATGAAAGAGATATTTAATGGTCAACTCTCTCTAAGTTATGTAATATTAGATAAAAATAACATTATATTACTTAGGTAAGTTATTCTCACTGCATCCTCTGTAACCAAACACTTAGGGTTTTTTTGTCCTATGTGGACCATGTAAGAGATGTGTTTCTTTGGGTGAGCAAGTTTGAATCAACCTGTGCACTTCATTTCATAACTCAAAAATGCTCCAGGTGCCTGATTTATGTAGTTTTAAAAATATGCGGTAGTATAGGTATAACTCACATTATACTGTAACTACCATTTGGAAAATTTTTCTTCAATTTAGAGTTCAGAAAATGAATACTTTGGAGTATAATTGAAAACGCTTTGTTAAAGAGCGCTGTGATATAGTAAAGAATTATCACCTGATTTATCTTTCATGAAAACTTTTTCATATAATAAAGTTGTTTAAGTAAGTTGTACCTGTAGAAGCAGAAACTACAAATGAAAAAAGAATAATAGTGTAACTTTAAAGCATAACTATAGTTTATATAACTATATTGTAGAAATGCCTGCAATAGTTATCTTCCCTTTAAAAACACATTAAAGAAATCCATTGACATTTAACTAAAAATCTTAAACTATTATTATTAAAAATATAAGTCAACATTCAATTTTTATAGAGGAATTTTAGCTTGGGAGAAATCACCCAGAAACAGCTTTGCAATTTTGTTTGCACACCATGGTCTAAATGGGCTCTTATGAATTACTTTCAATAACATAAGATGATAGGTATTTGATCTTCACCAACACACCCAAAACTACTCTCATGGAAAGGTCTCATTTTGACATTTGCTGAGATGACCATTTTGTGATGGGGAGATGAGATGAGAAAAATAAAAGTTTCAAAATCTAGATAATCCATACCTTTTCGATCCTTTAATCATATAGATGTCATGCTTCATTATGTATGGGTCATGAGTTAAAGTTTCATGTTATATTTAGTAACAAACTGATAATGCAGGTAAATAAATTTAATATGTGCTTGTCACACTGAGTTATTTTTATGGTCTTGCCTTCCCACCACACTAGTTAGCCTTAATAGCACCTTTCCACAAAGAAAACATCCAGATATCGTGGATTATCATTCCAATAAATTATCTACGGTTTAATAAAAAAAGTTAATTAAGGTATGTGGTTAAAAAGTCACTCCACATCTTATATTTTCTTAACTTTCCTTCTTCTTTATTATAATGTAAAAATGTTGTGCACTTAAAAATACTGTTTTGAGGATCAGCTTATTTTATCCCTAGCTTTAGCCTTAAAATAGTAGTATGGCATGAGAACTTAATTATCACATGCTGAACATATAAACATTTATTACCCTGGTACATTTTAAAAAATCCATTTATTGGCTTGTTGAAAGACATT
Organism: Lynx canadensis; assembly: GCF_007474595.2. Lineage (NCBI taxonomy): Eukaryota > Metazoa > Chordata > Mammalia > Carnivora > Felidae > Lynx > Lynx canadensis. Next base: position 124,453,418 of record NC_044311.2, read on the forward strand.
TTTTTTATTAAAGCAAGAGTCTTCTGAAAGCTCTATGAACTAATAGTAATCTCTGTGTGTGTGTCTTTTAATTTGGAGACTTAAATTCTTTCTGTATGTGGGTTCTCCTACAAATGAGGCCAAATAAATGTCAGCAGAATAAATAAAAATAGTCTAACATGTTCTTTTGGTTACAAAATTAGAAAGCTACTACTATGATATTTGCTAGTTGATCTCAATATTGTTGGAACCAGATCTTTGGGACAGCTCCTGAAGAGAGCTTGATGTAACTAAATTCCAGGGGGCAGCAATCACATGGCAAGGTAGGATCTCTTTATATGTTCTTGGAAGATATATAATTAAACAATTCCTTGACTACCTTACACAGACAATGTGCACCTTTTATACATAGAAACCATGTATACCCATTTCCAGCAACGTGTCTAGCTGCCTGGTTTCATACACATGCGTTTTTCACCCATTTTCAGTAGGAGTGATATCATCCTGAAGGGGGTAAAAATTGATTTTAGAGGAGGGCAAAATATAATTAATAATAATCTTAGATATTACGATAGTTTTTGCCCTCCAGAGCATCGCAGCATATAAACACATCCACAGTAGATCTGTAGTATTTAAATTTTGTGAGGTGGAAGCAATTAGAAAAAAAAAAAAAAAATGTCTGAAAAGGCTCCAGAGTGAGTGTGGACTGGGGGGCAATGATGACAAAAAGATTGAAAAACACTAAATACTATATTATTCATTGTCACCCCTGGGCCTCTTACTCAAGTATTGCCTACTGGGTTCTGTTTCTTAAAACTGTCTCCAAGATAATCATTTCAGTTTTCTGGTTTGATGTGTACATTCTACATGTAGGATAGACAGGTAAGACTTGAGTCCCGGCTCAGCCATTCCCGTGTGACTCAATGTTCTATTGTGTAAAATAAAACGAAGACTTTGGCTTCCTATTTTTCCCAACCAGTATTGATGAGTTCTTATTCCCTTGGAAAATATTTCTCAAGTAGCTAAAAATGAACAGGTTTAAGTTTTAAATGTTTTTGAAAGTGAGGGGTGGGGGAGGAATTCTTCAGTTGCTGCCAGCTTACTTCCAACTTAGTTCTTTGCTTTTTTTCTCCTCCCCCAGCCAGTATATGCTGCCCCTGACTAAACGAGGGCAAGAGTTGCCTGAGCAAATACAACATCAAAGGCTAAGACAGCTTAAGATAAAGAGAGACAATTTTTAAATTGTAATTTTCCTTCCTGTAGACACACATCATTTTTTTAGTAAAAGACAAGGATATTGGGGCGCCTGGGTGGCGCAGTCGGTTAAGCGTCCGACTTCAGCCAGGTCACGATCTCGCGGTCCGTGAGTTCGAGCCCCGCGTCAGGCTCTGGGCTGATGGCTCAGAGCCTGGAGCCTGTTTCCGATTCTGTGTCTCCCTCTCTCTCTGCCCCTCTCCCATTCATGCTCTGTCTCTCTCTGTCCCAAAAATAAATAAACGTTGAAAAAAAAAATTAAAAAGACAAGGATATCCATTCATATTTAATCAGTTGACTGTAGGTCACATGTTTAAATTAGAAACAGTTCTAATATCTCTATATTATTATAAGCATATTGTGAAAATTAGTTTCTTAGAGAAGAAAATACTATGATCATTATACACATTAGCATTTAACATTGAAATCCAATTGTATAAACAGTCTTGTTTCCCAATATTTTCTATTAATGTAAACTTGGGTACACAGAATACTTGTTTTCTTATGAGTCAGGAGTATTTTCCTAGTGATACCTTGTTTTATATTGGAAAGATTAATTATAAAAAGCAAATATAATTATTATGACTTACTGGTAGAAAAAAATTCTTTTTGCATTTTAAAAAATAATTATCAGTATATTTGCTCTTTTCTGACCGTTAGCACAAGATATTTCATACCAAGCAGCATTTCCTCTGGAAATTGATGATACACATTAGTGACACCCAAGTTGTTTTTGTTTTTATTTATTTATTTTTTTTTTCAACGTTTATTTATTTTTGGGACAGAGAGAGACAGAGCATGAATGGGGGAGGGGCAGAGAGAGAGGGAGACACAGAATCGGAAACAGGCTCCAGGCTCTGAGCCATCAGCCCAGAGCCCGACGCGGGGCTCGAACTCACGGACCGCGAGATCGTGACCTGGCTGAAGTCGGACGCTCAACCGACTGCGCCACCCAGGCGCCCCAGTTGTTTTTGTTTTTAAATTGTTCTTAAATAAAATGTTTCCATTTGCAGTGCCTGGAAACATGCAATATCCATAGTAAGCATTGGACTGGACTTAGTAGTCCTTTTCACCATGATTTTGATTCACACTTTTTAAAACTATTTTGATAGTTATAATAAAATAAGAAATTAATCTGAGAAAATATCAGAACAAATTTAAACACTGCTTTAGAATGCACATTTTACAGGGTGCCTGGGTGGCTCAGTTAAGTGTACAACTTCAGCTCAGGTCATGATCTCACAGTTCGTGGATTCAAGCTCTGTGTCAAGCTCTGTGCTGACAGCTCAGAGCCCAGAGCCGGCTTTGGATTCTGTGTCCCCATCTCTCTCTGCCCCTACCCCCCACGGGCACTCTGTCTCTCTCTAAAAAATAAATAATAAATAAATAAATAAATAAATAAATAAATAAATGCACGTTTTACAAATTGAGGACTAGGTTACTAACCTTTGAAGCTAATATCTGTTTTCCCTCTACTACTTTGCGACACTTCGTGATGTAGTTATGTGTGCTAACCCTGCTTTCTCATATTTCACACTCAGGTGTCTTGCCGCCCTCTATACAATGGGGAAACTCTGGTTTCCAAAGACATCATTGGCTTGCAGATTTCTGCACCCACTCCCTGAACTTCTTTTCACCTGATTCTGTTGGCTTTCCTTGTGTTTCATCTTCCCTGCCTTCTGTGTTCGACCAGTGGTGCCTCCTCTGTCTCTTCCACACGCTCCTTTTCATCTTGTTTCTCCCTACAATGTTCATATTTGCCCAGTTGTTGTCCTGGGCCTCTTTTATGTCTTCCCTATTCTTTATTTCTCAGAAAGCTCATCTACTTTGAGACTTTGGACATCTTTTTAATGTAGATAATCCTGAAACCAGCAACTCAAAATTCAACCTTTTGTTGTAAGCTACAAACAAATTTTGAAGCTACCTGCCTGAGATCTCTATGTGGTGTCTTGCAACTCCTCAAAGTCACTGAACCCAAAACTGAAATCTTCCCCCAACAAATTTTGATGCCTTTTTAGAATTGTTATTACTATTAGTATTATCATCTCTTTCCAGTAGCGGGTGGTTAAAGTGTAAGATTCATTTTAGTTGTTCCTTCCTTTTGCTTGTTCTTAACATTCAGCCAGTGGCCAAGTCACAGCAACCTTTTTATTCGTGTCCTTTTTCCCATATGCACTCCCACATCATTTTCTATGTGTGTGGCATTTATTTAGACTTTTAAAGTTTTAACTTATTTTCACATGCATGATTTCACTTAGTGAAAACTGCAGAGTCAGTATCCTTTTTATAATGTTGATTTTGAGCCAGTATAACATAATGGTTAAGAATTAGGTTTGGAGACACTCTGCCTAAATTTTAATCCTGGCTGCTTTACTTCCTTTTGGTGTCATCTTTGCCCATTACTTAATCTTTATGTGGCTCATCGTTATCATCTCAAAAATAAAGATTACAGTAATGATACCTATTTTACTGGGCCCTTGTAACAATTAAAATATTTAATGATGATAAGAGTTTTCAGTGATGTCACACGTGTAATAAGTATTTGATAAATCCAAGTTATTTTTTTTCTTTAAGTGTATTTATTTGAGAGAGAGAGAGAGAGAGAGAGAGAGAGAGAGAGAATCCCAAGCAGGCTCCACACTTATAGCACAGAGCCCAAACTGGGCTCAAACCCACGAATCGTGAGATCATGACCTGAGTCAAAGTCAGACATTTAACCGATTGAGCCACCAGGCACCCCTGATGAATCCAAGTTCTAACTATGTTGCAAGTAAGGAAAAGTCATATGCTTGAAGTTATATATCATAGTTGGAAAACAGAGTCCAAAAATTTGTGTCTTTTATATCTATATCCCATGCTTCCCCTGCTGCATGACACAATTTTGCCTATTGTCTAAAGATAATTTCTTTATTTATTGGATGGCATAATTTATACTCAGAAAATTATTTGAAAGCATAAAACTGAGCAATAGAATATGTAGTTTTGTAAGTCAGTAGAGTTTACTTTCTTCGCATGTTTCATTCTGTGCTCCCACTATTCCTATAAGGTTTTTTTTTTTTAAAGGATCCCAGGAATAATATTAAAGCAAATATGTACATATTCCTAGACAGTTGTTTAGAATGTCTGATAACTTATGAATATTTAAATATTCATGAGTCTTGACATCTGTCACTTGGAATGTTAAAAGTTTCTTTTTTCCCCCCAAATACCTGACACATTTAATGATTCTTTGTAAAATTTCAAGAAGTTTGGAGAAAACTTTGACAGTTTGTGAAGGACCCAGATAACTATTATGCCATAATTTTGGTTGCTTATTTTAATCTTGTTTTTAGTATAATTAGAGTCTCTTGGATATTTCTTTACCCTTTAGGCAAACTATAGCATTATTTCTGAATAGTTTTCTTTATGTTATTTAAAATTTAATACACTATGTTTATTTCAGATTGACTTTAATATGTTCTTTGCAAATAGCATACTTTATATTGTTTCCCTCTGCACTATACAAATACTTTCTAACCTGACAAATGGAAGTTTACTTAGGTATCTGTCACACCCTTTGGCCTTTTGGTACAATTACGTTAAATTCACTTAACTGTATGTCTATATGTAGAAACATTTCACTGTATAGAATTAAAGGCACAAAACTGAAATGCTGCCCTTCCTATATAGTCCAGTCAGAGTACCAAACATGCTTTCCACACAAGGAAGAAGGAAGAGGAACAAAAAGTGAGTATCTCCCATTTGAATTAGCTCTTTTCAAACAATCTTCTCATAACAGTTCTGCTTGTATATTATTGGACAAAATTTAGACACAGAGCCATAAATGGAACTAACAAAATGTGTCTTTTCTTGAAAGCAGTTTATCTAGCTAAAAAAAAAAAAAAGCGAAAAGAAAGAAAACAAGAAAAAAATTTCTCTGACTGAAGGAGACATATATTTCTGACACAGGAGATGATACTTAAGCTGGTTGTTGAAGAATAGACAGGATTTCTGGAGGCAAAAACAAGCATTACAAGTCAAGGACTAACCGGAAAGAAGATGTACAGGCAGGAAACATTGGCCATGATCATATTACCATGTGTCATCTGTTTGAAGCAGTATCTGTAATATTGGGACATAAAAGTCAAAGGAGAGCACAGAAACTTTACTCATCCAGGGACAAATAATAGTGATGAGCATTTCTAAATGGAATAGTTTCATGAAATTGTTGGGTATGACAAAAGTTAAACACAAAATTAATTAAATTACTAATGGGTATTGCTTCATTTCTATGTTCTTTACCAAATTGTTTCCCTCATTTAGAATTTTAACTTGTATGGAAATGCAGAGAACGATTCAGACCAATGGAAAATGTTATGGTTTATGTGGAGAGTGATGGAGGTGGTGCGTACATTGTATCAATCCTCTCTGGGACATTTGTGTATGATAATTTAAATATCACTTTTAAGACATTAAAATGACATATGTAATTTTGAACCCTCTCTTTTAATTTCCTTCAAGACAGTTGATAGACTAATTCACAACCTTGTCATTATATATATATATTTTTTTTTAATTCAAAACCAGTGTTACCCAGAGCAAAGAAAGAGAGAGAGAGAGACACCTGAAGCCAGTCAGTGCAAAGACTGAGAACTTTTCTTCTTACTGGGGGAGGAAGTTCACAGTGTTTCCCCACAAGCCATCATGCTGCTCTGGAACTTTTTTCTCATTTTTTTTGGCACCAGTGGCCTGAGAGGAAGCAAGAGCTGACAGCAGGGAAGCAGAGAAGGCTAACTGGCTGTTGGCAGGAACTTGGAGCAATGGAAGCATCTTCCAAAGGCAAACTGATACTGGTCCTTTGATTAAGTTAAGCAGGTAGTTAAGTGTCTCTATTAGGGGGTTGGAGTTGCCGGCTGCAGAAAAAAGGCTGTGGGGAGGGGAGACTGAAACCTTGGAAAGCTTCAGCAGGCTGTGCCTTGAAAGAGCCTGAGGTTCTTGTGCTCATCTAGCCTGGAATGAGACTAGGATTGAATTAAATTTATGTCAGTTGTGCCATACATGAGGATTTCAGTGAGCGGTTTCTTTCCAGTCTCATTTCCTGTGGTTATATGCTTCGCCTTGAAATGTCTCTACTTAGCTCTCGGTAATTCATTCGGGAAATCTGTTCATCTCTATTACTATGGATGTTTGCAAAAGGCACAAACTCTGACTCAGTGGTAGCATAACCCAATTATAGGCAAATTGTAGGGGAAAATAGCACAATTTGACTCCATTACTAAACTTTTGAGTCTACACCTAAAGTTAGAATAGCCACAAAATCGCATGTGTATAATCAATTTTGTAATCAGCCAATATATTATTTTTCACATTCCTGTTTTCTTGACTTGTTTTCTACCACCTAAAAAGGTGTGGAGTCTTTCAGCTGGTGCCCTATTCACATGCAAACCGTTAACACTGTTTACAGTCCTATCCATTAACAAACCATTTCCTAAGGCATTTGTAATTTGCTTGCAAAAAATCTGAATTCAGCTAAGATTGCATTACTCAAACTCTCCCCATCTCTTTCTTAGTGTGGTTTATTCCCCTGCTTCTCCCCCCTCACAGAAAATGTTGGGTCCTCTGTTTCCTGCAGCTTCAAAATGGTTTCAGAATGAATGGCAAAGCCCACTACCTGCTGCTATGAATTTTCTTAAGAAAATAATGTCTAGTTTTTTTAAAAAAATATTTTTGTATTTTTGCCTAAAAGTGACAGTTATTCTCTATTTAGTCTTATTTGTTTTGTTCATTGTTTTATTCTTGGTTTGATTACACCTTTATTATTTATTTTAAATCAAAACTGTGCCACAAAAATTGCATGTATGTCAAAGTATACATAGCAACAGAAACCATTTGAAATTCTTATTGACTTGGCTTTCAGAGTAGCCAATGTACAATTAGGTAAGATAATAAAAGGGCTATAAAAGCATGGTTTATCTTTTCTCTCCTGATTTACATCCACTCATCCCCCCCACCCCATGGTGTGGATAGGCTCTGCTTTATCTACCCCTCCCCACCCCTTAGTGATGAAGTTTTGGGGTGGTGGGGGGCTTGTGGGGTGGTCCAGAGCAGACGGCCAAGAAAGAATTCTTGGAGACATCTTTGGTGCAAAAAGGTGATTTTATTAAAGCTTTGGGACAGGACCCTTGGGCAGGAAGAGCTGCACTGGGGTGCTGATACTTAACTCATTATATACCCTCAGGTTGGGAGGGAGTCAAGGATAGGGTAAGTCTCTAAGGAATTTTGGAAGTGAGGTTTCCAGGACTTGAGGGGCTAACTGTTGCTAGGGAAACACCATTTATCATAGTTTAATAAAACCTCAGTCATGAGACCCCTCAGATGCGTATGGGGGTCCATAAGCTTGGAGCATGATTGCCAGCATATATCCCAGGGCAGTTGGGATAAAGGAAGTACATTTACAAGATCCTTGAGATTGGGACAATGTTAAGCCAAGGTTCTCTTTTGCCCCCAGCAAAACGTCTTCATCCAGGCAGCTGAGCTCCTAGAGGGAGGTCACTCTGCAGGTTTCAAGGACTTGTCAATGGACTGCAGGCAGTAAGGAATTTTAATTTTTCATTTGCCTTAGTTTTCCACATGGCAAGCACTTAAACCCCTTTCCTTTGTTCTTGTGTAGCCAGAAGTGTCTGAGGAATATCACACATATTCCACCTCGGCGGGGTTGGGGAGCAGCCTGTATTTTGCTCTCAGCTTGCCCCAAGCTCTCTCATCGTTATGAGCTTCCTCGGGTTTTCTTATGACCCTCCTAAAGACCAATTTTGCAATCAGTAAGGAATCATCTGTTACCCACTTTCTTTATTTGAGTCCTTCAGCTTTGAACTGGGTATTCAAAAGTAAGCTAAAACTTACTCTAAGTAATATATAGCCTACTATAGGAAGCAGACATGATTTCCTTCATTTTCTTCTTTCAACACATTTAATAAATCCTTGAATGTGTATTATGTATGCCTGCTATTACTTAAACTAGGCAGTAACAGGGCGCCTGGGTGGCGCAGTCGGTTAAGCGTCCGACTTCAGCCAGGTCACGATCTCGCGGTCCGTGAGTTCGAGCCCCGCGTCAGGCTCTGGGCTGATGGCTCGGAGCCTGGAGCCTGTTTCCGATTCTGTGTCTCCCTCTCTCTCTGCCCCTCCCCCGTTCATGCTCTGTCTCTCTCTGTCCCAAAAATAAATAAACGTTGAAAAAAAAATAATTTTTTAAACTAGGCAGTAAGGATAAAAGATGAAATTATGGTGTATCTATCCTTCGTCTATTAAGGAGACAGGCAAAAACAAAACAGCGGATACAACACCAAAAAAATCATAGTATTCAATAATTGCTTCAATAAGGAAAAATATATATCTAAGTGTAAGTGGAAACTCAAGCACCAAAGCTTTCCTGCAGGATATTAAAGGCCTCATGGAGACCAAACAACTATAACATGAAGTAACATCCAGATAGCAGAACATGCAAGGCACAAGTCAGTAATAAATTTACTTTCTTTGTAAACTTGATAGTGAAATTGGAAATGCATTCTTACACATCTTTTTATACTTTTTTATTATCCTCCCTAATGTCTGTACATTCATAACAGATTTCCAGCTAATGTTGCTCAAATTAAGTACCTCGTGCCAGATACCCTAGAAAGAATACAGACAAATCTAACTTTGAATACCAACCTTGACACCTAATACATGCATAATCTTAGAAAGTCACATTATATTCCTGAACTATTGTCTGAAAATGGGAATAAAGTCCCCTCCCATATTGAAGGTTTTTGTGACTATTATTTGAAATAACTTCTAAAATTCTAGCATAGAGTCCGTGTATACAGAGGGTTCTCAAGGAATTACTGTTGCTTTTATTATCTTAATATAGTTTTATGATTACGTTTCATTTATTTAAAATGTTCTTCCATATTCTTGATTTAAATAAAAGCATGATGAGATAAGTCCTTACCCTTCAATATAAGAATGCTAATTCTTTAGCATAACTAGCAAGACTGGATTATAAGTGTGTCTTCATTTATTCTACTACATGTATATGCAATATAAAGTTATCCTTATATTGTACATGTGAACATTGATAGTTAAGAGTGTTTTATGTTTGTTTTATTTTGACAACTTTCTTATCAAAATGCTTAACCTAACCATTTACTTCATCCACTATCCCCTGCCTTGCTGATAGGAATTTACTCTTTATAGCAATTGTAATCATGTAGATAAGTAGAGGGATTGATGGGTTTGACCATTGTCCACCTATAGTTTAAGTTGGAATTTTTTTTTTTTGAAGTGCCCAGAGCTCATTTGGCCCTTTCTTCAAGACTTTTTATGCATAATTTATCAAGGAGAAGATTGGGGGTATCCACCAGCATTGCTACAATGGTTCTAACTTTAAGCACCATTCCTGGCCTCTTTCAGGGGTGTGGGTGGTAATACTAGATGGAAAGGGAGAGCACGTATGGTGTTTTACTCAGGTCACCGTCCCCTTTACCTAGGACACTAACGACTAGAATTTCTCATGTATTTTATTCAAAATATTAGTTGGTAAATTTGTTGTAGGAATTCTAAGAAAATCTAATAGTATACTAGTCTTTTTTTTTTTTAATGTCTTAAGATAGGGTGCATTTTATATACTATAAAATACCTCAGAATTTAAAATTTATGAGTCCAAAGCTTACGTATAGTTAAGGCAGACCATTCACTCCTAGGTATTTAGTTAGATACTCCCTGTCAGAATATCCTAGAATAAACAAAGAGGAAAAATAAAGCATCTAATACTCAACATACAGTTTTCAATTCTTTGGTTTTACTGCATACGTCATGCTATTGCTCCCTTTCTATTCACAAATATTCTGTCTTGTTAGTCTGTTTGCTATAGGACTTGAGATTTTAGTTCAACCATGACTCCTGAGGCTGTTGACCACTATTTCCTCAACAAAACCCTCCTTCCCTGGGGTCAGTCTTCAGTCTCCCCCACTACCCCTAGCCATGACTTTCCTCTTCTCTCTCTGGCCCTTCCCCCTCAGGTTTCTTTCCAGACCCCTCTTCCTTTGCCCCATGGTGCCATGTGAGTGTTCCTCGGGCTTTGTCCCTTTATGCTCTTTTTCCTGCATGTTCTTCCCGGCAATTTCATCCACTCCCATGACATCAGTTACCCTGTATGTCTCTGAAAGCCATATACATGCCTAGTATGCAAAGACAGTTTTTATTTCTGAACACCACAGGTATTTTCTAGAATTCACAGATTAGGTTTCTAAGACAGCCACTCCCCGCTTTGCCTGTCCAATGGCATAGTTTCCGGCCTGTCCTCTACCTTGCTCTGCCTCCATCTCAGTGCCTCCGCGGTTTCCTTTTTGCAAGGGGAGGTGAGGACTCGGTGGGATTTGTTGGCATTCTCTCCTTTCCTTTCCTACTACTCTCTTGTTTTTTACTCTTATCCTTTCACTTTTTTGAGCCCTGTCCTCCATACCCTCTCAAAAGGAAATATATATATTTATACTTGTTTAATTTTGTCTTTCTTCCCCTGTTAGGTTGTGAGCTCTATGAGGACAGGGATCATGCTGATATGCAGTAAGCATGTTATCTGATGCACAGGATACACTTTAATGCTCTTAAAATTATAATCAATCTGGGTACCTGGGTGGCTCAGTCGGTTATGCATCTATGACTCTTGATTTCAGCTTAGGTCTTGATCTCATGGTTGGTGGGATTGAGCCCCGTGTTGAGCTCTGCACTGACAGCACAGAGCCTGCTTGGGATCCTCTCTCCCCCTGTCTCTTTGCCTCTCCCCTGCTTGCTCACTCTCTAAATAAGTACACATTATAAAAATTATTTTTAAAAAATATAATCTTGTGTTGTAGGTGAGCATATGACCAATACAACGAGTCCTGGAGCTCAGAATATTATCAGTGATTTGTACCTTTTAAAGGAGGAGTGTGCATGAGAGAGGTTCCACAGGGGGATCCCGGAGACCTAGAGACCAAACTAGGTTGAGCATTTGACTTCAAAACAGTCTTCAGGACATTGAACTCTGTTTTTACTATTTTCATTAGGACTGTACCATATATACATATTTACATGCACTCCCGTATGTATTTATACACATATTATATTTATTTAAAGTGTCTGTATAAATACACTTGGCATCAACCATGAGTTACCTAAAATCCACAGCACAGAGGCTGGGGTGGACTGTAATGGTAAATCCCCAGCACCACTGCTGAGTTTTATTCTGCTTGCCTCTGTTGACGTACCCTCTTCTGGGTCTGATTGTTATATTTCATTTCTGTGCCTCAAAAGAGATGATGTTAGATCTTTAACAATTGTAGAGGGAAAAATCCAACTTTAACAAATATTAAGGGGGTCTCTGTTGTAGGTATACCTACAGTGCAGTGGAGCATGCTATGGAGGGGGATTAAAAAAAAAAAAAAGGGTGTGGCACCTGCCACAGAACCCAGAGATCAGAACCATCAGAACCACATTGATCAGTACCAAAGGTGGGACAGAGGAATGAATAGAAAGTTTATTTTTATATTTGGAAAAATATTTTATGTTGTGCCCCATCCTTTGGTGAGTTGAGTAATCACTAACAGACTAGAGGAAGACCAAAGTGTTTGATTTGAAAGTAGATACTTCCTTCTAAGAGTTAGTCTTCAGTACAGTTAAAAGGAGTAGGAACTAAAGTTTTTTTTTACATTTTTAGGAGCACTATACCTTATTCTCATAGCTACGTTCATTCAGTATAACATCCACAGTATGGAGGCTGTGATAGACTTTAATTAATTCCTAGGTAAAATTAGTATGCATTACAGTTTAGAGAAACAAAACACACAAACCTGCTAATCAAAATGTTCAGCTAATAGAGCTGGGGCTTTTTTTCATTAGTTGTATTGTCTCGAATTTCATCACTGAACCAGCTGGCTTCTTGTCAATTTATAGTTTGGACCTTTACATCAAACAGCAAAAAATTAATTACAGGAAAAGCAATCCCAATAGGAATTTTGTGCCTAGAGGTTTTTCACAATTAACCAGACATGAATGGTGCTGTTTACAGAGGAAATGGAAAGGAAAGAAGGAACTTGGTAGAATTTTCTAGAATCATTAATTAACTATAGCAATGTTAGTCACTTGCTTCACTGTTTTTGTTTTAAACTTATTTATTAGCCAGAGCTTTCAGTTTTTCTGGAAGCACCCAGTTCTGTTACTATAGTGAGTGCAGTGAATCATGGCATGAACTGTGAATTCTCTTACAAAATAGCCCAAGTGACAGCTTAAAAAATTACCGTCTTCCCTTCATTTGGAAATAAGTAACATTCTATGTGTTACATTAGTGATCATAGTCATAATTTAACAAGCAGAAAGATCATCCTTTGATGGTTAATGCCAAGTTACTTGCAATGCATATTTTTGACTTAGAAGTATTGTTCCTGAGTGTCACAGTCATTGCCTCTGTGTGCTAGAGTCAGTTTAAATGTGACTTTTCTAAGCTTCTTATCTGTTGAATAAAACAACTCAAGGTTTTAAAAATGCTTCCCTCAATTTAGGCGTCCACATTTTCTTTTCTTTTTTATATAGTTTAGAAACTCTTACTTTATGACCCATTCTTCTAGTTACTAATACAGTGAGTAGTTCTTACCTTTTTTAAGACTCAGACTCCCGGAGAATGTGAAGGAAACATCTCTCTCCTCAGAAACACACACAGATGAATATGCATACAACATTTTGCATGAAATATCAGGAAATCCCTAGCAATACATGAACTCCAAGTTACAAATGCTTGTTGCATTCATGGAGGAATATATACATATGTTATATATGAATGTATACATAACATTTGTATATGATTTGGAAGTATATATACATACATTATTTTTATTTTGTTAAAATACTTATTCATATTATGTGTCTACTATTCCATCAAGTTATCTGTGCTAAAACAAATCAATTACCTTTTGTGTCATCACCTGAATAAATTTAGATTTCTTATCCATCTTTATATACAGCAGCCCTTAGTTATAAGCTTATTTGGGTGGCCATATTTCACTGTACTGTCTCAAGTGCTGCCACATTTCCTAAGTAATTTGTAGACCATAGCTGAGAAGAACATTCTTAACTTGTTTTAATGGTAGTATTTTTCTTCATTAGGTTTGTGAGCTGTGAGCTAGTGTAAGATACTAACAGGCATTTTCCAGTTTTCTCTGTTCAGTCTGAGAATGGTTCACTATTATTCCAAGGTCACTTTGAAAGTCTTTCTGTGATTTGCTTCCATTTATTTTATGCTTGTGTTTACAGTTTTGGACCAAATATGAAATTTAATGTTGCGTTTGTCTACATTAAACTTAATTTGCCCCTTGTCAGCTCATTTACAACAGAGATAACATTCAAAAGCCACCCTGTAGAATGTTTTGTCTGCAATCACTAACATAATTTTTCTATCTATTTCTTTGTTGTATGCAACTTTCTCTATCTTTTGGTTTAAAAAGAAGCCTGTCCAGGAGATTTTCAGAAAATTTAAATTAGTCTCTAATAGAGATTAGTAAACAATTCTCTACTAGAATAGGGTCTTCAGTAAATCTTGAATTTTTTGGGGGCGCCTGGGTGGCGCAGTCGGTTAAGCGTCCGACTTCAGCCAGGCCACGATCTCGCGGTCTGTGAGTTCGAGCCCCGCGTCAGGCTCTGGGCTGATGGCTCAGAGCCTGGAGCCTGTTTCCGATTCTGTGTCTCCCTCTCTCTCTGCCCCTCCCCCGTTCATGCTCTGTCTCTCTCTGTCCCAAAAATAAATAAACGTTGAAAAAAAAAACTAAAAAAAAAAAATCTTGAATTTTTTTAAATGACTCTTTTTTCTAACTTAGAAATTCAATTTCATTTTCCATAATATATAAATATGCTATTGCAATTTTTTTAAAGTAGTGACTTTATACTTATAAAAGATAAATGAAGTGAAAAGTTAAAATACATAAAAAAAAATCCTAAATTGGATTATGACACCAAACATTTGTCTTGCTTTCATCTTTGTCTTTTATTTCTTCAAGTACTTAATTTGACCTCATGTAACCTGCTTTTTATTAATTGTTAATAATTTTTAATATGCTGTTAAAAAGATGAATGTTTAAAATTAACAAGTCTTAGAGCACAATAAAGTGAAATCTTAAATTCAAATGATTAAAAATACTTTTAAAGTAGAATTTTAAACATATGCACTGAAGAATATAATTGTGGGTGTGTGGTGAACATTATTTCCAGTAACAGCTTGTTAATTTGTGCCTATGTCTTCAAATAATTAGTCATGTTCAAAACCTGGGAAGTGTTTTCTCTTAGAATCATATCTGCTTTTTACCTTCTCAACAGCTATTCTGCATATTCAGTTTTGTGAGGGAAATACCAGGCAAGTGTACAGAGATGTATTTATAAAATTGCTCACATTTTATAAGAATAAAATAGTAAAAAAAAAAAAAAAAAAAAAAAAAAAGCCAAAATGACTAACATGAGGAAAATGGTTAAATAAAATTGCATTGTAGGGGCGCCTGGGTGGCGCAGTCGGTTAAGCGTCCGACTTCAGCCAGGTCACGATCTCGCGGTCCGTGAGTTCGAGCCCCGCGTCAGGCTCTGGGCTGATGGCTCGGAGCCTGGAGCCTGTTTCCGATTCTGTGTCTCCCTCTCTCTCTGCCCCTCCCCCGTTCATGCTCTGTCTCTCTCTGTCCCAAAAATAAATAAACGTTGGGAAAAAAAAAAAAAAGTCTGTAAAAATTGCATTGTATACACATAAGGAAGTACCATCCTGGAGAGATATATACTTCTTGAGATGGAGAATGCTTATATTAAAATTCAAAATAGCATAGAAGTCTATGTTTCTTCAAAACAAGTTATAGGGAGATAAGATAGATGAGAGGATGGTTATGTATATGGATATAGAGATACAGATATACAGTTATAGATATAGATATAAATGAAAATAAATAAAATATTTACTGAAAGAGAACAGTGTTATCTTAGTGTACTTGGCCTGCTATAACAAAATGCCACAGAGCCGGTAGCTTGTAAACGACAGAAATGCTTTCTGGAGCTTGGAAGTCCAAGATCAGAGTCCCAGGACGGTCAAATGAAGACCTTCTTCCCATTCTCAGACTTCTAGTTTATCCCTACCTGGTGGAAGGGGCAGTGGAGCTCTGTGGAGTCTTCTTTATAAGAAGATTAATCCTATCCAGGAGGGCTTCAGCCTCATGACCTAAACATCTTCCAAAGGCCCTACCTCCTAATACTATCACATTGAGGATTAGGATTGCAACATACAAATTTTGGGGGAACAGTAATATTCAGACCATAGCAAGTGGTTATTTTATAAGATTTTAGATTATGTGTGTGGGTGTGTGTGCAATTGTGTTTTTTTTAAAAAAAATGTGTCTATGAGTGTGTTACTTCCATAATAAAAGAAAGTATAATACTATAATAAAGTAATATTTATTGTCACATATTATGTGTCTTGTATTCCTCTAAATAATATGTATACCTTAGCTCATTGTAATTGTGCTACTCTTAAATCCTTATTTATGTTATAGATTATAAGGATGTGGATTTTCATGCTAGAACGTTAGAAGTAAATGATAATGTGATTTCACATTGTATCAGTTTTTGAATGGAATTCATAAGCCCTTAAGGCTATATCCAGTGTGTGTGTGTGTGTGTGTGTGTGTGTGTGTGTGTGTGTGTTTCTGGGGACCAGGTACTTAGCTTTTAATCAGATTATGAAATGGGTTCATACCATCCTCAGTAGTTTTGGTCAAACACCATCCCATTCTATACTGATGAAAACTATACTGCCAAGGAGGAATTCTAAGAGAGAAACTAAACCATACAGTGGAGAATTTATACTTTCACCTTCTTAGTCTACCTAAGGCAGTTGGAAAAGATAACAAGCAACAGAGGCTATAACCTGAGGTCACATTTTCTAGAAAGCTGGGGAGAAATTAGGAGATACGGGAGCCTCAAGTGTCAGTAGTGTTCCAGCTAAAGCAGAACTCTAGTTTTAGACGGTTCCTAAAATGTTAATTTTAAGTGGAATGTAACCAACTGTATACTATGTATACTTATATAGTAAATGATAAATATAGTATATAAATATATATGCTATATGTAGTATATGTGTAGTATATATACCATTATATTTTTTATATAACAACCCTATATACATATATACATATGTACATATGTACGTATATATATATGTATAACCCTTGAGAACATGTTCAGAGGTTTTACAAAATGAACAGGTAGAAATAACAAAGGAAGAAAGTAGAGAGGGGATTCCTAACATAGCCATCTGGTTTACCCCATCCGTATGGGTGTCTTAGAGCAAAATTATTTTCATACTAAATTCTGCTTTTTAAATGTCTAAAATAGTAGATAATTTAAACGTCACTAACACTTGGCTTAGGGAAATTGGTTTGTATTATTAAAAATATGAATAAAGGGGACAGCTGTGTGGCTCAGTCAATTAAGCGTCCAACTCTTTTTTTTTTTTTTTAATTTTTTTTTTCAACGTTTATTTATTTTTGGGACAGAGAGAGACAGAGCATGAACGGGGGAGGGGCAGAGAGAGAGGGAGACACAGAATCGGAAACAGGCTCCAGGCTCTGAGCCATCAGCTCGGAGCCCGATGCGGGGCTCGAACTCACGGACCGCGAGATCGTGACCTGGCTGAAGTCGGACGCTTAACCGACTGCGCCATCCAGGCGCCCCAAAGCGTCCAACTCTTAATCTTAACTCAGGTCTTGATCTCAGAGTCCTGAGTTCAAACCCCACATTGGGCTCCATGCTGGGCATAAAGCCTACTTAAAAAAAAAAAAATGAATAATTGCATCAGTGTAGAATTTCAGTACTTTAAAGAAAGGAATAAGTTTGTACCATGAAAAATAAGAGGAGTCAACTAACTAGTTGCCTGTTGAATTCATCCTAGTTACTTGTATGTCTGCTGTAGAGTAGGGTGAATCAGTTCCCTCACTTAGATTTTAGCTTTATTATAACTCTCATGTATTGCCCTTTATGTAATTCTTTGCTGAGCAGCATCAGTAATGCGCAGACGTGTGTAACATGAAAGCTTCTGTACATTAGAAGCTGATAACTGCCAGACCCTGTGCCCGGCACCTCATTTACCATGTTTGAATCATAAAAGAGTGTTTATGAAACATATTATCCTATTTTACAAACGAGTAAACTGAGCACTGGAGAGATTAGATTGCCTACATTCATATACAAGCGACTCACTAGAATTAAAACACAAGTCTTGCTGTGTCCATGGGCATCATAATGCATAACTTTTACTTAGACATGTAAAGAACTTTCAAATCTCTACCCTGTTCTCCTTCAGGTGTGGCCTTTAGCCCACCTCCTTTCAGTACAGGGAGGTTGAAGAAAATGTAGATTCCTGTCTGGGATTGTGCCTAAAGGTAATAAATCAGGTACTGAATGTTCATCTGGAGGATGGACATTTTTAATAAGCTTCCTTGGAATCTATAAACCTCCTCTGGAGCATACTATAGATGGAAAAGCACAGCCTTCCATTATTTTATTCCTATACCAAATGGATGGTAATATAGCAAATTCTGGGTTGGTTTATTTTTTTGTTTGTTTGGTTTGTTTTGTTTTGTGGTTTGTTTTGTTTTTTTAGTGTTTCTTCGTTTATAGCATTTGTCACTGACCATCCTTTTTGAAACTCTTCTTAGCCTTTGATATATTTCTTTGGATGTCCCTCTTACTTTGGTAACCATTGTTCCTCAGTCTTTTCTAATTAATCTTCTGCTGGCAGTTCCTTAGGATGCTGTCCACGGGCCTTTTTCCTTTTGTGTATATATCTACTGTCTCTTAGTGAGGCCTTAACAAATTACTCTTGGTCCTCACCCCCAATTCTCTCCTGAATTTCAGTACCTTATTTTTATCAATGTTATTATATATCCACGGATGCCTGTGTATTCTTCAGTTCTTAAATTTAGCATGCCAAAAAACTCATTATCTCCTTCCCACACACTTCCTTTGTCACCATTTTTCTCTAGTGCGGTTAATGCTGGCACTACTCAGTCAACCGAGCTTGGAACTTTAAAACCACCCTTAGAGTTCCCTTTTCTTTACAACCTGCATTGATCAGGCAGTCATCAAATCCTGTTATTTTCTACCTCGTAAATGTCATTAGTGTTTTTGTTTGTTTCCTTTTGTTTTGTTTGGGTACAGTTGACACACAATGTTACATTAGCTTCAGGTGTTATAGTGATTGACAAATGTATACATTATGCTCTGCTCACCACAAGCTTAGCTATCATCTGTTACCATGCAACACTATTAGAGTATCATTGGCTATGTTTCTTATGCTGTACCTTTTATTCCTGTGATTTTTTTCATTCCACATCTGGAAGCCTTTATCTCCTATTCCAGCCACCTATTTTGGCCACTATGCCCCAGCAATCTTTAGTTTATTTACTGTATTTCCAAGGCTGATTCCGCTTTTTGTTGATTTGAGGGTTTTTTGTTTATTTTGTTTTGTTTTTTACATTCCACTTATGAGTGAAATCATATGGTATTTGCCTTCTGCAGTTGGATTTGTTTCACTTAGCATAACACCGTCTAGGTCTATCCATGTTGTTACAAATAGCACAACCTCTTCCTTTTTATGGCTGCATAATATTCCTATACTTTATACACACACACATACATACACACACCACATCTTTCTTATCCATTCATATATCAGTGGACACTTAGGTTGCTTCCTTTTCTAGGGTATTATAAATAATGCTGCAATACACATAGGGTGCATATATCTTTTGGAATTAGTGTTTTTGTGATCCCTGAATAAATATCCAGTAGTGGAATTATGGGATCATATAGTATAATTCTACTTTTCCATACTGTTTTTTACAGTACCTGTACCAATTTACATTCCCATCAACAGTGTACATGAAATGAATTTGAATCATTCTTTTCCTTCTTCCTGCTGCCTCTTGTCATCTCTTACCTTATATTTTGGATTCCATGTTAGTTTTTGTACTATTCAACTATCCCCAATATCCAGTGTCTTTTTTCACACCGTCAAGGTATTTTAATAATAAATGCATTTGGACTCCTCATTCCCCAACTTAGAAAATAGCCTTTAGTTCCCTATTGCCTGTAATGTAAGGTCCAAATTTTATGAGGCCTGTCCTAATCTAACCTAATCCTGTCTGTCCCACTTCTCCCCGCCACTAACCCTGTTTCATGGCTAGACCAACTCTTCACTACATCTCACCTTCTCGCTCCAATGCATCTGTGCATGGCATTCCATTAGCTTGGAATCTGTCCATGTAGGAGAGGTTGGTCATTCTTTGCACTGTATTTCCCTGGTATTTATTTCTGACAATATGGTGGAGTTAAGAGTCAAGTATGTTAAGTATGGTGCTGACACCAGACTGTCTGGGTTCATAGGTCCCTCTACTTAATAACTTTCTATGCTGTAGTTTCCTTACTTATAAACTTGGGACAGTAATACTACCTACTTTAGTGTTGTTGAAGATGGAATGAATTAATTCATGTGCAATGCATGTGCCTGACAGATAATAAGAGACATTAAGCATTTGCTGCTGCCTCTGTGTGATAATCATGTTGGCAATGATGTAAAAGTCTCCCCCAGAAAAGGCTAAAGGAATTGCTGATTAATATGGTAGTCAACCCAGAGATCACGGCCATACCAAAGTAAAAGTATTGTGCCTATAGAAAGGCTGGATCCAATATGTAGGCTACTAAACTTTAGCTACATCTTGTCATTTCTAGTCTTTCCAAAGTTCTCCACTAGTTGAAATCTCACTAGTACTTAGACATCTAATTTCCCCCAGGCTGGCAGTATCTTCCTTATCAGTAAAGAATGTGCTCTACTACAATTCTGAAGGTGCATGAGTTTGCCAACTAAATGGATGATCAAGCAGGTACCCCATGGACTCCTGTGAATCAGGCTCCAGACCTAAGCAGGACTCCTAAGCGCGGCAGAGGAAAATTCCTTATGTCACTTGAAGATATCCTACAGTAAATATAGACCCATAGAATCAGAAATCCAGTTCCCTCCTCTTCACATAGCAGGCAAAATAGTAAGAAATATTTAGACTGAAATGCTAGAATTCAGCAAAATGTTTATAGACACTTTGTTATGAAACTGCTATAGATATATTTGTTTGGATATTATTTTTATTCTAATGACTTTGGTCTCAAACAGTTAAATGTAAATTGCAGCATTTCTTAGCAGAGGTTACCATTTTTTTTTAAATTTTTTTTTTAACGTTTATTTATTTTTGAGACAGAGAGAGACAGAGCATGAACGGGGGAGGGGCAAAGAGAGAGGGAGACACAGAATCGGAAGCAGGCTCCAGGCTCTGACCCATCAGCCCAGAGCCCCACGCGGGGCTCGAACTCACGGACCGCGAGATCGTGACCTGAGCTGAAGTCGGACGCTTAACCGACTGAGCCACCCAGGCGCCCCGAAGTTACCATTTTAAAGCAAGTCTACAGTAAATCATTTTGAATTGCATCCTAGTTTCCTAGTTTTTACTTATTGGAATATCATTGTATTAGTTTCATTAAAGTAGGACACTCGTATTGGCTATAGTACTTTCTAACACAAAGGAGAAACTTGTGACTCAGAAAATTGCAGCATTAAAGTGGCAAATGAAAGTAAATTTTGGAAAGTAGTATTTAATTTTTAAGGGAAAAAAACTGTAAAGTAGAAATCCACCTTGGGGAAAACAATAAGGGCCAATCTATTAGACAACCAATATCTAAATTCAATTTTGAGAATGAAGAATATGTGGGTGTTACTATTATATTTCATTTTTCAAGTGTATTGACTTTCTGGTTCTCATCATTATAGTGAGAAATAATATTTAAATAGTTCTAAATCAAGTGTCCTAGGTAAGCACATGCATACACACACACACACACATACACACACACACATGCAGTTGAAATTAAAGATATACATCTAATGGTAACACATGGATCTGAGAAAGAAATAAGGAAAAATGAATAAAAGAGTGAAGACTTGGGTTTCTACGGCACCTGAAGTTTAAAACGTACTTGCCTAATGTGGAGATGAGGTAGAAAGCACCTCATTAAAACCTTTGGATTTTAATCAGAACTAACTTGTAATAGTTGTTTTTTGTACTTATTATCTGTGCGAGCTTGGGCAATTCTCTGAACTGTCCAACGCTCTGGATTTCTCATCTGTGAGATGGATATAACAAAGATTCCCACTGAGAATCAAAATATAATGTGCCTCCAAAGCCTTTGGAAATTGTAAAGCATTGTACAGATTACAGAAATTATGGAAACAGATTTTTGAAGTTACTCAGAGCTAGTGGGTTTATTTCAGAGATGAAATAAGTATGATAGAGATAACTGGTCTCAGTTTTGCGTGACGAAAAGGTATGTTACAAAGGTTGCAAGAGCTATGTGGCCGGACTAACGCCAGACCCTGAAATTCTGGGTCTAGATGCGGTCGGTACCCTTTGTGCTGCCCTGTGCTGTCTTTGAAGCAGGGTTGTACATCCTTCACAGGGTGCAGCTATAGTAAATTATAACCTACACTGATTTTAAGGACTTTAACAGATATAATTATTTAGTCACCTTAGAAGAAATGCTAATATTACTGGGTGAGGCTTATATGTGTTCTTCCACACAGGTAATGAATTTGGCCATCCTGAATGGTTAGACTTCCCAAGAAAAGGAAATAATGAGAGCTACCATTATGCCAGAAGGCAGTTTCATTTAACTGATGATGACCTCCTTCGCTATAAGTTCCTAAATAACTTTGACAGGGATATGAATAAATTGGAAGAAAGATGTGGTTGGCTTTCAGCTCCACAGGTAAGCTCTTTATTCTAAATGTTATGTTTTAGTCACCAATGTTGTACATGCTTGGAATGGCAATCGATTTAAATCTATATGCAGATCTTTTAAACAGCACTTTATTATTCAGTGTGTAGTGCCCTGTAACATACTTCAGGTTGTCAAAACATGTCATTGAAGTCTCTCCGATAGATAATGAAAATCTTAAACATAATGCCTGTTTACTCTCCTGTTTAGTTTGTTGCTGTTTAAATTTCGTAATTTTTATTTCATTTGGTTAAAATAAATGACAAAAGCTCGGCATGGAGTCCATTTTGGAAATTGCTGTAGAAACATCTTAATTGTTTTGACTGTTTTTCTTTATATAAATAATTTTGCTGTCATAAAGAGACTACTCGGACAACATGTAGATTTCTTTATTTTTCCCCCCGCCCCTCCTTCCTTTACTGCTCTAACTTGTCATCTCACTAGATGCCATTACACCTGCATGCTGTTTTGTATTTTTCATGAGCTTGATTCTCCTCTGGAATTAAAGTCCCCGTTTTCAATAAGTTTTAGAAAATGTAATTAACAGGTGCAAATTTTATACAGGCTTTTTTCCCTTGCAAAAATTAGCATATAGTATGTGTTACTTATAATCCATTTACTTTTTACTGGTGCTGTTTGAAATTACTGTTGATGTGTTTTTACTTTGGTGTCTATGATTTTTTTTTTTAATGGTTGAACAGAGGTACTTATATATTCACTAAGATTGGCTACATGACACGAATGCCCTAATCGCATTTATTAGTAATGCAATTTCCAAAAGAGAGAGCAAAATGATGCTCCTTTTCAACAGGAACAATGTTGAATACCAAAAGGCATGCTGTTTACTCTAGAGTCTTAGTTCACATTGCTAAATTACCAAGAGTGGCTCTGCTGATATGCATGGAAATAAGTCCTTTCAAAGCTGGAGCTGCAAGGGGGTGGTGTTGAAAAAGCAAAGGCTTCTCACTGCCTACTGAAAACATGATGTATAACATGGGAGACCTTGTAGATATAATTTCTTTTTAGACCTTCTCTTTTATTAGAAAAAAAAGAGATACACTGTAAAGAACATTATGTTGCCATTGAATCTGACAAAGGTGGGCAATAATGTAAAGTTTTTAAGATAACTACAACTTCAGAAATCTCAGTACAATAACAATGTTACATTTTATTTTAAAATGTAATTTTGTGTAGCTTAAGTCATTAGTCTGGAGACTAAAAGTCTGAAAGAAAATTCACTTGTAAACAGATCCAGCATGCGTACGAGCGTGTGTGCACGTGCGCGTGCGCACACACACACACACATACACACACACACACATTTTACATGTAGCATACATACTGTGTTCTTAAAACCTGAGCCACAATGTTAATCATCTATGCTTTGTTTGAAGTTGACTATAGCTAGTGAGATTTTTATACTTTAAGCCATTTTTGAGACTATCATTACAGTTTTTTGTGTAGCTTAAGTCATTAGTCTGGAGACTAAAAGTCTGAAAGAAAATTCACTTGTAAACAGATCCAGCATGCGTACGAGCGTGTGTGCACGTGCGCGTGCGCACACACACACACACACATACACACACACACACATTTTACATGTAGCATACATACTGTGTTCTTAAAACCTGAGCCACAATGTTAATCATCTATGCTTTGTTTGAAGTTGTCTATAGCTAGTGAGATTTTTATACTTTAAGCCATTTTTGAGACTATCATTACAGTTTGATATGACACTATTGCAACATGTTAAAAAACATAATGGACTGGCATTTTCACTTGTTGACTTAATAGCTAACAGGGCTATCAATAAAGACCAAAACACTTTTTAATACATAATCTGCTTATAACAGCATCTAGGTATTATTTAGATGTGATGTATGTGTTAATTCTTGCAGGCCTATGTGAGTGAAAAGCACGAAGGCAATAAGATCATCGCTTTTGAGAGAGCAGGCCTTGTTTTTATTTTCAACTTTCATCCAAGCAAGAGCTACACTGATTACCGAGTTGGAACAACATTGCCAGGAAAATATCCTTTTTGTTGCCAGTGAATGTTACTGTCTGCTTTCAATTATTTATTACATCATAGAAACTAAGAAAGACTAATGCTGATCTTGGTGACAGTAGCTCTCAGTTCCTCTTTTGAAAAATGAGGAACTTGAAATAGTTGATTGGTAAATCTTTGCTCAGCTCTGTTATGCTGAATCAATCCTAAGCTTCATCCTGGTTCTAAAAAGTATGATTCTGAACATTTTTTTTTAAATGATATTTTGATCCCATATGCACTTCAGGAGATGACTGTAGTTTTTCTCTAGGAAAATATTTTGTAAGTTGCCTTTGAGAATCATCTCCTTTCCCCTTCTCCACCGAGGATGGAGACGATAGCTGTAAAGATGGCTTCCTTCCCTTTTCTCTTTCCTGTCTCCTCCAATGCAGGACATAGCTCACTTTTGAAGGCCTGAAAAAGTGAGGAACCAGGGCATAGGAGTGTGAGCAAAGGAAATGACAGAGAGAATGTTTCTGATGTTCATTTAGTCATTCATGTATTCATTTCCCAGATATTTGCTGAGTGTCTGCTTATTGAACACTGGTGTGTCAGCGCTTTGCTAGGTCCTGTAAATACAGGAATTCTCCTGGCAGATACACTCACTGCCCTTACGGAGCTTTTAAACTAGTGAAGAATAAAAATGTTAGGAATTTTAAGTGTGGTAAATGTTGCAAAAGGGAAAGTGCAGTGTATTTTAAGGACATTATGATTTACCAGATCCATGAAAAAAAAAAAAAAAAAAGATTCAGGACCTCGCAACAACCCAACACAAATTTTGAAGCAGGCAGTGTAAATAGCGTTCTTCTTCCCTGAAGTCCTACCAGTGATCACCATCCGCCACCTGAGCAGGTGCCTGGTGCCACCATGAAGACCGATGTGTCAGGGTATCTCTAGCTACAGTATAAGAAACTCCCTATTCAGTTGACTCGAACGGTCAGGAAGATGTATTTGGCCACATAATAAGCCCTGAGGTAGTGTGACCCCTGCACTGTGACAATATCACGAAGTTCCCTGGTTCATTCTTTCTTTTTGCTTTCAACTCTCAAGGTGCCAGGTTCACAGGGTGGTACCTGCTATAGTTATAAGACAACAGCTATGGTTCCAAACGTAACCTTCAGACACAACATAAGGGAAATAGATTTTTTTTCCTCTTTTTAAGAATGAAGTCACTTTAGGAAACTTTCTTTTATTTTCTGTTGACCAGAATTCAGTCTCACATCCTCAAAGACATTTCTAGGAGGTAGAATTATATCACCATAACTGGCTTATTGATCAAGAGAACTACCTTGGGTTTCCAGGAAGTAGAAAGTGGACTCGGGAAGTAGGATTCTGGAAGTGAAGTGGTTACCCAGACAGACCATTTCTCCAACAGTAAAGAACAGGACAGTGCTATCTAGTTAAGTAGCCCACAGCAGTTACCACTACCCTGTGATATTCCGTGACATTGAGTGTGGTGAGCGATGGTTCCCTGCCCTTTTCCTTCCCAGCAGAGCACAGTTCCACATGACTTCAGAGCATAGGAGAGATGGCTGAGGCTGTGACTACTAGCCCAAATGTGCCCCAGTTAACATATAAAATGCTCCCATCAATGTGATGGGATTACCTGCACTGAAGAATAGCTATACTGTTCCAAGAAGCAAATGTACTCACCATTTCTGTAAAGAAATGCAAATAAATACTAGATGTATAGCAACTCATAACATGACCCTTCTCAGCCCCAAACTGCTAATGCCCTACACTAAATCTTTCTATACCTGAAAATGTGATATAATAAAAATACAGTCAAAATATAATTTTTATAATCAAACCAAAATACATTTACAATTTACAGTACACTTGGGATCTACTGCAGCCTTTGTTAAGCAACTGTCCTTGACCCTAAGCCAGTGGGGGAGAAGAGATGTATGAAAACAAACTAGGTTGTAAGGCATAATGCAGTAAATGAGAAGGGACTGGGAAGGTTCCATGGGAGAACAGGAGATAAGTAAAAGAAAAAAGAAAGAGTATGAGAGAGAAATTGATAGATGGATTGACTCATTTAAGGAAAAGACTGTTAAGCCTGGACATTGAGAAAAGGATAAAATTGTAGAAAATTGTAGAAAAAAAGTAAGGGAGGCCATCTCAGCTGTTGGAAATCATAGAACATGCTTAATGAATAGCACAATGAATTAATTGGAGAATGATGACCTTAAAAAGGAATACTAAAAGATAAAGCCGAAAAGATAGATTGAGATCACCTAATAGAAGATTTCAGTGCCATATTAATTAGTTTAGACTTTTTTCCATAGTTTCATAGTGAGTCACTGAAGGTTTTTGAGCTGGGGAACTACTTGATAAGAATGTATGCTTTAGGAAAAGTTCTCATGTACCCAGTGTGTAAGAGAGCTTTCTTGAGGAAACAGATTGGAAGTACAGATATTAATTATGAGAAATTACAGTACATGTAAAAGATAATTAGGGCATGAGCTGAAGGAATGACAATAGGATAGAACTGCTTTCTTGTGAAAGAACTCAGCAGTTGTTTGGACTTGGGATGTAGAAGAGAAAATATAAGGTTTCATTTTGAACAAGGGGAAGAATGGTAGTGGTATAATTATTTAGGATAGCAAAGCAAGGTGGAGTAACCAGTTAGGGGAATAGAAAATATAAGTTTAGGGGCACCTGGCTGGCTCAGTCAGTAGAGCATGTGACTCTTGATCTAGGTGTTGGGAGTTCAAACCCCATATTGGGCACAGAGCTTACTTAAAAAATACATATATGTGTATGTAAAATATAAGTTTTCATTTGGGATTTTAATAAATGGAGGTACATAGAATTTCAATGATGTTTAGAAGAATTTCAATGATGATGTTTAGAATTCTGGAATTCTGGAATATATGTTTTGGTTTTTGCCTCTAACCTGTTAATGGGGAAGACAACAGTTCTCTGTTACTAATGTTACGATCATACCGTCTTCCATCAGCAGCAGATACATCTATGCTTTCTTTCAGCTCTTATTGTTTCAAGCTTAGCTTTAAGAGTTCTCTTTATTATCCTTAGCATTTTACAAGTCTCATTTTTTTTTCGGTCTTTCATCTTTCTGACTTTAGTCCTATACCTTTAAAAGGCATTGTAGCTCAGCATTCTAGAATCATTTCAGATATGGAAAGTACAAAAAAAAAATTAGGATTTCTATGCTGTGTTTTCTGACTTTGCCGAATTGTCCTGTGCCATCGGTATTTCCAACTCCTGAGCCAGTGAATTGAATACAGATTTTCACTGTGAAGAATTCACAGTGGCAAGATTGGCTATATTAATCAAGTCAAGAAATTCATCAAATTTTTAATTCCCTGCAAAGTAGGATTTGGTGCCAGAACAAACTTAAAGTTTCTAAAGACATCATTTGAACTTTTTCTGTCACTGTGAAATATAAACCACGAATAGGTAACATGTCTGAATTCTTGAGCAAGTTCCATTTTTTGAACCTGTATATCCTGTGTGTCTATCAAATAGCAAGACATCAACTTTCACTCAAATCTGTAGAAATAGGTGGTGACTGTCTTCCCAAGAAACTGTTGTAAGGTGAACTATTTTGGGGACAATGCCAGGCAAAGTAGAAGAAACACTATAAGGATGCCCTTAACTATCACTTCAGAATAAGATGATACATTTCGGAAAGCTAAAAGAGAAGTCTGATGTGTATCACTAAGATTTTGAAATGTGGTCTTAATGGTACTGCTAAGGGACATAGTAATGTTTCTGCAAAAGGAATCTATAGCTGTATTCCAGAAAATTAAAAACAAAACAAAACAAAAAACCAGTGAATACACTTTGCTTATACACTGTCTCACATTGGTCTCTTAACCACCAACATTCTTTAATTAGTAAATAGCAATGCGGGTGATGCAGAACTCATATCTAAATATACCGGACAAGTAGGCAGGTCACACATTTCATACCTAGGAAGATAAAAAACATTTACTTAATCTGTCATATTTGCCTGCGATTTAATATTGTTTAGCTGTAGAGAAAGAAAGAAGAAAAAAAAAACATAATGTCATTAATATTATCAGAATCATTATTGTCTTTCATCACATTTCTTCACTTAGAATGTCATCAAATCAGCATTGAATCAAAAGGAAAACTGCTAAGCCCCCAAGGACAAACTGTTCTTTCTAATCCATTTTGAATAACACAAATGATGATACCACATTTTGAGTGATATGAAGGAGTGGATGCTAGGGGACCTCTTTTGAGGACCTTGTGTTTGCTGGCCATTTTTTAAAAAGTTGTTTATGTTTTTTAAATGTTTATTTATTTATTTATTTGAGAGAGAGAGAAAGAGTGAGAGAGAGGGCACACAAGAAGGAGAGGGGCAGAGAGAGAATCCCAAACAGGTTCCACACTCTCAGCACAAAGCCCAGTGCAGGCCTTGAACCCATGAACTGTGAGATCACGACCTGAGCCAAAATCAAGAGTGGGGTGCGTAACGACTGAGCCACTCAGGTGCCCTACCTGGGCATTTTTAATAAGTATCCAGTTTCGTATTCCCAGCAGCTCTGTGAGGTAGGTTATGTTAGCCTCGTATGACAGGTCAGTAAAGTTAGGCCCTTAAGTAACTGCCTAATTTCCCTCCGGCCCCCAGCTGATAAAGGTTGAGCAGTGTACTGCCAAGCTCATGTCCTTTCTACTATGCCATGGTGCCTCTTTCAGTTCATGGGTGCCTACGTGTGGTTAGGGGCGGTAGCAATAGTGGTATTTGCCAACGATGACTTATTTCTAGAATGCTTGAAATAATTTACATATAGTTCTATGGGGCAGTAGGTAGCATGAGAAAATTATACACAAATTCACAGCATAGGCAAGCTTCTCTATCTTCAACTAACTTCCCTCAGCATCCCGCCATCACCCCCAAAGGTTCTTTCCCAGAAATTCTTCCTCATAACCCCTGAGTAACATGTACATACTGCAGTCGAGGGAATTTTTCTGTATTCTCAAGTAGAATATGAATGTGTCCTCATTCCATGTCCAAAGCCAAACAAACTCCTTCAAGGCATCACATCAATTTAAGGTTATTGTATAACATTCAGAGTCAACTTGAAGCCTCCACACCTTATTTGTAATGTGTGTGTCTTGGGATGTGCAGATTCACACTGTTCCGAGAGCATGAACAACACTAAAATAAAATGTTTTTAAATTATTTGTCACCATGCTGAGACGGGGGCGGAAACAATAGTGTATGGGCGGCCTCCTTTCCACATGGCGCTTTAAACTGTTACAATCCTGAAATGTTAAGAGGAGTGATCATGAAGTATGGCTTGTGAAAAACATGTGAATCCCAGCCAAAAATATTTAAAGCGAAGGGAACAGATGAGTAAATAGTTGAAGCTGACCCGAGATCTTTGAAATATTTTCATTAAACTGCCGCAAGATGTACTTTTTAAGATGTAAATTCAGACTCTGACATTTGCAACCTGTACACAGAGTTTCTAATGAGCAAATAAGGTCACTTGGATGATTCACTGGAGTGTGATTGCTGAAGGCAGAGAGGTTGCTGTGCGTTGCTTAGTTTACAGAAGCCTTTGAAGCATGGTTATGTAACACTGTGCTTAATAGAAGCTATGCTTTATGCTACAAACAAAAACAAAGGACTTAATTTTGGATTAGCTAAATGTCACATTCCATCAAGAATTTATATATAAAGGTTAATTTCTGGACCAAAAAATAAGAGCATCTCAACCTGGTTTTCCAGGTTATATATGTTTTGGTTAAAAAAAAGAAAAACGTGTTAAAATATACAAAGTTTTCTCATAAAAGATCTACAACAATGACTTTGAACAGATGTAAGCATGTTTCTTTTCTGTGTGTGTGTATGTGTGTTTTTACTCTATACTACAATTTAATGATGCTATTTTTTATGTGAGCAGAGATAATCCTACTAACAATTTCATATTTAATATAGGTCCTACTTTTGTTTTTATAGCTTCAAAGTGAGTGTACATTCATTGCCAGGTTAGCCCTCTTTAGTTTCAAGATGATAGTAATACGTTTAAACATTATCTAGAGGTCCTTTTGATCATTTTTTATTGTTAAACACTGTCCAACAGTCCCTGTGATTTAGTGATAATGACAGATGCATATCCCCACCTCCACTGGCAATAAAGAGCCTATGATTTAGCATCATTTTTCTACCCAGGAATTTAAGATGCATCACAGAGTAAGAAAATATTTTGCATGATTAAAATATTGCCACTGCTGTAACAATTTTAGATTGGCTTAATATATATTCATAAGACTATAGGCAGTAATGAATAATGAGCAGGCCCTTAAAACACAAATGGTTTTAAGTGTGTTTTTTTGTCTTTTCTTTCTTTCTTTTTTTTCTTTTTCTTTTTTTTTTTTTTTTTCTTAAATGTCTGAGTGCTATGTAGCATCTCACTCAGTGCTCTGAGATATTCAACAGCATTTCTGGCATTTTTTGTTTAATAGTTCAGTTGTGCGGGAATGGTCTCCTCTGGTTCCAGAAATTCATCTAACAATAGCTCAGTCAAGATTTCTGTCCTCTATTTCTTGTCCATTTGTGGGGGAGAAAGAAATCAAAAACATTGTTATAACCTTTAAAAACAATACATACTTACCTAATAATTGTATTGCTAATGGGCAGAAAAACATGTGTGCCCAGGTTGATTATTGTTACTAATCTGTAAAAAAAGGTACTAGTATGTGGAAATTGATGACAAGATACATGTAAGACTAAGAGTTTTACCCCCACATTAGCAATTATATCTTTAGCTAAAACGTATTAGGTACTCGGAGCGCCTGGATGACTCAGGTAGTTAAGCCCCTAACTCTTGGTTTCGACTCAGGTCATATTATCTGACAGTTTGTGGGGTAGAGCCCCACATTGGCCTCTGTGCTGACAGCACAGAGCCTGCTTGAGATTCTCTCTCTCCCCTTTCTCTCTGTTCCTATCCCGCTCGTGTTCTCTGTCTCTCAAAATAAATAAACTTACAGAAATGCTTTAAGTTTTTTTGAAAATGTATTGGGTACACATAAAGCTAAATTTTTGTTGGATGGATGGATAATGATGAGTAGAAGGATGGGCAGACAGAAGTGGATGGCTGGATGGGTGTTGGATAGCTGGGTGGATGGACAGACATATGGATGAATGGATAGATGGATGGATGGAAGATAACAGCTACCTAATAGCAAAAGAACCCCTGGAGTTCTTTAATTAAATAATTAAAACATGAAAGTTAACTAGAATTTATTGCTTTTCCCTTAAAGTAGATATTAAATGGTATAAAGGGAAACTTGATCAAATATTGTCAAGAAGATACATCATGATTTTGTAATATTCAAAATTAACACACTAGAGTATATTGTCCGAATATTTGCTGAACAGACTTTCATAATAAGATCTACCCTCCCTTATAAACTTCCTATGTACAGTGCACTTTGCAAATACTTTACACTTATTATCTCACTTAGTAAACCTTTTCCTTTCATAGGGAACAGCATTGCAACCATAGAAGGAGAAAATCTAAAAAGAAAAGATTGGCCTGAAAAATTCCATGTCTAACCTTTCTTTTAAAATAGTCCTCGGGGCGCCTGGGTGGTGCAGTCGGTTAAGCGTCCGACTTCAGCCAGGTCACGATCTCGCGGTCCGTGAGTTCGAGCCCCGCGTTGGGCTCTGAGCTGATGGCTCAGAGCCTGGAGCCTGTTTCCGATTCTGTGTCTCCCTCTCTCTCTGCCCCTCCCCCGTTCATGCTCTGTCTCTCTCTGTCCCAAAAATAAATAAACGTTGAAAAAAAAAATAGTCCTGTATTTAAGTAGTCCAAAACAGATGGTTCTCTACTACTTAAAAAAAAAAAAAAAAAAAAAAAAAAAAAAAAAAAAAAGTTGTATAATTGTATTCATCACCTTTCTTTATATCTGATGCCAGTTTTTTTTTTTTTTAAGAGAACATCCTGTGTCTAAAATAAATTTCTAATACTGAATTTTAAATTACGTTTTCCTTCTGGATCTCAGTAGAAATTAGCTTTTTTGCTTTTGTTTTTGTTTGTTTGTTTGTTTGTTTGTTTGTTTTTCAGTAAAATATCTCCTGTATGCCAGAATGCTGTTTAGATCTTATATAAGTGAGGTATTTTCATTTTCATCATTTTCTGTTAAGCTGTTCTAACTGAGAATCTCACAGGATCAAGTTGAATAGTCAGTGTTTCATTTATACGTGAAAATGCTACCTGAATACTCCAGAAGGTTCTTAAAATTAAACCATGATACAATTACTGGGTCACTACAATTAATGTACTTATTAAATATATGGATGCCACAACCAAAAGAAGAGTTTCTGCTTCTCCAGAGAAGGGTGGCAAAAGTAGAGCTATACACCGTGTGTTCTTGGAAACAGTGGCTTCAGTTATAACCATGTGTAAAAACCATTTCTAATTCTATTAATATAGTATTGGTTGGCCGAATGGTGGGAACATATCTCAATGATTCCTATTATGTATGTGAGGTTTATTTGTGAAATTAATTGATTCTTTTTGGTTGCTATACGGTATTAATTATTGAATAAGGAAAATATTCTTTAGACGTTACTGAGAATAATTATTTAATTGATGTATAACTTAATGAAATGCAATCATATTACCTTTTACTGGTGCACAATAAGTGTTTCATTACAGGAACATTAAGACAGAAAATTATTTTGTCTGTAAAATTATAAATGTTCCTGTATTTTTTTTTCTCCATCAGTTTATATTTAGAGATAGTCAATTATTTTCCCTTTAGTACCTTCCCTTTCAACACTCTGTCTTTCTTCCTAGCTAAGGAAAACATGAAAAATATGTTTGTCTGATGGTAGCCCTCTTTTCTGATTCTGAAACATTATTTTCTTTAGTTTGTTCTCTTACTGTAACATTTTTATCTCCCAATGGCTCAGTAGTTGTATTTCCAGTTCTTATATTTGCAGATGTAGAGAAATTTGTTCTCATTACTAGAATAGTGGTTAAAACCTTGTGCTCTGAAGGTAGAATAAGACTGTCTAAGCATTCAAGTTCTCCCTGCAGCTTATTCGTGTTATGAAAGTAACCTCACTGTTTCTTGGTTTCCTCATCTTTAAAACACCTGCTTGTGGAATTATTGTCAGAATTAAATGCATTAATGCATGTGAAAGGCTTAGTGATAGTGTCCTCCACGTGCCATGAGCTCAGTGTTACCTGCTATAGCCAACATTACTGGCATCATCATTGACCTAAAAATGCATTAGAAATTTGATCATAAAAAGAAGGAAAGGTGGGGTGCCTGGGTGGCTCAGTCGGTTGAGCATCTGACTCTTGATTTCAGCTCAGGCCATGATCCCAGGGTTGTAGAATCAAGCGCTCCATCGGGCTTCTCATCAGGCTTCACATTGTGCTCCATGCTGAGTGTGGAACCTGCTTACGATTCTCTCTCTCCCTGTCCCCCACCTGTGCATATTCATTCTCTCTCTCTCTCTCTCTCTCTCTCAAATAAAATAAAATTAATTTAAAAAATTAAATGTATTTTTTTAAAAAAGGAAGGAAAGGAAAGGATGAGAGAAGTAGCTACAAATCCCCTCTGTTATCTACATTGTCACGTCCTACTTTGTTCATTTCCTGCTCCCCAGTTCACCGCCACAAGGTGATTTCTATGTTTTTACCATCCTGGAATTCAGTCTTCTCCTGGCTAAATCCTCTCCACATTCTGGCATCATTGGCTCACCTTTCTTTCCCACTCCATTTTTCCATCTGCTGCAGCATTGTCTTGATTTCCCTTTCCTCTGTACCCCCTTTGTGCTATTGTTTCCTCAGGTCCAAATCCAAGTTTTTATTTTACTTCCTTCTTTGCGCTCTTCCTTTGAAGAACTCACACACACTCAGAGCTTCAACCCTGTGAAGATGGTCCCTAATCACCCCTCCTATGCTGAGGTGTACCCTACATCGACTATAGTTCTGTGGTATTTAATGACCACTGGGAAATACCAAGCAGCATAGAAGCATAGATTTTTGAGAGGTAGAAGAAGCCTAGCATGACGTGGTTCAGCCCATTGAAATTAGATAAAATTGGGTTAGAAGATATATTTTAGGACATAGTTTCTAAATTAGTACCAAAAATTAAATCTGCATAACACTTTACAGTGTGTGAATGCTTTTATTCACCTTGACTTCTCTTATCCTCAACCTAAATATGAGCACTAGAAAGATTTATAACTTTCACAAGATCATATTCCTAGTTAAGTGAATAAATGTGATTTAAATCTACTTCCCTTAATTTCAGCAGTCTTTCATATGGGCACCAGATAATTCACTTTTTTTGTTGCCCTGTCAAAATGCCATTAAAATCAGCAAAGGGTGTCTCACTAATTACTTATAATTTTATGTTTTCTTTGCATTTCTTTGTAAGACTTAATGGTAACCCTGACTAAATGTCATTTTTCCACAGTGTTAAACTATCCTAGTTTCTAACATACTCAAACACAGATCAGTTTAAATAGGATTTTTTTTTTTAACAAATATACTCATTTTAAAAGTAAACTTTTCTAGGGGTAAAATAACTTTCTTAAGAAAAAAAAATGACTACTCATTTTTTTTTTTTTTTTATTAAACCAAGATATAAACCTAAGTATATTTCAGCTTCAAGTGCTGACTGGGAAAGTGTAGATCCTGAAGGATACTGAAGGATAAAAGGGTTTGAGGATTAAGCATCCCATAGAACAGAAGAAGACACTTACAAAGAAGTGAAGGATAAGAGGTCTGCTTTCATCAGCTTTCCTGATAATCTGTTGCTCCTGTTCTTCCCCGAGTGGTGGAAGTTATGACGTGCATGGGAGCTCCATATCACCGGCATAGGTTTACAGCATGGGAGTTCTGATTTGTTTTAGCCACGCACAAGAAACACAGTCTTGGACAGATTTAGGGAGAT
The DNA here is from genome assembly GCF_007474595.2 of Lynx canadensis. Lineage (NCBI taxonomy): Eukaryota > Metazoa > Chordata > Mammalia > Carnivora > Felidae > Lynx > Lynx canadensis. Next base: position 124,488,516 of record NC_044311.2, read on the forward strand.
GAGCCTCCGTGTAGATTTATATTAGAAGCATGTAATTGTATATATTTCCTTTTCTTACCTTAATAATTTTGAATGTAGGAAATTCACTCCTGGTGACATTTTGTCTACTGGCTGCCTCAATGTACCTAAAGCGTGTACGGAATCATATTACTGCATTCGATTAACTCTCTCATGACCATAATAGTGTCATCACTTTGGAATTTTAATAATAATTGGATACTGCAAATAAAGCTCACATTTGTGAAATAACTATGAAAAAATAATTAAATCTACATAGAATTTGATTCAAAACCTGCCAGAAATTTTGTTCATTGGAATTATATAATTCATTTCCATGTCTGACTATCATACCAAAACATTTGTTATTTCATTTTGAATTGTACAAGCAAGCACTTTGCGGAAATAACTTCTCAGCTTTGCTCTTTGCTTGTATCATTTTGCATGTCTACCTGGTAAGATTAACCAATATGACTGTTTTAAAGATGATTGCAAACTACTGTATCAGATTCATTATGCCCCTGGAAAATGTATTTATTAGCAGTCACATGTGTGTGTGTTTAAAGCTGTGTCACTCATTTTTTTAGTGCCTGTGGGGAAATGTTTACTTCAAATCTTTTCCCTTACAGTCATCAATCTAGATACAGTTATGATAGTTATGGGCTGAGTGCCCAGAAGTGCTCAGGAATAACGGGGAGTGATGGGCACGTATGGGTACATGCCCACGCACACACACATGCGCACACACACGTGCACACACACACACACAGGCCTGCAGGCTTTTCTTTACAGTTTTTCTAGGGAAACTAGCTCAACCCATTCTCATTTAGTTTTCTAAAGCACTGAGTGAGCCCCAGGGTATTATGATTTTCTATTTGGTCTGAAACCTACAAGAGAAAGAGGAATATACATTAGCTACACACATAAGTTATAACTTCAAATAAAGAAAAAACGTTTACTACCGATGCTAAATAATCAGCTTTCAAATGTTGAAGTATTTTAATGTTCATACACTTTTCAGTCTTTCAGTAGCAATGGTGATAGAATGGTAGAACATATTATACCTAGATGTCTACCCTGGCCCTGCCAAATTATTTTTTATGTATTTTTTTTATGTTTTATATACAAACATACATGTATTAATGTATGTATGTATATGTATGGTTTTTGGCTAGTCATTTTAATGTTCTATGCTTAAGTTCAGTCATCTGTATAAAGAAAGCTAACCAGTCAAGTTGATAATACAGGTCTTTATATGCTGACTTTAGTAAATATGTAATCAATCATCCAGTTAAACTAACAATTATATAAAATGGCTGTCTCCAGGGCACATACCAATCACTTTAAGAATTAACTAGCTCAATCTGACATGCATTTATTTTACTATTGTGACTGCTCCAAAAAGAAGGAAATAAATCTTTTAAAATGTCCAAGTAAAACTTTGTAGATAATGAAATGGGATTGTATTAGAAGAGATATTGTACAGATCTGAAATATTAACTCTATAACACAATGAAAGAAAATCAAGGTTGGGTTTTTGTTTTTTTGTTTTTTTAATAACCAAAGTAGTATTAAATTATTTCACCAGGTTTGGCAAAAGCACTCATAGATCAAAACCCAAGGAGGATGTAAATTATATTCCAATAATGAAAAGAAAATCTAATGAAAAGAAAATCCATTCAATAAATATGTCAGGTATTAATCCAGGCCTTAGGTAGTAGGAAAGTAAGGAGAGGAGTGGGTAAAGACAGAAATCCCTTAAAGATATTGCATTTTAATAAAGAAAGGTAGAAAAATGAAATAGTTAAGCTTATAGTATATTAAAGGTTGATAATGGTATGGTGAAAAACTAGAACATGAACAGGAGGGCGAAGGGAGGTGCTAGTTTTCAGTTAGAGTATTCAGAGTAGTTTCCCAATCTTTCTCAGAAGCTTGAGGAGAACTTTTCTTTAAAAAAAAATAAAACTTCAGAGCATCAGGGTTGGTCAGTTGATTGAGCATCTGACTCTTGATTTCAGCTCAGGTCATGACTACAAGCTTCATGAGATCAAGCCCCACGTTGGGCTCGGCGCTGACAGCATGAAGCCAGCTTTGGATTCTCTCTCTCCTTCTCTGCGCCTCCCTGCTTGTGTGTGTGTGTGTGTGTGTGTGTGTGTGTGTGTGTGTCCTCTCTCTGTCTCTCAAATAAACATTTTTAAAAGCCTATAAAAATTTTTAAAAAACCTGAAAATTTAAAAAGTATCTAGTTCTCAAAGAGATTGATGTACTGTCTTGCTAATCCTTAATATTAAATTTCTATATAATAGGAAAAGTGTTAGAATTCTAGTGAGAACACAGTCAAGGGAGTAAGGGCATGAAAGTAAATGTCATTAAGGAAGAAGAGGCCAAACTGGGTGTAAAAAGTAAGATAGAGAATAAATAGACCCTCTTTACATTTTTCATCTGTTATGACATCAGTTTAAATGGTCCGGGGTCTGTAATAATAATATAAACAGCAGCTAATCATTTGAGAATCTTCCCCAACACTAGACACAATGTTAAACACTGGTTATACATTGCTTCAGTGAATCTTCTCAGCCTCTGATATGGCACCTCTGTTTTACCAATGAGAAACTGAGCCTCTAGGAAGTTCTGTAACTTTCTTAGAAACACACAAGTTAGCAATTGCCAGAATTGGGATTCGAAAGTAATTGTTGGTCCCCAAAGCATGTGGATGAACCCACCATATTTTACTCTTAAAGGATGATTTCTCCTATCCCAGTCTGTCTGCAAGGCAGCACAGATGACACTTACTTACTGCTTATAATTGTCATTATTTTTCAGGGACTTTGAAGTTTCCAATTATCTTTTCCATTTATGTATATTTCATTGGATTCCATTGAAAGCTGTATTAAGTAAGTTTGGGAAAAGGTGTTTCTTTATAGCCTAAGTCAAAATTATTTTGAGTTCAAAAGCACAATGTGTTTGTAAAAAATGTTGAATCTGCATGGTCAAAACTCATTTAGATGACAAAGTATGTGGTTATAAGGTGAATAAAAATCTTATTTTTTTTCTTTTTCAATTCTAAATAATTGCTATTGCTTCATCAAATAATTGAATTTACAAGTTCTTTGGGTAATCCTTAATGTCACAGACAAAAAGCAACAATTTTAGAGGATGGTTAGGCTAGAAGTATGGGCATATTTTTTTTCATTATTAGACTTTAACTGTGGGCATATTTTTTCATTATTATTCTTTCTTGAGTTATTGAGAAACAATGACATTTTTTATTTCAAGTTATATAATCTTCTAAGACAAATAAAAAGTTCCTAGTTAGGTCAGTCGAAGTATTCTGTAAAGTATTTAGAATAATTTTCCTGTTTGCATAGAGAGATATGTGACACACAATACTTGGTATTATCATTCAATTTGCTATTTACTGATGTATGTCATTATAAGCATGCATGCTGAAGAATAAACTAATAATTTGCATGAAAACTTATCTCAAAAAGCATAGCACTCCATTAATTAATATGGTAGATCGTATTTGAGCCCCTCATCCTTTGAGTTTGTTTTATTTGCTATTCTGCATTATACAGTTTCTAAAAATTTTACAGCCAAGGAAGTACACTTGAAGGAATTGTAGTTAATTGCAGAAACCTATTGTTGATGAAATGAGCACATCCTAAAATATACTAGAAATATATTTTGTACTTAATTAAAACATGTGGTTGTCATTTAAACTTTTAATGAAGACAGTGCTCACAAACTTGAATGCTTATGTGTAGCTCATGCATGAAGATGGTGCTTTTTACAGATACCAAAACTTTAATACGAACTAATTAGAGTTAAACAAAAAAAAGATGGTTACCTTAGAGAGATGCTGTGTTGTGGCATTTATTGTATCTTAAAATATACTTTGGTTATATTCAATAGTAAATTCCTTTATGTATTTCACATTTCTCCCTGTTTTAATTTTGTTTTAGAAATATAATCTTTGGGGATTTTTAAACTAAAGAAAAGAAAAAAAATTAAATGGATATTTTCCATCAAAAGTAATGTAGTCATAAATGCCACATTGCCGTAAAATAGTTTTGAAAACATAATTAAAATACCAAAATTCCTTTTCAACAATAAATTTTTAAGTTAATATATATTTAAGGTCACAGAATTAATTGTGGGACTGCCTAAATCACACACACACACACACACACACACACACACACACACACACATACCTCACATTAACACACATACAGATTAATAATATACATAACTACACATCACAAGTCTTTGCTAGTTTTGTATTTGGAACAAGACCAGAGAGAGCAAATAAAAGTTGTAATGTATGACCCAGAGTATTGCCTCGGCTCAATTTAGCAATATTTATAAAATAAAGGGACATCTATTTAAGATGGTCAACAGGTGTAACTGAAGATTTTGTGGAATGTAGCTGGCAATAAAAAAATTAAATTCATGAAACATAAAAATGGGAGGATTATGTTAGAACATTGTGCCAAGTCCTGTGCTGGTAGTTATTTTTAGGCTGTTAAAAATATAAACTTGTCTTTGCTTTCCAGCACCTGTTCTTAACTCTACCAGATGTTTGTTCACAGTTCCTTAAATTTCTTACAGGATGTTTCCTGCCTTTGACGTAGATTCTCTCTCCTGGGATCATTGAGCTCCCAGAAGTTATTGCAGCTGTAATAATGTGGGTGGGTTGATTAAAGAATCAGATCTGAAAATAACATAATAAATGCATATATTCTAAGGGGTGCATTTTTTTCCACATTTTAGCATGTCTTCCATTGGGGTATGTCCTACAATAAATGCCATGGTAGTGATTTTTTTCTCTCTCTTTATTGGGGATATATAAAATAATTCATCTTAAAATTGATGATGGCTTAGATGTAAAGATATATGGTAACTTACCATCTTTGCCATTTTTATGGTCACCTAGTGACTGGAGAGCCCCTTTCATTGTTGCTCAATTTGAAACCTTGGGGGTTGTACCTTACCATAAATTTCCTTAGCTTCATCAGCAGGAGTGAAGTGAGTTTAGTACAGAATGATATAAATGATAGTACTTCTTACATCAAAATCCTTATACTTTGAACAGACACTTTATCAAGTGGCTGAGCAAACACAGCAGCTTTTGAAGTATTTGAAGAGCCATTGAATTTAAGAGTCTTCATGCCCTCACTCTTCTTTAATCTTATTAGTACAGGTCTCCAGAACATGGCTCTTTCTTGGTTCAAATTTAAGGACATAGATTATACAATAAAGCTTAAAACTTATCTATGTCAACCTGTTGATAGATACATCAAATACTTAGGAAGCTATTGAATTTAAAATAAGAAGAAATCATAATATTTTTAAATGACATTCAAATGGATAGGGACCTATTTGATCTCTTTTTTAGAAAAATCTTCATAAAATAATTCCATCATTCTATCATTTTTTTTTCCTACTATAATTTGCCAAATTGAGCAAGGTAAAGTTTTCGGTCCAATATTTTGTATTCACCAATAAAATGACTGAATGAACCTAATGAATAAAGATGGATCTAGAACAAATACAATAAATGTCAGATATCCAGACACCATAAGGAATGTTAAGAATTCAGTCTTTTAACATCAATCTTTTAAATTGAATTAGACTAATCATTTCGATGAATATCACTTTATCTCCTTTTTAAATTTTTATTCCTCTCATATCCTATTCATTCTGGTCACTTTATCCTTAGAATCTCACCTTTAGAATTAAACAAGAAACAGTTTACAAAATGATTCTGCCTGCTTCTCTGTATAAAATAGATGCCCCGATGTAGAGAGTAAGGTAATTAGATTACGTTCGACTGGTATATTCATCCCAGCTCTGCTACTAAACTGGTGGCATGTTTCTGGACACACACATTCTCCCCTTCTACTTTTGTCTCCCCAAATTGTGCATCAGTGTCCTTACTTTTCCATCCAAAATCTCATTGATATACCTATGCTTCTCCATTCCTTCTCTCCAGGTTTAACCATACTACTATTTTTGGGCCCTTGTAAGACTCCTGAGTGTTCTCTCTGACCTGGTCTTTCCTTTGTCCGTCTTATTCTACCCTGACCTCTAGGTTAATTTTCTTAATTGTCAAACTCTTTCTCACCAGGCTTCAACATTCTCATACTTAATTACCAAACTGAATCTTAACAGCCTAGCCCGGCTTTCAAAACCCATTATAGACAGACAATCAATCCTACCTTTCCTCCTTGGCTCTACTTCTCATTGCATATTGCTTTCTGCTTTATTTATAGACATTTCATGTGCACGTATCATCTCTCCTTACAGGGTGCAAGTTGTATGTAAACTAAGACTATATCTTAGTCATTTTTTTATCATGCACAGTGCCTTATACATTGTGTGTATCCAATAAGTTAGTGGGAGAGTAAAGAGAACTTATTCTACTTTCCTTTAATACAAAAATATAAGATATGCAACTTGGCCTTTTTTGGTGAATCAGAATTGTCCTGAATGTTTCAAAGATGTATTGAGAAGCTTTTATGAAAAGATATTCTGTTCAGTGTTGGGAGGTAGCTATGAATGAAAGAAGGCCTGCTGAGAGTATCCTGTGGATTTGGAATTGGAAGCCATATTTAAAAACTAATTTTAAATAAGTATACATTGGCTCTGAGTTATATTTTCAGAGAGATGTTCTTTAGTGGATGATGGGGGTTTGCAGGGATACTGGTGCTGTATGAGTGCCCTGACACATGTGTTTGTGCATGTGTGTGTGCATGTGCATGTGCATGTGAGGAAGAAGGAGTGTGGAAATGCCTAAGTGCGAGCACAAGAGTCAATCAACCCAGTTGCTCAAATAACTGCTTTTGTTTGTTGTCCTTCTAAGCACCATCCTTAAAAGATGGGTTTCTTAATTCTTGAATAGTATGTGGGTAGTAATTCACAATTCTAAGACTCTTCCACAATTATTACTTTTAATCTAGTGTTTTAAATTATTGTCATTTCTGGAGTTTAAGGGTTGCTTTCCCAAAGGACGTTATTGTATTCCCTGAGTAATATGGACACAGGGCTGGGTAATTCCAAAAGTGGCCACGGCAGAATGTTTCCTTTAAATTATAGATCAGAGAAACAGGTCCAAACTGATGTTTTGAAAGTTGTATTGTGGCTTTTGTAAGCTTTTGCTTTATAGCTACAAATTATATATATTAAGTGAGTAGATTCCAGCCATTTTAACTGTGACGATCCCTTTCAATGTCAAAAAGAAATGGATTATTTTATAACAATTGTTCTTTCAGCATCCTTGATTGAAAAAAATATATATATAAGCAAAACCTTACTCTAAGTCCTGTACTTTTTAAATGAATCTGCATTTTATTAATCAAAAAATACATATTATTTGAAATACAGTATCAGATGTATGTAATAATATAATGTAGTCTTCAGACAATGTCTGAAGCAAATATAGATCCCCAGTCCCTTCTAGTAACGTAATTACTCATTCAATGAGATCCTTATAATAACACAGCTACCAGTGAAAATCAGCCCACTGAATGGGAACCCCTGCTTTCGGTGAGATACTTTCTGTCTGCAGACACTACTACCAATAATAATGTAATTTTAACTAGTAATCTAATAATCGATACTCTATTACAAAACTTTTTAAAGTATTCTAGGACGTTATTCTCTAAAATTGTACTTGTTTTTCTTCTTCTTTTTGTTTTTTGAGGATTTGTAAAGTATTTAATGAACTAGGATGAGCAAAAGCTAAACTTTAAATTTAATAGTTCCTTTCATTCCACAAGGCTCCATTTATTTACAATGTCTCCAGTTATTTAATTTCGCTGTGTTTTGCCATTAAGTGATGTGGTGTGCTCAAGTCATTTTCAGCTGTACTGACTTTAGAATGTGCCTGTGACCAATTGTCATCTTTTGAATCTCAACCAATTGTTCTTTCTCTGTTCCTCTCTCATTAAATGCCAATAATCTGATTATCAGTTTGAATTTGAGTCAAAGCAGGCTGACCTAGATTGAATGAAATGCAGCCACCCCTCCCAGCAACAGTTCCTTTAGTGAATTCTTCCGCATCTCTTACCCAGACAGAGGTTCCCGAAGCAAGAAATTATGGTCATTGTTTGTCACCCACATGTACTTTTAATGTGATATATTTTTAAAATGTTTTTTTTTTATTTGTTTTTGAGAGAAAAAGAGCATAAGCAGGGGAGAGGCAGTCAGAGAGGGGGACAGAAGATCTGAAGCAGGCTCTGCATGACAGCACAGAGTCCGATGCGGGGCTCAGAGTCACAAACTGTGAGGTCATGACTTGAGCCAAAGCCTGACGCTCAACAGACTGAGCCACCGAGGCACTCCAGTGTGATACTTTTTAATGAAAATCTGATCATAAATTTGAACATAATAGCCGTAGCTTTTACTTTGTTGCAAAGACAATAATGAAACATATCTAATAGCTCAGTATGAAAAATCGGATGTTACACTGGAGCGGAACACAGGATGGCAACATGAATGTACCTGTAGCATGGGCGGGGAGTATGTTTACGAGATCCTGTGTGTGCACAGGAGGCCTGCTTAGTTCTGCATCTTCAGACACATGTGGACACTTGGTTCACTTTTGTGTTCCTCACTTCGATAACCAGGATCTAGAACTGGAATGAATTCAGAGATGGGGAATGCGTAAAAACACATATCAAATGAGGAAGGTATTAAAGGTTCTGAGATTGTATTTAGTATGTATTTGGTAATAGATGCAGAGGATACATGGAGATAGCATAACTATTATTAAATATTTAAAAGGTTACTGCATTTTGAATCTGTTGTCTATGGCTTTTCTGGATTGAAAAGTCCCAAGGAGTCAAAAATCTCCACTTACTAAAGAGGTGAATTCCTAATGAATAGAATAGGTCACATTAAGAGAAAAGTAGATTCTCTGTTAAGATGTATAGTGTGTCCCAGGCTGGATGATCATGTGATAAGCTGTGATAGGATAGCAAGGATCACATGGGTGTGTGGACCAGATAGTCTCCAGCGCCCCTTTCAAACATAAGAATCTCTGAAATATTAGAAAAGAAGTGCGTATATAACACAAATCATGATTTAACAGTGTTCAGAATACTCGCTTTAAATTGCCGTCTCAGAACGTGTTTTATAATGTCTCATTTAACCACTGAACCATTGTGATTCCTTAAAAGCTTTACATTCAGAATTGTGCTAGATACAGATGCAGCAGAGTATGGAGGGCACCAGAGACTGGACCATAGTACCGAGTTTTTCTCTCAACCTTTTAAACATAATGAACGTCCCTGTTCTCTTTTGGTAAGTAAGCTTTTTAAGATCTTTTCATTGCATTTCAATTTTACCATTTATTTTTTTTTTAATGTTTATTTATTTTTGAGAGAGAGAGTGTGTGTGTATGGGGGAGGGGCAGAGAGGGAGGGAGACACAATCCAAAGCAGGCTCCAGGCTCCCAGCTGTCATCCCAGAACCCGACGAGGGGCTCGAACCCACAAACCGTGTGCATGAGATCGTGACCTGAACTGAAGTCAGACGCTTAACCAACTGAGCCACCCAGGTGCCCCAACCCTTTGTTTTTAAGGTGATGTTTTTATCCAAAGAAACAACAAGTCTTTGACCTGCTAAAAGAGAAAACAAAAGCAAACAAATAAACAAACAAAAGAAATGGGGTCAGGGATGATAGAGAAGAAGTGAGTTGAAATATTCAGAGGCAGTGTATGTGGTACTGAGCTGAATTCAGTTTTGGAAAATAATAGCAGGAGGTATTTGGTGGACAATTGGGGAAGTTTGTTTATTAATAGGATTAAAAATGTTCCTCAAAAAGTAAGGGGAAGGCATTTTTTTTTCTATTTTTATACAACAGTTTACTTCCCTTCTGTTGTTGCTTTCTGTGTAATATTTTGCATCAAGCAGAATTCTCCATTATTGACTGTCTAATGAAGTGTAATTTAAAACACCTTAAAAGGGTAAATAAAAAATATATCTTTTTCTTCCCTGTAGTCAATTAAAGACTGAATTCATTCTAATTATAAGATTTTCTTATTTCTTCATATTACTGAGGAAAACATTAAATTATATAACTCATTTTTACTTTGTGTTGTTAACACCTGAAAGAATATTGCTTCAAATTACTAGGTTTAGATTCTTTTAAAAATGTAGAATTTAGAAACTCTCCAGATTTGGAAGAAGAATTCTTTGTCTACTTTGTGTCCAGGTAGTAAGCTCAAGTCCATACATCTACATTATGTTGTTTTGTTTTGTTTTTTTCCTTTTCCTGACCAGTCATATACCTCCCTCCTCTCTCCCTCTCATGCTTTTGCTAGCTCTAACTCATTCTTGCTTTCTCTCACCCTCTTGTCCTCTTTCTCTTCCTCGCTCTCTCTCTCTCTCTCTCTGGCTCAAATCTGCAATTTTTTCACCATGAGAGGTCTTAGATTAAGATTTGTTTCACTTTTATGAAGCCAGGATATATCTAACAAAAGTATAGACAGTGTTATCATAGCTGTTAAATTCTCTTGTTTTTTCAAAAATTTAGGTATAAGGCAAAAAGGAGAATTCATAAGGAACCCCTAATTCCTTCATTTTTCTACTATATTCCCACCTCTTAAAGTTGTGCAAGTATGTCACTTGGTAAGTCACCATATTATATGCCGAACTGGCTTGTCAAAGACAGTGGCATAAATAAGTGAGCAGAGCAGAAATGAGCAAGATTGAGCTGTGGATTATTAACTCTGAGGAAAATTCAATGGCCACAGGAGACTTGAGTGTTACACTAACAGTATGCAATGATGGTGGTGATACTTTTTAGATACAAGTATAGATACATATGCATTTTTAAGAGGGAGGGCTTAATGATACTATCAGATTCTTTCCACAAAGAAAAATTATTGTAGTTTTTCAGAATATTAAGTTTTGCCATGTAAAGACTGATAAAAAATAGGTTCTGAAATAAATTTGTAAAATTATCTTAAAGTTCTGCAGTAACCGAAAGAATTAAAGGCCCCTGAGGCATTAGGGAAGATCATTCAGCTTGCAAAGAGGAATCATGGAGAAGCAGCAACTGACTGCAACAACGCTGAACTTGAACCAATCAAACCAGACTGAAAGGAATTTGAAAAGTTCAGGCAAAATTTGTATGTAGCAACATACATTCTAAAATTTTGAGTTCAGTGATTCAAAATGTATGCAGTTGGTTACCTAAATGTATCCAATGGAGGTTCTATCGGGGAGAGAGGCCTGGTAACACATTGAAAAAACCACAATGTTTCAGCAGAGAACTGGGGATCAAGCCCCCTGTCTGCCATTTCCTAGCTGTGAGACCTTGAGTAATTTAACCTTCTCTGTGCTGCATTTTCCCTCATCTGTGTAATGAGAATTAGTAATGGTATCCTCCCTACAGCAAGAGATTCTTAGGAGGCATAAACTCATTCATTACTGTGGCCAGGGTTTTTAGAAACTGCAAAATGCTATCGCACATGTATTTTTAGATTATTATTGTCAGGGCTCTTCAGTTACCTTTGTGCGTATTTTAAGCACATCAAGTTACTAGATGCTTTGAGGACACGCAGTTAATAAGACCTTCTCCCAATTTGGAGGAAATTATAGTCTTAGGCAAGGACTCCTAATCTTTGAGAATGGCCAGAAAATATCTTGCCATCCTTTCAATTTTGTAAGAGCAAAAGTATCCTGTCATAATTAAAACAAGCCAACTAACCAGTGGCAGCAAAAGTCAGGAGATTATTTTGCATGTACTAATTGAATTTATCTTCCAAATAAGATGTGTGCAGTTCTAAATTAGCAGGCGGAGTGGAAAGTATCACATAAGCCCCACATAAGCATGTGAGAACGTAGTTTAACCACTGCCCATATCAGAATTCTCCCAACTCTGTCAAAAAGGTAAAGATTAGCTCTGTCTTTGCAGCAGCAGCATCTTGTTTTCAATGACTACCAGTGCTTCAGGAAACACTCATTTAAATGTCTTTAGGGTCCAGATGAATTCAACAACACTGGCTTTAATATAAGAATAAAGCAGCCCAAATAGACTAGAAAATCCAGTAAAAACATGTTCCTTCATGCCAGAGTTATCCTTTGAAGAGCCGGGGGGGGGGGGGGGGGAGAGGAATGCATTAAAAGACAAACCTATTCTAAGAATGCCTCATTATAATGGAATTCCTTATTAAACTGGTTCATAGGTACTGGGATCCAGTCAGGTTTCTTGAACATGACTATGGGCACTACAGGTCTCATTCCACCACCAGTGAGAGATCACTTTTGCCTCCCACATGCCTTGAATAAAGGGCAGAAGAGAAGGCTTCTTTCCTTCTCCATGAAACTTCTTTCCATCACAACAACTACACAGTATTTATTTACTAAAGCTTAATTTGCAAACTCAGTCATCCAAAGGATCTGCTGAATAAGTGTCAAATCTGTTTTCAAAGACAGTAACAAATAGAGCTTCAAGGAATCTTAAAATAGCCATACATGCTGCAGCATTAGCGGGTACCATATTCCCGTGTCTTCTGTATGTACTCCATCAGTTGAAACTGTGAAGCCGGAGGAGAATCGTGTGTGTACTACCATTGAAACATATCTGCTAAGATCAGAGCATTCACAAATGCCAAGAAGTTGTAGGGCAGAATTTCTCTATTTGCTTTACTGACAATTATTGGGAAACTCCATTTTAGCACAATCATTTCTCCGTATTTTGGTTTCTAATATAGGAACCTATATGAGTTCAGATGTTACTTATATGTCAGCCGGTGTGGTGGGAGCAGAGAGGCTTGCTTGCTCTTCTCTGGTTCATAAATTCAAATTCCGTGGTACAAATGGAAGAACAGATTATTGAATCAAAAATGAATTAGTTTCCTTTACAGTAACTCAGGTAGTCTCAAGGGTGAATTTGAGTAAGGCAATAGTTTTTTCATTTATTACTTTGCCAGTTAGGCTCCTTATTATTAAGAAGTAGTCTATTTATTCTCATTCTAAATTTGGAAATTCAAACGTAGACTTTTGGTTAAAATAGGGAATTCGGCATAGATGTACCTTTTCTTTTTCCTCAGCGTAAATATTGAAAGTCTTTAAACTTTTTTTATTTAAAATTATTTTAAGATTTTGTGATTCTAATTTTGACACCCTGTTTTCAAAAATATATAATTACTTTTTGCAGCTCAGTTGTGATCCTAGAAGAACATAATACTTTTGCCTGGATGACATAATATAGTAGATTATTGTGTGCTCCATTGTGGGGTTTTGGGGTGTTTTTTGGTTTTTTGGGGTTTTTTGGCCATGTTAGTGGTTGGCATAGTGATTAAATCACTAAGGTAGTCAAAGTAACTGGGTAGGTTAGCATGCATTTTGCCTCTCTTAATAAATGAATTGGATTATACTGTGGCAGTCTGATTTCTTCTGAGGTGTTGACTATAAATATAGCTAGAAAAAATGAAATTCATGGCCATACATTACATTGTCTCATATGTTCTTAATATGATCCTAACTACAAAATCCTTAAGGCTTAATGGCTAAAACAGCATCATATATGTTAATCAGCATATATTATCTGTGGTGTGCTTACTAAACAGTTTTATATACATGCACTTAAATATCAATTGTTTATATTTAAATATACGTAAACATTTATGTATAAACCTACTTAAATCATGTTCATATTTCTTTTCCCTTGCTCTATGAATCAAAACTATTTTTAGAATTAAAATTATAAAATGAGAGTTACAGAGCCAATACTTAGCACTAAATTATAGAGCCCCCAAACTATTCATGTCTGTAATTGTCTCATCATAAGGATTACTTCTGATCATCTTAAACCTTTAGTATAATTGGTAGTCATTTCCTAACCACTAAGAAAATTGATTTACATACTCAGAACCCTAATAAAGAAGAAAACTCAACATTCCATAAATAGCCATAGTTAAGAAAAATCACTTGCTTGGGGAAATTCTCTCATGTTGCCTGTACTGCAAGGACTCTAGAGCAACATAAACACATTGTAGTAATTAACACTGCAGTGGAAAATATAATTACATAATATTCCCGTTAATGATACTATACAATTATCAACTGAACGTTTTTGAGCAGATAGTGTTAAGAGGTCTCTGTGACTGGAATTGGCATCATAAAGTTCCTTACATAAAATGACCAGCATCATTTAGTAAGAGTTCTTGGAGCATTTTTTAACCCTTAAATGCCAAAACAGGAAACTCAATGCATGTATTGCAAACCTTGAACTTCTTCTATCATCCCTTTTGTTTTACTCTCAAATTAGGGGTGGCCGAAACGCCAAAAGATCACAGAAAGTAAGGTTGTTTCTAAATCATAGGGCTTATAGTTATCATTGTATTTTATTAATGAAATTACCTATGAGGTTATACACCAAACAGAGCAGATACCAAAACTGTGTAGGATTCAAGTAGGAGATTGATGTGACCTGTCCTGATATATCACTGTGCCACACTGGCAGAGACCTATCAGCATTTATTTAGGCCTGACTTGTTTCATTGCATCTTTCCCAAGAGACTTGGACTTATCAGAATCCTCTTATATGCATAGAAGCCCATATCTTATATCAGAGAAATGTTTTTCAGGTAAAGGGAACTGAAAATCTTTTGTCCAACTTTGGTGCTACTGAAAAATTTAGATTGGTCTTCAGGTTTAAAATGCTTAGAAAAATTCAGAATCATTGTGTTCTAACCTGCTGTCCCACTGATTAGTTATACCTAGTTTCTATGATTCCCCAAACTACACACACAGAGTAATAGAGTAAGTATATGGCAAACTTGAAAGGGCAGAAGTGTCTCTTGCCTCATGCCTATTTTGATAAAAGTTGGAGAGAGAATTGGTTGAACCTGTAAATTATAGGAAAATTGTAGGGAAACAGATTATGGCATTGATGTAAAGGGTTTCCCTACACTTAATGACTGCAAGGATATAATATTTATCTTTTGGAAGTATTGGAAGCAAATCAAACTGTGAGAAATTGAGCCAGTCAGTGACTGTTAGCATTTGTGAAATTTTTCTCAGATGATGGTGATCATTTTCTAAATCACTATTAATTGGAGATTAGAAAAACTGTTCTCTGGTTATTGCATTCATAATATACATTTCTTAAAATGCTATCATTTTACAATTGCTTTAATCTTTATTATTCAAAACTAACCAACTATACTGGTATATCTGATTTTTTTTAAGAGTTGTGTTATCACAAAAACTGTAAGGGAAAACATTGTGTTCATTCGCAGAGTTGAGATATATTGGATATACAATAGTCTCATTCAGTAAAAATCAGCTATTCTGTTCTTTTATTTATTTTTTTCTTTATGCCATTTCTGCTTTGCCTCTTTCATTCTGATTCTAAACTATAAAAGCGTTTTTTTTTTCTTCTTTTTTTTTAACCATCAGTCAGACTTTCACTTAAAGATAAAATGACTGAAATAATAAAACACTCGCAATGTCGGAAATGGAGAGATACTGTCACAATGACAACAGCAGTCTGTAATATTATTTTTACCGTTTGTTAACAGTAAGTATGTTATATATAAAATAGCACATAGATACACATCAGATCACTTCTCATTTTTATTAAAAGTATTTCAGATAGAAGTATATTAAATACTAGTTTATGATATATGTACATATTGGTCCCACTTTTATTTATTCTTTTATTCATTATTCGTTATTTAGTCATCATTTGGCAACTACTTTGTCTACTGGCACCTTACTAAGAGTTAGAAATATGAAGACACAGGGCTCTGCCCTCGTAAAGCTCATAGTCTGGTAGGGAGTTCAGATCATAAACTTGAAAAACAAAATCACAAATTGTGTTAAGTGTTCAGAAAGAAATAAAAATGCCCTTTAACCAGAGGACCTGGATTCAGCTCTTTTCTCTGCCACTTACTAAGTGTGTGAGGATGGGAAAATTATTTAACTGCCCTGTGCCTCCCATTTCCTCATGTGCAAAAAGGAGATAATGATAGTACTGTGTCCTTGGGTCATTGTGAAGGGTGAATGAGCAAGTACTTAAAAGACAGGTAGAATAATGCACAGCACCCATTAAGCACTTAGTAACTGTTAGCTGCTATCATTATTGGTTTGCATCCTCACCATAAAGAAGGGAAATCTGGGACCCAGAGAGGAAAAGCAACACATCCAAGGTTGTACAAATATATATGTGTGTGTGCATATATATATATATATATATATATGCACACACACACACACACACACACACACAAAATAAATGGAGCTGTAAGAGATAATGAAGTTGGAAAAATATCATACCTAGTGTTCGCAAGGGACACCTCTCCATGGAGCTGGGATTTTTTCAGATGCAAGAGATATGGAACTAGCAAGGTAAAGAGTGTTCTGAGAGACCCAAAGGAAGGAAGATGTGACCTGTTTAAGGATCCAGAAGGCCCCTGTGGCTGGAGCCTGGTGTGAGGGGAGAAGAGACAAGTGTCACACTGAGCTGAGATGGAAGATGTATTGTATTTGTGCCAGAAGGGGAGTCAGGACCCTGCAGGCAGGGAGAGGATGTGTTTTGTATTTTAAATGCAGTGGCAAGCATTTTGATTGGTTTAAATTGGGGAGGGACCTAAAAACCTTTAGGATCCCTTATATTACCTTTATATGTTCTTAAAATGATGGAAGGCAAAACAGGATGACAGACCGGTGTCTTGGTGTAGAGCAGTGTTTTGTATATTACTTTTATTCACCTGAATGGAATAACATTGTGACCTTAGGGCAGCCTCCCTGTACCACCAGATAAGTGCCTCAACCTCAGCCAGTGTCCTTTCTTTGCCTACGTCTGAGGAACAGTGGGTTTTGTAAAGTGTATGGAGCCCTCTAGTGGTGATTGCTTGAAAGGAGCCTCAACGTTGCTGCCAGGACTGACGAACTGTAGAACTGTCTCCCCGGCGCCTGCAGACTATAAGTGGAGATAACTGTAACTTGAAGCAAATGGGAGGCTGAATCTTATCCCTTTGATATAATGTCACCATGCTCAGTATTTCTTTCCATTGCACTGACACGATTGTGTTGACTTAGGTGTACATTCCGAACCGAGTGGGCCTCATCCTTCAGAACGTGGATATGCCCAATTGAAGAGACGTGGTTTCAGCTTCACCAGAAGATGTGTGCTTTGTTTTCCTGTTCTCATTGTCACAGAGCTTGTAGTGTGTAAGCCTTTCAAAATACAGTTGTCTAGACGAAACATCAGGTGTCTGAAATTTAATATTGGTTTATGCAAATGAACGTCAGACTTTTATCGAAGGAGAGGGGGAAATATTTTTGCAATTTCAAGGATTCTAGACTATATTTTCCAGGCATCTGAGCTGCTAGGATTCTCAAATGAAGTATTATATGTAATGTCTTTAAACAGCTTTACTTTCCATGCCAATATTTGATAACTTAAAGTTCAAATTTGAATCATGTGTCATGTATGATTATTTCTGTTGAATATATACAGTATTTTTTTAAGATGAATATTTGATCACTTTATTTGTTCTAAGTATCTCTTGGTTTAAATTACAAAGTGCCAAGATTGTCACTATGTTTTTTTTTTTTCAAATTGTGTTTAGAAATACTGTAATAAATATGTAGTAATAATATAACATTAAGAATTGAATCAAAGATAATATAAAATTCTTTATCTATAAACTCATCCATGCTTCATTTTGCATAAGTTTTATCTCATGATCTCTGCTTCACTTAGTATCTTTGTGGATGCTGATATTTCAGTCTTTCTGAAGGCCTGAAATAGTAATTGTAACAATTCACAAAATGTCTTTTACTTTAGATCAATAAAATTAAAAATTGCAAAATTGCCTTTGCTAATGTTTATTTTGCTGTACTGTTGTGAAGATTAATTTAGGACGAATGTTAAAATGCCTTAGCTTAACTCTGATACCTTCCCCACATATATGCACATGTGCACAATCGTCCAGGCATGGGGGATGGGAGGTAATAATATTTGTCTTTAGGTACTATTTTGTAATGTGAAATTATACTAACTAACTCAGGTATCCAGGCTACTCTCCAGCTGTAAACCTGAACACTTTTCGAAGCTGAATTAACTATCTCAAACTAAGCGGAACACTCAATCATGAAATCGCCACTCAATTCATTAAATAGTAGGACACAAGTCTAAAATCATTGATACATAATTCATTCATAACTGAGAAATTATGATGCATTTATAAGACAAAGTATCTCACGTTTTTTAAAGGTCTTATCTTGCGCCTTTACATTAATACATTAATAGTGACGGCTTCTTTTTGTTGTTGTATGTTTTTAGCCTGATTGTTCATGACTAATGAGCAGTACTTGGATGTCTTTCTATTAAAAACTTATTCAGTACTGGAAAAGGTTAGCGAAGGAGACTTTTATAGCTAAACCTATTATATATTAACCATCTTTCTTACAACTTTTTTTGAGTAAAGCCTTGAATCTGGGTCTGAAACATGTTGTTTGCTTTAACTTCAAAGTAAAGTAATAGTTTGATTTCCTGAAAGAATCCGTGATGCAAGTTAATGATGATACATACCAGGGAACATTACTGAAAGCCTTCTGTGATTCTTTTCCTGTTGCAGGAATGTTATTAACGTCTTAACAGTTTCATGATTTGTGTACTGTACCTGTTATGGATAACAGCACAACATACAACCATGATGCTTTGTGTTCTTCTTTATAATTTCTTTTTCATTTCTTATGTATGAAGAGATATTGGAATTTTCTATCATAGCTCTTTAGAAATAACCAGAAATTACTTCACATCTAAAACCCATTTTCTTTCCCTTGTGACCTCTGTGGCAAAGTCAAAAAGACCAGAATAATAACAATGCTATGTTTTCATTGTAGTGATTTACCTTAGTAATATGATATTTAGATTCTACAGTGTAAACTTTGAATTTAACAGTGTAATATAAGTTGCCTTTATCAAGTGTTTTCCCCCGCCAAAAAAAAAAGAGAACAATAAGTGGATATTGTAGAAATTATAAAAAATACACACAAACAAAATATTGCGTCCAACATAGAATGTAGTTTTTTGCTGTTGCTTTTTGCTGTTGTTATTTTTCCTATCAGAATAGACAGTCTTTCTAGAACATTGTAATGTACCGTATTTCACTTTAGGTCTCAATTTTTGTATCAATAACATTCTCATTATATAATTAGGTGAGAAGTTCTTTCTTTTTATTGGTTAAACATTTTCAACAATCACAACAGAGAGATGCAAAATTTTACTCTGTGTGCCTTATGATAATGTCTACTTCTCTGATGTGGTTATCACTCACATCAAAATGAGAGTCCTTGGGGGTGCCTGGGTTGCTCAGTCTGTTGAGCGAGTCTTGATTTCAGCTCAGGTAATAATTCAGCTCTCTCTGCCCCTCCCATGTGTGCTCTCTCTCACACACACACAATAAATAAATAAGCATTAAAAAAATGACAGTCCTGTACCTTTTTTTTTTATAAGTTTATTTATTGTGAGAGAGAGAGTCAGAGGGAGTCGCAGAGAGAGAGTCAGAGAGAATCGCAACAGGCTTGCACTATCAGCACAGAGCCTGACATGGGGCTTGAACCCAGAAACTGTGAGATCTTGACCTGAGCCAAAATCAAGCATCACACTTAACCGACTGAGCCACCAAAGTGCCCCAAGAGTCCTCTTTGTTGACTATTTTAGAATAAGTGTTTTTACCATTTCTAATCTTTGATGTTCTAGAAAACATAAAGGTTTCTTTCCATCATTTTTTAATATTAAGGAGTGTTAGTAATTATTACCCAGAAAAGAATTTACCCCTTAATATTAGCCCTTAATATTTACCCTTTAATATTAGCTTACTCAGAAAATACCTGTCTTTGATAACCAAAACTCGAACTGTAAACATTTTCCCTAGAATGTTTCCCACTTTATAACACTTGAACTCTGACGGTCAGCTCCTTTCATATTTTTTTTTTCCTGTTCATTTGATGTTTTTCACTTTGCCCTGTTCTTAACTGATGTATTCATCTCCAACATAAAATGAGGGATTTAGCCACCATGTTCCTCAAGTTCAAAAAATAACCAGTGACAATAAATGGACTTTTCTTGTGGCAACAGTGAAAGAATGCACGTATTTTTTCCTCTGACTCGAGCACTCCCCTTAGCAATATCAATTCAACATTTGTCAACCATCAGGGTTATAGCCATTGCTATGCGGGATCATACAGGAGGTTGTCTGAATAAGGAGCCTATTCTTCAAATAATACAGGAGAGAGCGCAGACAGATCTGGGGGAAGTGATGAAGGGTAATATGTTTTCCTCTCGTGTTCAGTTGCAGCTGCAGGGCAAATATCTTTTCACTGTCTCTGGTTCTGCAGCCATTGGATCTGGTGATGAAAGCAACATAAAATAGGTTTCCTGTTGCTCTTCCTGTTTAGAACAAGCCAGTGCAGACATACCTATAGAAACCAAAACGGTAACACAGCTTTCTGCCTGGCCTCACACCTCTGAGATGATTTCTTTTTGCCTATTTGAGTCATGTCCTGAAAGGGGGGGTCCTTTAGAGTCGTGGGTTTCATTCATCTATATATTCCTTTCAGAGAGACAAGCACTGAGCTATGAACTTTGCTAGGTAGAATGTTTTGATGAAAGAAAATAGAAATCTAAGCATACCAATGTCATGTCCTTTATGCAGTAGAGTTCATTTATCATTCACGATGCGTTAGAATTAAAATGTAGATAAATTTTCCCACTAAAGCCAGCCTTCGGGGGGAAAAGAATCAAATGAACTCCCTACTAATTTTTCTGCTCTATTATCTTATTAATGGTGATTTGTAGAGAATTGCAGAGAAACATTCATAGTTTAGGGCAGAATTTCTTAATTGGTAGTATGAGAAATTAAGATACAGTAGCTGTAAGTATTTTTTTTTTGTCTCTCTGTAATTTAAAACATTACATCTGGATTTTAACCCTTGGCAAGAACTGTGCAGAGAATGTAATGTTTATTTACATGAAAAAATGTATTTTTGTGGTAGATATGCTTATGCTACAGGGCATGTCATTCAGAACTTTACTTATGATTTCCAGTTTTTCCTATGATTTGTGCTGGGCCAGAGAGAGGTATTTGGCCCTCACATACTCTGTGTAGACAGTCTCACCTAGAAAGCTGCACTGTATTTAAAAGAACAGTGTGATATAATGGTCAGAAGGCCTGAGTTCAGGTTATAGCTCTTACTTTCAGTACCGCATTTTAGAAAGCACTCACAGACTGTTAGTTCTTACTTAGACCAATAAGACAAAGGTAGGGGGGGACATCAGTTTTGTAAATGCTATTGTTTGATCAATAGCCGAATGGATGGTGAGTCAGTGGAGACATCTTCCGAGTTCGTTGTCAGGGACACACTGTCACCATCACCTGTCTATCCTTCAAAGCTTCTGCACTAAGTTATCCACCCTCTCCCAGGCTGGGATGTGTGGGCTGCTTTACAGAGAAGGGGATTTTGCATTTCCTCCACCAATGCAGGTGACCAAAATGTCAATCTTCCTCCACCGCTGCTTTCATTTGCTTATTTTAGCTTTTTCTCTGAGTGTATGAGGACATTTCAGTGAATTCCATTCCCAGGCAGTCAGTGTTCTGCCCCTTTCGTGTGCCAATTACTCTCAGACTTTGCACTTCTATAACTCAGCCTTGTGAGGGAAAGTTAACAACCCCTTTATGGTAACCAGTAGGGCAAGGTAAACTAGGTAAACTGTATATGCAGTGAAATAGCCACAGGTGCCCAGGGTCCGTGTTTCTCTCCCTTTTCCCCTGCTGCTCATTCCGCTAATGGAAGGAATAAATTCCAGAGGAAACAAGAATTGCAAAGGAGAGCTCATAGGTTAGAAACAGTTTAGCCCATCATTTTTCGAATTGGAAGTCCGTATTCTCATCAGAAATACACATATTCATTAATTAAAGGTTTGCACAACTAAATAGTAATTTTTTTTTTCAAGAAGGGGGAGTGATATCAATCATTGATCTGCAACTTCCAGTCATTTGGCATTTGCAATAAGACAGTGCCTAGCAGAAAACTAGCAAAAAAGCTATCACCCTAAATTACTTCACCGCAGAGGATATAAATTGAGATGTGGTCAAATTGTGCATGCTTGTCTCCAGTAATACAGGCAGTAGAAAACTGTAAATGCATGAATAAATCCATCCAGCATATATGTATTTACAACATATATAGGGCTATATGAAGACATGTAGGCATACATATGTAATTTGTAAGTAACCTGAAAACCCATGAAGTTCACCGATTCCAGTATTTGTCTTGAACCCAATAATCACTATGTGTGATACTACCCAGTTTTAGACGCTTTCCTGGTTGTATTATGAACATCAAATCTAAATATGTGATTTTATTTGGATCTAAAGAAGTTTTCAAACCTTGGAATGAAATGCAGTGAATGTTTCACACCCTCTTGAGAATTTCTCACCCCAAACTCCTTGGCTATGAGTCTTGTTTTTCTTTTAGAAAAAGAAGAGGAGGGAAATGAAATACCTCGATCACTTCTTTATGTATATCCATAGGAATTCTTTTTAACTGAGTTTGTAGTGTCACTTTCCATCCACAACAGTAATATAAACAATGAAAAACACTGCATGTAATTGCATTTCATGAATGCCTCTAGCCTTGTTGTCAACTATTGCTTAAAACCTCTTGTGATGTAGAAGTCCCAACAGACACACAGGGTCACTCTCTATCGCCTCTATCACTGTTATACCAAAACTGCAGGAGAATGCCTAATTCTTTACCAAACATATGCACTTTTTTAGAAGACATTGGCTGCCATGTACTGAGTGCTTTCTTTTTACTCTGCCCTGTGCTGGCACTTTCTACATATCACCAAGTCTCTTAAACTGCAAAATGATGATTATCACCCTTGTTCCAGTCACCATTCCTGCTCATCCTACTGTACTCTGCCATCCTCCGCAGGAGATCCTTGGCAATCTCGAGATCAGGGGTCAACATTTAACTCTCATTTGTATTATTACTTTGTCTTTGGATTTGAATGTCTTTGGTGAGGGAAGGAGGTGACATTTGAAACCACACCCGGCCGTGTAATGCTCCACACTCTGTTGTCTGATGGTGTTCAAGTTCCAGGAATTATTTTTGTCATGAATCTCATCAAAATAAAAAGTTAAAAGATCGTGAACCCAGCTCCCAATTCCTGCTTTCTAATGTTATTCTCCAATAAAAGGAACTAGGACTCCTTGGAGAGATGGCTGATTCTACAGGTGGAGCAGGGAATAGACAAGATGTGCCCGTAGCTCCGTGTAGTGCCAGAAAGTAAGGAAGTGCCTCCAAATCAAAAGAATGGGAGCATGTCAAAGGGACACAGGAATCAATTGAAAGGTACCCAAGGGCTGCACCTGAAATAGTTTGAGCAACAAAATAAA
Source organism: Lynx canadensis (assembly GCF_007474595.2). NCBI lineage: Eukaryota > Metazoa > Chordata > Mammalia > Carnivora > Felidae > Lynx > Lynx canadensis. The sequence goes on from NC_044311.2 coordinate 124,511,951, forward strand.
TAATGTATTACTACATAAAGTATAAAATAAATATCCATGAGTTCATACTGATAATAAATAAATGATTGAATAAATAAAATAATGGGGGAGAAGAGAGAAATCTTTGGCACAGGAGAATGCTAAATAATTTTACCCCTCAAAAAGGTAGAGCTTGACTCTCCCCACTGCAACTCTCTCCCTTGTGTGTGGACTGCACTTAGTGATCACCTTCTAAAGAACAGAGTAAGGAAAGGGGAAAAATAAGTTGTAGCGGGAAAACCTGGAAAACTACCTCAGTCATGTGATTGTGGTTAGCACCATCAGGGGGTCATGTTGATAGCACGTACTCTTGATAAAATGTGATGAAGAAATGAGAATGACAAAAAAAACAATCCTCTGAATCTATAACACTAGTCTTACCATGAAAAAAAATAAAAAAATTTTGAGGGATTGTGTGTGTATAGATTATATATCAGGAGATCATGCATACAAGCTTTTGTGTTTATATGTGTGCATAAGATTTCATATACTTGTGTATATATCTGCATAATATTTAAGGCATATATAAAGAGTTGTATTTTAAAGCAAGTCTGAAGTCTGCAGGGTAGGCTGGCAAACTGAAACTTGAGCAAGAACTGATACTGTAGCCTTAAGACAGAATTACTTCTTTTCTGGAAAACCTCAGTTTTTGTTAAGATCTTCAAATGATTGGATGAGGCCCCGCCCCCATTATCAAGGGTAATCTTATGAAGTCAATTCCTTTTTGTTGTTGTTGTTTATTTTTATTTATTTTGAGAGAGAGATAGCAGGTAGAAGAGGGGCAGAGAGACAGAGAGAATCCCAAGCAGGCTCCACGCTATCAGCCCAGAGCCCAATGCAGGACTTCAACTCAGGAACAAAGCCAAAAACAAGAGTCAGATGCTTAACCAGCCTAGCCACCTAGGTGCCCCATACTTATAAAGTCAACTCTTTACAGATGTTAACCACTATATTGACTAAAATAACTAGGTATTATAATCTAGCCAAGTTGATATATAAGAGTAACCATCACAGAGATACCTGCCTAGCCAAGGGAATGCCAAACAAGACAAGTCTGAGAAACTATCTTGGCCCAGAGTTGGTTAACTAAGCATGACAACTAAATGTACTGTGATATCCAAAATTCTGAAACAAGAAACACTAGGGGAAAACGAGTGAAATTCAAATAAGATGTAGTTTACTTAATAATTTACAAAAAAAAAAATGTGTAAAAGAAGACAGATGTCTTCACAGACAATTCTCTCTTATAGAGAAAAGACAGTGTCACCACGGATCACATCTGTGTTCCCAGGGAGACAAGCCAAGACTGAAAAGAGACCAAGCGTAGAAGCCTAAGAGCCTGACCACAATTTTCTAAAGTGACAGAAATAGTGATGACCAATTGTCTTTTTGCCATCTTCTTTCCTGACCAAGAGACAAAGCAAAAGTCTAAAATCATGACTATGTGGAAGTAAATGTCTAAAACTTCTGTCCTGTTGGTCTGTGTTGGATTACTTCCTCCAAGATATTATACTTAGTATTTGGGTCGTGGCTTCCAAATGAGCAAATAAAAACATTATGAAACCAATACACAGGATTTTTGGTAAAACTTCTTCCACATGTAACTTATTAGCAACTTATATGCAAAGTAATTCATTCAGATACTCGGGTATATATTTTGCAACGATTTATCTTAGAAAAACATTTCATGTTAAGATATAAAATGTTTGTAAATGTTCTCCAAAAATTAAGAGCTTGACCACAATCCGCAGACTAGGCAAAGCTAGGCTGAAATTATACATAAACCCTAAAATCTTGATCACGAGACAAAATGGAAGTGTATTTTTTCATTCATGCTGGCTATCTGGAATATGTGGCCTCCAAAGTCACAAGAAAAGAAGAGAAAACTGAAGAATTGCAAGAATAAGTCCAGGCTTAGAAGTAGTTTATACCCCTTTTGTCCCACCTTGTTGGAAGTCAGTTACATTGGCCTGCCCACTGTGAAAGAGGCTGGGTCTCTCTATATTTGGAAGGGAGAACAGTACAATGAAAACATAGCATAGCACCTGCCATAATTGTCAACTACTTTTGGAAAATCTTATGTACCTAATCCCCCTTATAGACTCATAATGCAAATTAAATATTAAATACCTTGTGAATTCTTAAGATAAAGAAACTGGCTTAACATTGTTTAAATCAGTGTTTCCCAAACTTATTTAATATTGTTCAACTCAGTTCTTATCCTCAAGGAACCTCAATAAACATCTTGAAAAAAAAGCCACTAAATTTGTTTAAACACCATTTGGGGGGTGCCTGGGTGGCTCAGTCGGTTGAGGGTCTAACTTCGGCTCAGGTCATGATCTCACGGCTCGCTCGTAAGTTTGAGCCCCACGTCAGGCTCTGTGCTGACAGCTCAGAGCCTGGAACCTGCTTTGGATTCTGTGTCTCCCTCTCTCTGCGTCTCCCCTGCTCATGCTCTGTCTCTCTCTTAAAAATAAATATTAAAAATTAAAAAAAAATAAACACCATTTGGATACAATAACTTGAAAATGTATGGCTCTCCTTTTCCTGTGCTTCTATGACCAATAACTCTTCTTTCAAAATCTTCTTTCTGTGTGTGTGTGTGTGTGTGTGTGTGTATTCAGTTCAAGGTCAGCTTATCTCAGAGTCATTGTTCCATTAAAATCATTTCTTGATCTCATAATTTAACCATCAGTGGGCAATCTAATTTCCCTAGGTTCAGAATTCTCCTGATAGGTGTTTAACTGAGTCCTTCAGTACAGGCATGCATCCTTTCATTGTACCTGACAGATACTGTGTTCTTTACAAATTGAAGGTTTGTGACACCCTGCGTGGAGCAAGTCTATTGTTACAATTTTCCCAACCACATTTGCTTAATTCATGTCTCTGTGGTACATTGTGGTAATTTTTGCAATATTTCAAACTTCATTATCATTATATTTATTATGGTGATCTGTGATCAGTGAATTTTGATGTTACTATTGTAACTGTTTTTGGGTGCCATGAACTGTGCCCAAATAAGATGGTGAACTTAATACATGTTGTGTGTGTTCCGATTGCTGCACTGACCAGCCATTCACCCATTTCTCTCCCTCTCCTCAGGCCACTCTATTCCCTGACACAATAATACTGAAATTAGGGCAACTAATGACCTTACAATGGCCTCTAAGTGTTGAAGTGAAAGGAAGAGTCACACATCTCTCTTCAAATCAAAAGCTAGAAATGAGGGGCGCCTGGGTGGCTCAGTTGGTTTAAGTGTCCGACTTTCAGCTCAGGTCCTGATCTCATGGTTCATGAGTTCGAGCCCTGCCTCGCGATCTCTGCTGTCAGTGTGGAGCCCACTTCAGATCCTCTGTCCCCCTCTCTCTGCCCCTCCCTTTTCTCTCTCTCTCTCTCCCCCTCCCTCCCTCAAAAATAAATAGACATGTTTAAAAAGCTAGAAATGATAAAGTGTAGTAGGAAGACATGTTGAAAGGTGAGATAGGCTGAAAGCTAAGCCTGTTGCACCAGTTAGCTGAGCTGTGAATGCAGAGGAAAAGTTCTTGAAGGAAATTAAAAGTGCTACTCTGAGGAACACATGAATGATTAAAAAATGAAAGACCAATATTGCTGATATGGAGAGTTTTAGTGGTCTGGATAGAAGATCAAACCAGCCTCAACATTCCCTTAAACTGAAGCTTAATCCAGAACAAAGCCCTAACCCTCTTCAATTCTATGAAGGCTGAGAGAGATGAAGAAGATTCAGAAGAAAAAGTTTGACTCTAGCAGAGTCAGATTCGTGAGACTTAAGGAAAGAAGCCATCTCTGTTACATGGAAGTGCAAGGTGAAGCAATGAGTGCTGATGCAGCAAGTTAGGCAGATCTAACTAAGATAATTAATGAAGGTGGCTACATTAAACAACAGGTTTTCAATGTGGATGAACCAATCTCACGTTGGAAGAAGGTGCTATCCGGGATTTGCATACTTAGAGAAAAGTTAATGCCTGGCTTCAAAGCCTCAAGGACAGGCTGACTCTGCTTTCCGGGCAGAATTCAGCTGGTGACTTGAAGTTGAAGCCGGTACTCATTTACCATCCCCCAAATCCTAGGGCCCTTAAGAATTATGCTAAATCCACTCTGCCTATTCTATAAAACAGAACACAAAGCCTGGATGACAGCATATGTCTTTACAACATGGTTTACTGTATATGGTAAGCCTGCTGTTGAGAACTACTGCTAAGAAAAAATGATACCTTTCAAAATATGACTGTCCGTTGACAATGTGCCTGGTCACCCAAGAGCTCTGATGGAGATGCATGAGATTAATGTTGTTTTCATGGCTGCTAACACAACATGCATTCTGCAGCCCGTAGATCAAGGAGTAATTTCAACTTTCAAATCTTACAATTTAAGAAGTGTTTATTTGTATGGCTATAGCTGCCATAGTGATTCTTCTGATAGATCTGGAAAAAGTCAATTGAAACGTTTATGGAAAGGATTCACCATTCTAAATGTCATTAAGAACATTTCTTAAGGGGCGCCTGGGTGGCGCAGTCGGTTAAGCGTCCGACATCAGCCAGGTCACGATCTCGCGGTCCGTGAGTTCGAGCCCCGAGTCAGGCTCTGGGCTGATGGCTCAGAGCCTGGAGCCTGTTTCCGATTCTGTGTCTCCCTCTCTCTCTGCCCCTCCCCCGTTCATGCTCTGTCTCTCTCTGTCCCAAAAATAAATAAAAAACGTTGAAAAAAAAATTAAAAAAAAAAATAAATAAATAAAAGAACATTTCTTAAAAGCTAGAAAGGGGTTGGGCGCCTGGGTGACTCAGTAGGTTAAGCATCCGACTTCGGCTCAGGTCATGATCTCACAGTTGGTGAGTTCGAGTCCCAGGTCAAGCTCTGTGCTGACAGCTCACAGCCTGGAGCCTGCTTCAGATTCTCTCTCTCTCTCTCTCTCTCTCTCTCTCTCTCTCTCTCTCTCTCTCAAAAATAAATAAACATTAAACAAAATTTTTTTAAAGCTAGAAAGGGGTTAAGATATCAGCCTGAACAGGAGTTTGGAAGAAGTTGATTCCAACCCTCACAGATGACCTTCAAGATGTCAGTGAAGACGTGGCTGCAGATGTGGTGGAAATAGCAGGAGAACTAGAATGAGAAGTGAAGCCTGAAGGTGTGATTGAATTGCTACAATCCTATGATCAAACTTGAACAGATGAGGAGTTGCCTCTTATGGATGAACAAGGTGGTTTCTTCAGATGAAAACTCCCAGTAAAGATACTGTGAAGATTATTGAAATGACAGCAAAGGATTTAGAATTTTACATAAACTTAGTTGATAAAGCAGCAGCAAGGTGTGAGAGGCCTGACTCCAATTTTGAAGCAAGTTCTGTAGGTAAAATGCTGTCAAACAGCATTGCACGCTACAGAGAAATCCTTTGTGAAAGGAAAAGTCAATTGATGTGACAATCTTCATTGTTGTCTTATTTTAAGAAATTGCCACAGCCACCCTAACTTTCAGCAACCCACCACCCTCATCAGTCAGCAGCCATCATCTTAAAGCAAGACCCTCCATCAGCAAAATGATTACAACTCACTGAAAGCTCAGGTGATGGCTAGCTTTTTTTTTAGCAGTAAAGTATTTTTTAAATTCAAGTATGTACTTTTTTTATTTTTTTAAATTAAGGCATGCACTTTTTTTTTCTAGAAATTATGGTATTGCACACTTAATAGACTACTGTATCATGTAAATATAACTTTTATACTCACTGGGAAACCCCAAAATTCATTTGACTCACATTATTGAGATATTAGCTGTATTGCAATGGTCTGCAACTGCAGCCACAATATCTCTGAGGCATGCCTGTACTGATCTCCAAGTTCTCTGGAACCAGTTTCTCTGGTTATGAGAAAACTTAGAACCAGACTGATGGCTGACTTCCTCTGAAAAGAGAGTAAGATTTCCTGGTATGCGTGTCATTTCATTACCTAATTTCTGAATTGATCTCGGTTTTTGTTGCCCGTATCTTCCGTTGCCCTTTGCCCTGATTATTGTTATCTATACATTTAAGTATCATTTTTATTTTGCTTATCATAGTATATATTTGTAAACCACCGAAATCATTTTTGGGGTAAGGAAGTAAATAGATGATGTGTAGGTATATTATAGATTCAATAGGTGATGGATGGATAGAGGCATAAATTTTTAAAATATGGCTTTTGTTGTTCTGATGGGATAGTCTGTAGCTATACATTTCTGTATTCTGCGACTAGTTGCTGAGGAACCACTTAGAGGTAATGAGAAGTACAGGGGCTTCCCTTGATATTTCATTAATCTAAAACCTGGATTTTCTAGATTCGTGAAGGTTTCTACCCAATATTGTGGCAGCAGGATGTTAAATCTAATTATAATGTGTGAAACATATTAAAATATATATGAAAAAATGATGAATTTTCCTTGTGTGACAAAAACAATAAATTCTTGTGTGTACTTTACAAACTTCTCTCTATATAATACATATATACATATGTACCTTAAAATGTTATATTAGAAATCTGAAGGTAATATAAAAAGTTAACATAAACTCAATGTTGGACAAAAGTAAAAATTAAACTTGGGTAAAATGATATGTATTTATTGACAGTTACAGAAATGAAGTTAATAATATTCAGCTTTAGTTTCTTTCTTTTGAAGGAGCATTCCCAAATACAAATGATTCTTGTCCCCTTTTCCCAAATACAAATGATTCTTGTCCCCTTTGGCCAGTTATTTCTGGTATTGTTCATAGTCCTAGTACAAGTATGTGGGCCCCTTCTTGACTTTCTGGCTGGCTAGCCAAATGTCAGTTTAAAAAAAAGATAAGGTTGTTATTCATTCATTATTGTTCATTTGTGTATTGAGATACTGTGCCAGGTGCTAGGAATGTAAAGATAAATAAGTAATAGAATTTCACAATTTAGTATGCTGACTGTAGTCTCAAAGGAGCAAATAGATTTGTTGTTGTGGCAGAGTCTACAACTGTTCTATCCAATGCCCATTCTTCTGTCTTCCATAATAATAGAATCATTATTTAGTTGCCAAAAGACATCATATTTCCATCCATGTGACTAAATTCCAAGCAAAGATGTTGGGTAGAACTTCCAGGAAGTCTCCTTAAAATGGAAAATAGACAATTAAGGCATTTACTAATAACAACCTTTACCTTCTCCTTCAGCTGCTTGGTATGTGGATAAAATGGCTGGAGATCTACATCTCTCTTAGCTCATGAGACATCTTTACATGCTAGATGGTAGAAGAGAAAGTTGGAAGATGCTAGATTTTTGATGATTGTAGGCCAATCATACAACAATGGACTACCTTTACTCCAGATTTATTTTATGTTATTTTAGGGGCGCCTGGGTAGCTCAAGCATACGACTCTTGGTTTAGGCTCAAGTCATGATCTCATGGCTTTGTGGGTTCGAGCCCCACAGAGCCCGCTTGGGATTCTCTTTCTCCCTCTCTAGCTGCCCCTTTCCCACTCGTGTTGTCTCTGTCTCTCCCAAAATAAATAAACTTAGAAAAATTATTTATGTTATTTTATTATTTTATTTTATTTTTTAAGTAGGCTTCATGCCCAGTGCAGAGCCAAACACAGGGCTTGAAGTCATGAGCTGAGATCAAGAGTTGGATGCTTAATCGACTGAGCCACCCAGGCGCCCCTGGATTTATTTTTTGTAAAAGAAAAATCAGCCCTTATATATTACTAATCTATTTAAGATTTTTCTGTTACATGTAGTTAATCCAAACATAAATGATTCACTTATCAATGAAACTAAATGATCATATTGATGAAAAAAATCAAGAGCTAGGACTCATATATATATAAGATTCCAGTAGGTGAATAAGGCTGTTGATATATAGAAAGAATGTATATTAGTATATTAGAAGAGGAAATTACATTAAGCATTTTCTAAACACATATTAATTCATTCAACATGAGTTACTAGTTCAAAGTCTAACTAGAAAAAAAAGGTAAAGAATAACGATAGAATGATAAATCAGTACCAATGTCCTTCAGTGTCTAAGTTAAGAAGGTTGAATTCTATTTTACTTATGATATAGTCATTAGGATTATTCACAACGTAAGAAAAAATAATATTTAGAGATGAATGGATGGACCTTAAAATCTACTACTCTAGTGGTTTTCAAAATGTGCTATGAGGGATCCCCATGAGAACTACAAGGTGGTCGGAGGTCTGGGGCAAAGGATTCGGGGTCATTAAGTCTATGTAAACCATATCTCTCATTCAGAGTAACTCTACTTTTTCCTGTTTGTAATTCCACATAGTGCTTTTTTGAAAAGAATGTTCCAAGGCAAACAAAAGTATGAAATCTACCAACTTATACCAATCCTTTCCCTTTTACTTATTGGAAAATGTTGACTCAGAGGAGCCTTTTGCCCATGATTCCACTATAGTTAAGATTTGACCACACTTTTACAGAACATGAGCCATATCCCTCCATTATATTATGGTGCACATAGCACTGTGCCTCGGGAGGAAGCTCTGAAGTATACTCTTTAGGGGAGAAATGTTGGTGACTGGGAGACTGCTTGTAAAGTCCAATGTGATTGCTGCTCCAGACACGGGGATGGCCTGAAGCCAGAGTAGCTTCAGTACCACTGCACAGGTAGGAACATGTGTCAATCACCCTAAATGCATTTGAATCCCCTTTCATTGACACTGTAACCAAATTCCTGCTCTTAATTCCCTGTGTTTTAAATAGTCCAATGGTTTATCTTTTTTTCCAGTTGCATCCTGACTTAGGCACAGATCAGTGCCCTGCTTTTTGCTGAAGAGAACTAGTGAGGTCGAAAATTGAACCTGCACTGTGACTTTGCAACCTGTAGCCTTGAACGTTCAGTCGGACATTTGGACTCATCAGTCCTGAGGACATAAGAGATGAAAGATTATTCCAGGCTAATTTCCTGGTAATGTTTTGGCTGGAGAATTTAAACCCTGAGAATTTGCCTCCTTAATTTTATTTTTTTATTTAAAAAAACTTTTTTAAAATGTTCATTTATTTTTGAGAGAGAGACAGAGCACAGTGGGGGAGGGTCAGAGAAAGAGGGAGGCACAGAATCCGAAGCAGGCTCCAGGCTCCAAACTTTCAGCCCAGAGCCCGACACAGACCTCAAACTCACCAACCACGAGATCATGACCTGAGCTGAAGTCTGACACTTAACTGAATGAGCCACCCAGGCACCCCTCCCCCTTAATTTTAGTGCACTCAGACGTAACCATCTTTCCTATAGTCCTTGTGCTCATCTATATCTTGCCATTATTTTCCAAGAGTCACTTGGAGTCCCCATATTTGCTTTCATTAGGCTCTACATTCCGGGTAACTTCCAGTGATAAATAATGTTTTTCACTGTATCGTATGGACTACCATCTCATTTTTCACTAATGATGGAGTCACTATTACCTTCATTTCTTACTATGCAGGGTAACCGATGCAAAGATTCATCTTTAGGTGGCTCTTTACCTAGGATATTCTTCTGGTGCCAAATATTGTATCAGTTGGGGGCAGTCAGGAAAACACACATCACTACAGGTATTACAAATACAAAGTGATTTATTTTAAGAACATGAAAGGGCTGGTAAAGCAAAGGTAAGGAGGATTACTTCAGGCTTTCAGAAATTCCAGAAATATAAGACTTACAGAAAAGCCACTACTAATAAACTTGGCTCTCTGCAACACCAAAGCCGGTGATTCTCAGGAGGATGCCCAGATACTGCTAGAAGCTGCGGTTGATTATTGCAGCTGCCTACAGCACTAACGTAGGTAATTCTCAGGAGAATGCCTAGAAGCCCCTGGCAATACCCCCCTCCTGCCATCTGCTAATGACCTTCTCTGAGAAGGGTGAGGAAGTTCCTCAGCAAAAATACCAAAATACAGCACAGGACACAAGCAACCACTGTTGGAACTGAATTGGTCGTGTACCCAGTCCTTGCTTGCACAGTAATGAGAAATCCTAAAGATGACTGAACAAGCTGAAACCATGCAAAAGCACCTTGTGATCAAGAAGAAAGTTTTCATTGTTTTACAACCTTGCAAAATTTTTGTCAAAGCACTAAAATGTCTCTTACTCTAGGTGATAAATGTAAAGGAAAATGAAAAAAAAAGTAGCAAAACTAATATTTGTTTGATGCACAGTGATTGAAAACACTTGAAACACTGACAATGAATGTGTTCGATTTCTCTGTATAAACCACGTCAAGAGTAGTTTGAACAGTGCTTGCCTTTTTGTCCTATAACTTCCGATATGGAGAGAACATTGTTTCTATGTCTTGGCGAATTGTACTCCTTTATCAGTTAAAATCAGCTGCCAATATTTTATGCTTTGAACTTTCAGTGCCATAAAATATCTCTGAGGATTCCTTGAATGTAGTTTTTTTGGCCAGCATCACTTCCTCTGGGACACCTTTATCCTTTTTCCCAAAACCACTTGCCTCATTTATGTCAATAAGCCACCTTCAGTAGACAAGTGAGTATCTAGCTACACATCAAGAGTCTCTTGAATGTTGGTAGTGGCAGCATTCCCACAGTCAGAGATTTGTTTCCCAGAACTTCACTTACATTTGATTCTAATTTTCCTTCCAGCATTTATAACTAACCATTTCTTTCCTATACTTTCATTTTTCTTGTACAATTCCCATTTCCAATGATCCATTTTTGTGAAAATAGCCTGTGGGTTTATCATGGAAGACAAGGAGTCAACACAACTATATGAAATTTGCATGAATGGAAAACCAGACATACAGTGATGAATAACCAACATACTTTGAAAGAAGTGATGTTATTGGCCACTAATCATGATGTAGAGATGTTACTTACATAAGGATTTATAGACCAAAAAGCTATCAGAAAGTTCATACTTTATGCAATTACATGGCCAATAGACCATGGCAACTGAAATTTGAAACTTGTTTAGAACTGGTAACATTTAGGGGCACCTGGGTGGCTCCGTTGGTTAAGTGTCTGACTTTGGCTCGTGTCATGATCTCACGGTTTGTGAGTTTAAGCCCAACATAAGGCTCGGCACTCAAAACAGAGTCTACTTTGGAACCTCTGTCTCCCTTTCTGTCTTCTCTTCTGTCACTTGTGCTCCCTCTCTCTCAAAAATAAACCTAAAAAAAAAAAAAAGGAACTAGTATCATGTAACTAAAGGATGATGACCAAAATTCTTATATACTGGGACCTTGCAAGGGAAGGATTACCTGGCTTGGTGACCAGTTGGGGTCCTATAATTGTGTCAGGAGTAACAGTTAAAAGGAAAATAAAACATCAATGATGACTTTAAAAATTCAAAGAGGAAAAATGTTAACACAAATAAGTGACATGGAAACTAGTGGAAGAGATGTTAAGGACAAATGAGGATACTGATTTTGAACCTGTTAAATTTTAGATCCTGAGGCTAATCCATGTGGAGGGGTCGAGCAGGCTATTATAATTTCAATCTATATTTCAAGAGATTTAGGAACCAGAGATATAAATTTGAATACCATCCACAATATGTTTGGAAATGAAGTTAGGAGATAGTTGTTGAACACATACCAAGCCCTCACACATATTTGGTATGTAGAAAATAAGAAACCAAGAGAATGGTAGATGGTAGCATCCCAAGAGACAGAATCAAGTCAGAAAGGAAAAAAAAATATGTGACAAAGGGAAATGAGTTTTTAGAACAAAAGTAACAGCAACAATGACAACAGGAAGACAATGGTAAGGAATGGTGCTGAGAAGCAAGGCAAGTCCACAGTAAAAAACCATTATTAGATCTCTTATTTAGAATGTCCATGGTGATTCTTTATGAGAAAACGATCAATGAAATGATGGGAGGTAGGATGAAAAGAGACAGGAAAACATTGAGAAGTGGGCAGTAGACATTGATGACTAGCAAATGTGGGTTATACTTTTAAGATGTTGGTTACAGGAAGAAAGAAGAGCTTGGCAGTACACCTGGAGAAGAAAAGCATAGTCTCTTTCCTTAAGAGAGGAAAGTATACATTTTGCTGCAGAGAAGGGGCCAGTAACGGGATAAAAATTGAAGATGTGGATTCAGAAGAAGTGGAGAAAGCCAGAGTTGAGAACAGATGGAACGTGACTTGGACATGAGTAAGGGTAATTTTTCTTGAGAGACAGAAAAGAAGGAGACAGCAAGTAAGATTTTTAGGTGAAAAAGATGGAAACATGTGGAGCCTTCATTAGCACCTCTCTTCACCTTGAACAGTAAGAATGCAATGTCAAGTTGAGAACTTGTGAAGAGTTCAGAATCGTTTATAATATTTGTTATAGGAGTTGGTAAAACAGATCTAAAGGAATTGTTCAGTACTTGGGTGACCTCATCTGGTAGGTCAGATCACATGACTTGGACCCACGGATAAGTTTGAATTTTTTTTTCTATTTCAGTTCTTAGCTACCTGAAAGTTGGATTGGAAAAAAGGAACAATAGTGTTTCTCAAGGGATCATGATTTAGCAGAAAGTTAAGCAAGAAAGTGATATTTTAGTGTTAGGATAAAATTTTTAAAAGGATGTCTGAATGAGAAGTGTAAAACCAGTATGAAAGAATTGAGAATATATGGTGACTATAGGACAGGGTGACAGTGAACGTCAAGCTTATTAAGGAGTGGCAAGCAATTCCTTGTTTAAAAAAAAAAGAATTTGTCTTTACAGGTGTTCAGTGAATGTTCACCAATGTCAAATACTTTGTCTTCAAGTTCAAATACGTAATTATATTCATACAACTCTAGGGTGCCTGTTCAAGCCCTGCATGTGTTTATCTCTTTTTCAGAGAATTATGTCAGACTCTTGGATCTTCTACTTTTGTCTTGGGAAGGTTTTTCTATGGGACTCATTGGTGACATTATTCAATGTAACTTCATTTTTGTTTCTTTTCTATCAAATAGATTTTCCCACAGCTTTAAAAGAAAAAAAAGCTTATTATTGTGTGAAAAGGGAGATTTTTGCCTTTTTTTTTTTTAAGAGAACCTAATAGCTTCATGTCTTTTGGTTCATGAGCTGGGAGAAACAAGTTACCAGTATCTTTCCTCCCACGTAATATTTTTTTTTTCATTTGGGTATGTTGTTTGGTAAACCATGAACTGAGGATGAGCCATATCTGTTTGTGAGCTTGGTATAGATGTGCACACATGAGTTCTATCAACAAATCTGCCATTCTTGCTTTGGAGTCACCTGGAAAAAGGAAACACTTGATTAAAAGAGGAAACCTAACTGGGATGAAGCTTTGAGCTACTGAGAATAAAGAGAAATTCATTCTATTACGTATAGACTCACGTCTTAAATGGTCACTGATCAAAGAACTTAAATTATATTCGAAGTACATATATTAAAAATCAGAAACTGGAACTTTGATATACTCAAGAAAGATATAAGTAAAGTCACAATCAACCTGAGGACTCTGTATAATTGCCAAAGTTATAACAGTAATTTTTTGGATTTAACTACTCTATTCCCAGAATATGGTGTCTGGTCTATGAATGAAGAAATCTGACCATAGCACACTGAGAGGATAGTGGGAGAAGAAAAGATACACATGCTGAGGCCGCCAACCAAGACTGAGCATAAACAAGAAATGGCTAAGAAATACATCTATATATGAATATGTGCATACAATATCGTTATTTAAGTGTAGGCTCTAAACTTTTCTCGAGGTCACCCCTGGGAAGCACAGCAGTTCACGACTATCAAAAGTTTGGGTAAAAAATGCTTTTGATGTGGCACTTGCTAGTTACATGCTGAGTCAAGTGACAAGGAAAGAATACTCATTATACAATGCTTTAGAAACCCAAAAAAGTATTTTTACACCTTTGCGGATAAGCTGGTAAAGGGGTCTCAGGAAGACAATAATTTAGCAGCAATGAAGGGATTGAAGGTATTTAAATTTCTGTGTACACCTCTAGATTGATTTCCATATGCCCCTACTTCCAGACTTCTCTTTGCTCCTGCTAATCTGCTGATGCTTCAGCTGTCCCATCTGACTCCATCTTCCTTTCCTGCCAAAGTCTTCTTGCTCAAAACCCACTTTGAATTTCCTTAAAGAAGATAACGTAAGAAGAGCATTTACCATATAGGATGTAGTGGTTTTTAATACAACAACTGAAATGAATTTGATTTCTTGACCCACCGATTTCCCTAAACTAATAGCATGTAACATTTCCTAGTGACTTCTCTTTTTTAAGTGTTGTAGTTCATTACTATGAGCATTTCATGTATTTGTGTCTTGTTTCGTTAACCATATTACAGATCTTCCTCAACCTATGATTTGGTTATGTCCTGATAAACCTATTATAAGTTGAAAATATCTTAAGTCAGGGCACCTGGGTGACTCAGTTGGTTAAGCATATGACTTCAGCTCAGATCATGATCTCACAGTTCGTGGGTTTGAGACTTGCATTGGGGCTCTGTGCTGACAGCTCAGAGCCTGGAGCCTGCTTTGGATTCTGTGTCTCCCTCTCTCTCTGCCCCTCCTTTGCTCATACACTGTCTCTCTCTCTCTCTCTCTCTCTCTCAAAACTAAACATTTAAAAAAAATTTTAAAGAAAATGTCATAAGTCAAAAATGCATTTTAATACATCTAACCTACCCAACATCATAGCTTAGCCTAGCCCACCTTAAATGTGCTGAGAACACTTATATCAGCTTACAGTTGGACGAAATCATCTAAAACAAGGCTGTTTTATAATAAAATGTTGAATACCTCATGTAATGTGTTGAATACCAAACTGAAAGTAAAAAACAAACTAGCTGTACACGTACAGAATGGTTGTATATTTGTTTACCCTCGTGATCCTGTGGCTGACTGGGAGCTGTGGCTCAAGGCCATTGCCCAGAGTCATGAGAGAGGATTGGACCGCATATTGCTAGAGTGGAAGATCAAAATTTTAAATTCAAAATAAGATTTCTACTAAATGTGTATTACTTTCACACCATCATAAAGTTGAAAAATTTTGAGTTGAACCATTATAAGTCAGGGACCTCTGTATTACAAAACTTTGAAGCTCAATTCCTAATATGCTATGGTTTCCTCCCTCCTGCCTTCCCTTCCTTTCTTCCTTCCTTCCTTCCTTCCTTCCTTCCTTCCTTCCTTCCTGAACTCATAATGCAATGTATTGCAGAGTGACAAGAGAATATGCTCAATTAATTTTTGCGTGGAAAAATAGTTTTTCCAATAGAAGAGAGAATTTTCACCTAAATATATTATTTATCTCCTCAATGTTTTGCCTACAAAAAGCTCATGCAATGCAGGTCACTGACTCTGATATACTGAGATGATAATCTAATTTTCATATTGCAGTGGCTCAAACTAGGAGGGCTGATTGGATTTAGCTCTTTCATTTTGCAGGTGAGGAAACAAGCATGTTTACTCAGAAGACTTTAACTTCCTGAAGACAATGGAGGAAAACAGTAGCAACAACCAGGACAAAAGCCCCGTAACATTTATGCAGGGTTATTGTCTATGCTGAAATATGTTGTTTTCTGACCTGAATGGAAAAAATTGAATTTGTCTGGATTTTCTACAATATAAATTTGAGGCATAGGAATAATTTCATTACTTTCGAACCTAAGTCACTTTCACACTTAATTCTTCATAAAAATGTTTTCCGGCATATGAAAAGAATTAGAATTTCTTATGTTTGGACTGTCTTACAGTAAAGAGGTGGAAAATAGAATTAACTGCAACGAAATGGTGTGTTATGCATCACTTTAAATTATTCATTTTTTTATTTCTTTTATTAAGCTTGAGTTCTTCCTCGTGATTGACCTTCAGATGCTTCTGAATATCTTTCTGCCACAGAACTGAGTAAACTAGAATCTAGCCTTCCTAGGTTATGAAGTACAAATTAAATTGACTCTCCTAGGGCTTAAGGCTGAGGTCACAGGGTGTCTTTTAATGGAAACTTAAGAATTGAATAGTCAAAGCTTTCTTTTTGAAAGCTAACGTCCACCTATAATCAAAGTCCATTTGTGCTTTGGCCTTGATAATTTTAGTGGTGACTTTATTACGAGCTGACTTTAGCAATACTTTCGGCAAATTCTGATATGAAGAAGAACTGAGTGACATAAAAAGTATTCTACTAAGTAGTCAATATTTGATGAAATTCTTTAAAAACTGTCAAGGCAATCATTCAAGAAATGTATTGTGTTTCTAATGGCATACTAAGCACACGATGACAGCAAGGTGTGATTCACCATAGATTACCAATATCATGTTCCTGGGCACTCTGGCGAGGATGAAAAGTATATGACACTTTCCTTCAAATAGCTCAAAATATATTTGGAGATACAAAATAAGAGAATGGTTATATATATATAATTGAGAGAAGGGAGAAGTTATGATAGGCTTGAATATTTAATTTTTTTTCTTTTTGAAACTGGATTCTAATTTTGCCACAGAGCAGGGCAGAATTCGGGGTCATCAATGAGAAAGGTCAGGTACAGAAGATGAAACAATACTAACAAAGACACAAATGTTAGCATGAACATTGTATGTCAAAGGACAGAGAGAACATCAGCCAGAGTGAAAGAGACTGTGCTTGGTGGGCATGGCGGGGACCAAGGCTGAAGATGTAGATTTGCAGAGGACTTAAAAGAACTGAGTATTGTACTCAGTGGAGAATCAATATTGTGTGTTTTTGAGCAGTGGAATTAGTTAATGACATCACTCTCCTGCAAAGATTAATCAGATTGATGCATTAAAATGATTGAAAAGGGAGGGGTGCCTGGCTGGCTCCATTGGCAGGGCATGCAACTCTTGATCTCAGGGTCATAAGTTCAAGCACCACACTGGGCATGGAGCCTACTTAAAAAAAAAAAAAAGTTTAAAATGACTTGAAAGGGGAGAGAGGTGAAAGTTGGAGAAAATAGTTACAAATTTCCAACTCTGAATGACTGCTGAGAAAAGGGAATGGAGAGGAATGTATAAATATAAGAGATACAAGGAAAAAAAAACAATTAAGTATTACAACTTAGGTGAAGAAAATGGAAGTGAAAACACAGTCAGCAATATGCCAACCTTACAAATGACCAAATATCTCTAATGAGTAATAAAATGTTCGGTGTGTTTGCCTAGCCCCATCACCTTGACTGTTCAATGAATTTATTTATTAAAAGGTAATGTATCAATGTCAAACCAGTATGTAAGAGGCTGGCAAATAACAGGAAAGTGGCCTCACCTGATACTGCTCTCAGTCAAGAAAATGCGTACCCATTATGTTTTCCAGAATGCTCCTTGTGACTGCCAAACAGGGATCAAATCTTTTTCATTAAAACATTTTTTCATATGTTCATATGTTTTCATATAAAACATTACAATTTCTCAATATTTATTCTTCTACCCTTGTGCAGAATCCCTTCTTTCTTTGAGTTTCATGCCACAGTCTATCACAGTCTACCCCTCTTCATAGCTATTATTCTTCAATTACCTATTACCCTCGCACATTTTTGACACATTAATACCTTAGTCATTGCTTCCTGTATCTAAGATATGATACAAGGAGCTGCTGCTTCTCCCCTGAAATGTTGAAATCCAATATGCCTTTGTGTGACCATAATCTGTCTTCATTCAATCTCTCTCATACCTACACTGTTGGTACCAACAATTTCTCAAAGACTGTTAGCTGTTTTTGCTTTTACCAAAAGTACGTAATAACATACTTACACCCTCAACCATCTTGTAGACCTCCCACAATGCCAACAAAGCAAAGCTCCAATCCTGAATTTATGCCAAAATCTACCACGTTCCTTTACCTATTCGAGATACATTATAGGGGCGCCTGGGTGGCTCAGTCGGTTGAGCCTCTGACTTCATCTCAAGTCATGATCTCACAGTTTGTGGGTTTGAGCCCCGCATCAGGCTCTGTGCTGACCGCTTGCTCAGAGCCTGGAGCCTATTTCAGATTCTGTCTCCTTCTCTGTGCCCCTCCCCTGCTCACGCTTTGTCTCACTCTGTTTCTCAAAAATACATAAATGTAAAAAAAAATTTAAAAAGAGATATATTATGAGAATACCCACAATCTTTCATCTCAGTCAGTTCCTCATATTCAAGAATACACATAGAGAAGAAAATGCAAATATCTTATATGCCTAATATATCTGTCCACCGTCTGAAAAAAATAGCACATTGCCAGTGGCTGTTTCTCTAATTATAGTGAGCTCTGTGTGGTGCATGTTCATGGGTATACATGTGTGTGTTCCCTCTTAGGGAATAATACGTGAAAGAGGAATCAAATTGCTAATTTTACTGTAAATCAACCCTCACACTCTGCCCCCAATCAATTTCCTTTAACACCTTTTTCTTCTCAAGTTTCTTCCCCTTGCATCTCTACTTTTTTTTTTTAATTTTTTTTAACATTTATTTATTTTTGAGACAGAGAGACACAGAGCATGAACGGGGGAGGGTCAGAGAGAGGGGGAGACACAGAACCCGAAACAGGCTCCAGGCTCTGAGCTGTCAGCACAGAGCCTGTCTCGGGGCTCGAACACACGGACCTCGAGATCGTGACCTGAGCCGAAGTCAGTCGCTTAACCGACTGAGCCACCCAGGCGCCCCTTGCATCTCTACTTTTGTGCAATGTCTCATCCTTTTCCCCATAGAATAAACGTGCCTAGAGGTTTTCCAGATTATGTGTGGGCAGTGCAAGAATTACAAAAGGATTTAGGACTTGAAAACTTTGCTCCCCTGTTTAGCAAAATTTTAAATAAATGAAAAAAAATAAGGATAAGTTTTACATTGTATGTGTGCATGTGTGTGTGTGTGTGTGTGTGTGTATTTGTGGATTATTGATGTTTATACCCAACTAAAGTATAAGAAAGAAACTTTAAATTAAATGTAACATCATATTTGCATGTCTCTACCATTCTGAGTAGTACAATATTCTTTTACTTAAGAAAACCAAAGTCCCAACATGGTTCCTTGATTCTCTCATCAGAAGGGATTAACGTACAAGTTTTCTTGACCTGAAAAGTAACCTTTAGCTGACAAAGCATGTAAGAAAATGAAAAACAGCAGTGTTTCTACTCTTATCCATTTTTTTTTCTGGTCTCTTCTGATGTAAAAATAGTTCGGCCTTCAAAAAACTATTGTTTTATATCTGCATATGTTAAGGAAAGCTTTAAATAATTAAGGTGCTTTCCTGAAGTGAGCATACATATAAATTTAAAATTTAAGGCTAAGCAATAAAGTATTCTCTTTGAATTAAAGTGAACTTGCTGAAATGATTCATTAAATCCTTAAAAATAATTCAAACTTCAAGAATATATACTAACGGATATTTCTTATCCAGCTTGCAAATTAACTTGAGAAAGTCTACAAAAAATAGCTATCGATATAAGAATACTGATAAATCATACAGATTCATGATTTTATTATAAAAGTCCATTAACACATGAAACTTATATGAATATATATATGTGTATATATATATATATATACATATATATATATATATATATATATGGAGAGAGAGAGAGAATATATAATTGGGAACTTCACAAAGCCAGTGATTTTGCATGTAGATTTTCCATTTTTCTAAGTGTACCCTTAAATCCCCAAATATATAAATTTATTGCAACAAAGTATTACCTAAAGAAGCAGAGAATACAAAGATTGAAAATGGCTTTTCAGAAATACCAAACCTGGGGCGCCTGGGTGGCGCAGTCGGTTAAGCGTCCGACTTCAGCCAGGTCACGATCTCGCGGTCCGGGAGTTCGAGCCCCGCGTCAGGCTCTGGGCTGATGGCTCAGAGCCTGTAGCCTGTTTCCGATTCTGTGTCTCCCTTTCTCTCTGCCCCTCCCCCGTTCATGCTCTGTCTCTCTCTGTCCCAAAAATAAATAAATGTTGAAAAAAAAATTAAAAAAAAAAAATGATACCAGTCAAATAAAGCCAGCCGCATGAATGGTTCAAAGAACAATTGAATAATATGAAGAAGTTAGAAATTCCATGGAGACAAGTATTACTTATTTATTCTCTAAGTAATAATTTTTAAAATAAAGACTTCTTTCTCCATAGATATAAATTACTCACACTTAATTTTGTTAAGATATAATAATATTTATAAACCTGAAGATTAAACCAATTATTTTAAAGAAATTTCTAAGTTTCTTAGTAACATGAAGGTAATGATGTACAGAGATATAGGTAATGTGAATTCTCTAGACCAAGCAATTCTTGGTTAACATAGGAATAGACTAGATCTTTACTTTCCTGAAAAATAGAAAAAAATATTTATTAAATGTTGGGTTTTTAACTGGACACTGACTAGGCATTAATATGCTATCTTTGTAACTGAAGTGACTGATGCTCAGGTAACTGTCCAAAAATTACATGTTTAGTAAGCAGGAGGAAAAGATTTTTAAATTCAGGTTTGCTTGATCCTGAAGACTATACTCCTTCCACTATAACCGATTTCTACTATGTCTACTTTTCTATGATTCTATATGCATTTCACAGGTATTCATTATGTGATCTTTTAAATAACAGATACATGCTGATTTATGAAAAAAATACATTGTAAGTCACAACATTTTGGGAAAGCAAATTGGCAATATGTAGCAGATACCTATAGAAGTAACTGAAAACAGAATTTCTGGAAACTGTCTAGCCCAATAAATAGGAAAGGCTAGAATGTTGCTGGACACAATTAGAATTAGGTGCTTGGATGTTGCTAAAGAAAAAAAATGTCAATGACACTTGTTAAAGATAAGAAAGACTTTATTCAAAAGATGCCATTAGGATAGAAATAGGGACCATTGTGAGCGGTTCTTGCAATGGAAGAGAGATATTGGCCTCAACTCCAAATACAGCATAGGCAACTGGGAATCTATATGCAAGGAGCATAGTGTGGGTCAGTGTATGGAAAATTGCTAAGAGGAAACATCAGGGGTAGGGGAAGATTCTGGCTAAACTAACCTAAAAGGAGTCTTGGCAAAGGCAGGCCAGTGTGATCAGATATTTTCTGGGGGATGGTAGAGGATAAAGAAACTCAATGAGGTAATGAAGATGATCAGATGAAGAGAATGGGAGACTCTAGCTAAACCAACTTAGCAGAATTCTTGTGAAAAATGGACAAGGCAGAAACAAACATGGAAGCCCAAAAGTGGAGGCCTCATTGTAAAAGTTCAGGGGAGCCCGAGTAGAGTTTGTTAGAGAAGAGAATCTTTGTCAATGCCTTCAAGACTTTAATACCTTCTCTTTCTGCTCATCTTTGTGTTCTAGCTTCCCTGAAACCCACAAGACTGGAGCTGTGGTCACCAGTAGCTCTGGGCATATGGGTTTTAAAGATGAAGTGAAATCAGTTTGCAACCACCCCTCCCTGACTTCCACAATCCCTAGGTACAAAGCTCTTGGGAAAATGTCTTAATCTGGCTTGAACCATGTGTCTATCCCCTGGATGAATCACAGTTTAGCTAGGGATGTAGGGAACTATGACAGGCTAAGCTTGGATCAGGTGCTTATTCTTCAACAAGTCACTGTTGCCAGGAAAGTACAAGCACACAAACAACAAATAATCCTGCTCCCTTCAAAACACTTTCCAACGAAGGAGGTAGGGCACTATTTTGGAAAAACAAGACAATCAATGTATCTCACATAATCCAAAATATTTCCTCATTTGTGTAAACAAATTCAAAAGCGTTCCAGTCATTGTGACCAAATGGGTTTAAATTATTAAATCAAAGGTTGTTTTTATCATGTATAACAAATTATACTAAAGAAGAAATCCAAGGAAAAGAGAAGGTTCTTTACATAAAATGTCCATTTTAATGTAACAGTCGATGTTCATTACCACCTAACATTCCATTTTTCCCTCATCCTTTTAATAATGTAATTTTTATATGGGTATTGACTCCTCTGCAGTTAAGGTGATTTTATCAGCGAAATTCCCCAGCGATTATTTCGATGACCCTGACTGAAGTCAGTCAGTGATGGCCTTCTGTTGGCCACAGGGCTCAGGTACCAGGATTAATGTAACTCATGACCATGAAACTGGACGGAGTTTTCCTGGGAGTGACAGAAAACAGGTCTACTGAGTCTTTATGTGAGAAAAGTCAGGGAAAAATATGTTCTCTGCCCTGCCACCCATCTTGATTTTCGGACATGTGAAGCCTGGTATTACTGGAGGCATTTTGAAAACATGAAAGAAACTGGTCCTGTAGCCAATGGCCCTGGAAGGACAAGCTAAGAAATTACAGAGAAATGGAATCAGCACCATTGTATTAAGTCAATGGAAACTTTTCACTTTTTTTGGATATACAGGTATCTAAACAAATATGTATCCTTCAAACTTAAGTTATTTATTATCTTTTCTTATATTACTTATGTTACAAACAATCTTGAGACATGGAGCTTTAATTACAATGCCATTACAAACAATATAAGTAACCAACCAAAGATTAGTGGAAAATAAATTTTTAAATATCCACTCTACTTTTAACCTGTTCTAGATTAGAAAATCAAATATGCATGGCTTTTAGAACTGTGTTTAAAAAGGAAGTCAAGAGTTTTTAGTAAGGGATTTGTCTAATATACCAAATTCTGGAATAAAGACATTGAGTTTTTTCATGTGGGCTATTTAAATACTTCAGGACAGATGGAGTCAGGAGAAACTATCTTACCATTTGCTAATTACAAAATAAAGAGTTCACTTGTGTGTGGAAGGGATTTTTCTGTTAAATCTCTTAAAATTGAAGGGATTGTTTTTAGTAATATTTACACTGAATTAATTTGGATTTTGCCCTGAAGTAGGCTTGTTGCCAACTGACATGTAAAATTTGGATCTGTGATGAATCTTGAGCTAGAAGGCCCATTAGTCAAGATGTCATATGATCCTTCAAATTACTGAATGCACACTAAGTTTTAATGGGGTTCGTTAGTTGTTCCCAGCTAATGACAGAGCTGGTCTGTTATCAGTACCATTTTGTTCATAGTGTTCTGATCTCCCACACAAAAACATGTAGTAAAAGTGTTCCTTTTCTTTCACTAAAATTACACTTTTTCAGCTGAATGAATATTTTTGAAAGAAAGTGAACTATTGGCCTAAATACTCTTTAAATCTATAACACTTTGAATTAACATCTTTGGGTTGAATTTAGCTCTCAATGGATAGTATTTTTTCTGACATCAATTTGAAGCTCCAGGAAGACCATATGGAAATGATGACTAAAATGTTTACTCGAAGCTTTAAATACAATTATTTTTATGGTTATCTTTAATGTATCTACTTTGTTTAATAGCAGCCTTTAGTCCTTGTTTTTGCTCCAGCTAAGGCATATAATGTGCTGTCTGGTGTAACAAAGTGTTATTAGAAGCAAAATCTTTAATATCTAATTTGCTAACTCCAATTTTACACTTTTTGATCTGAGATGCAGATGTAAATTGGATCAAAGAGAAAACATTTCACTTGGAGAAATTTTACCAGAAGCTTTAAAAACAAATATCTTTTTTTCTTTTCCTTTTTTAAGAAGGATGAAACTTTGATTGTTTTGTGAAGTCCTGTGGAGTTTGAGCCTCTAAACAAAAGAAAGTAAGGGGAGGATTCTAGAAATCTCCGGTTTATATGGAAGGAATTTGCTTCATGGGAAATTTCCCTCAGACTCAGTCCATATGGATTATCCTTTAAAATGTTTTCATCAGTTTTGCCTTTCTGCCTTCAATTGAAATGAGCCTAGCCCTTGAATGTTGCTGAATTTATAGCTCTAGTAAAACAAACTCTTCTGGCTTTTCCTACACACAATTGGGTTTTTTAGCTGCTCCAAAGATTTGAGCTACAGTAGTTTGCTTCATTATTAAAGACACATGATGCCTGTTGTACAGATTTCCCATTGGACAACAGAGCTGATAAAAGAATAAAGAATTTCAAGAATCTGTATCTCGAAAATAACTCCCAAGGTATCTTTCTTTCATTTTTTCAAGTTGTAGGAAAGCTTGCAAAATAATTTCCATTTTTATTTAGCTTTGTACTTATTGTACAAAAGCTGGGTGAGAACACAGCATTTATCAGATGAAATTATTTGCCCTCTGAAATAAACATGTGTTATTTTACCCTTTTGCCCACCATTGGTGAGAATAATAAGAACTTCCTAAAACTGGGTATTTGAAGTCAGTCCTAATCAGAATCTTGATTGCGGGTACAGTATAATCCCAAAGGGAGCAAATGTGGTTTACTGTTCAATGTTTCAGACTCTTTACTAGGACACTTTATCCCAAGTACATTTTTTTTTGTGGCCACTTATGAAGTGTTTTTAATGGTAACAACTTATATCCAAACTAATGCCCTAATTTCAGTCCTGTGGTCCTGTGATTAGAATGTCACTGTGTTAAATCTATCAAATTGCCAGGTCCTTTGCAGGCACCTTGGAAGCAGAGTGTGTAAGCTGCAATGAGGTACCTTGCATTTGTATGGTAGGGGAGAAAGTCCATCCTAATCCAGATGTGCTCTCATCTACTGATCTACATAGCTTTCCACAGATACATTCAGTGGCCATGAGACTCCTTTCATTAGTGCAAAGGAGGGCAGAAGAAGTTAAGACAGGGATTCGCAAGGGGAGGCAATCTATTAGAAATCAGCCCAGAAACAAGAGCTGGCAATGTTCATTCAAAAGTGGTTTTTCAGCTTCTGCAGAGTCAGCTAATGACAGAGGGCTTGTATCCAGACGTCACGAGGGAGAGAAACACATTCTAGAATTTAGCATGTAAGTCCTTTAACTGTCTGAGTTGAAGGTGCTAGAGCTGTACAAATAAGGTGCTGTACCTATAGCTTTAAAGATATATTTTTAATAAATAGAAAATATTATTTGAGATATAATCCTTAAATTTGCGGGAATCCTTTTGTGTCCCAGCCATGAGTCCAGTGCTGCACAAATGCCTTGCTAATGGTGAGTGTCCAGTAAGCAGTTGTTAAATGTAATAACCCCAAACTATTGCTTAACTTCTCCTGCTCGAGTCTATTGCATCATTGGCTCCTGAAAAATGCATTTTCTTAACTTACTCCTTGCCTCTAGTTTTCCCCTTTAGTTTTTTTTTTTGTTTTTCAGTTTTATCTTCCCTGGTTGGAAAGCTATTGAAGTTAGAAAATAATGGAAGTCAAAGGCTGAAGTAGAATTTAAAGAGAAAGGGTAAAACAGAATTTTAATTTTATACTTGGGGAAATTGCAGCCCATAGAGGTGGAACATTTTTTTTTTCAACGTTTATTTTATTTTTTGGGACAGAGAGAGACAGAGCATGAATGGGGGAGGGGCAGAGAGAGAGGGAGACACAGAGTCGGAAACAGGCTCTAGGCTCTGAGCCATCAGCCCAGAGCCCGACGCGGGGCTCGAACTCACGGACCGCGAGATCATGACCTGGCTGAAGTCGGACGCTTAACCGACTGCGCCACCCAGGCGCCCCGAGGTGGAACATTTTAATAAAAATCACAAAGTCAGCTGGTTGTAGAAGTTACAACTAAGAATCATGTCTTCTAAACCTCAACATCTGTACTTTTCAAATAATTGGAATGTGTCCATATTTTTTAATGTGCTGTTGTATGAGAGAATGATTTTATATTCATTACCCCGAAAATAGTAAACAATATTTATTGAGCACTTATTTGACAAGCACTACTTTTTATATAAATTATTTCAATAAGTCCTTAGAATACTATGAAGTAATTTATCTCAATTTTACATGAATCATTTTACATATATAATACTTATTTACGTTTATTGCTATATATATTTATATCAATCTATTTATCTTTCCATCTATGTAACTTTTTATGGCCACAGAAAATAGGTAGATGCAGAACTGTTTAAAAAAATTTTTTTTTTCAACGTTTATTTATTTTTGGGACAGAGAGAGACAGAGCATGAATGGGGGAGGGGCAGAGAGAGAGGGAGACACAGAGTCGGAAACAGGCTCTAGGCTCTGAGCCATCAGCCCAGAGCCCGACGCGGGGCTCGAACTCACGGACCGCGAGATCATGACCTGGCTGAAGTCGGACGCTTAACTGAATGCGCCACCCAGGCGCCCCGAGGTGGAACATTTTAATAAAAATCACAAAGTCAGCTGGTTGTAGAAGTTACAACTAAGAATCATGTCTTCTAAACCTCAACATCTGTACTTTTCAAATAATTGGAATGTGTCCATATTTTTTAATGTGCTGTTGTATGAGAGAATGATTTTATATTCATTACCCCGAAAATAGTAAACAATATTTATTGAGCACTTATTTGACAAGCACTACTTTTTATATAAATTATTTCAATAAGTCCTTAGAATACTATGAAGTAATTTATCTCAATTTTACATGAATCATTTTACATATATAATACTTATTTACGTTTATTGCTATATATATTTATATCAATCTATTTATCTTTCCATCTATGTAACTTTTTATGGCCACAGAAAATAGGTAGATGCAGAACTGTTTAAAAAAATTTTTTTTTTCAACGTTTATTTATTTTTGGGACAGAGAGAGACAGAGCATGAATGGGGGAGGGGCAGAGAGAGAGGGAGACACAGAGTCGGAAACAGGCTCTAGGCTCTGAGCCATCAGCCCAGAGCCCGACGCGGGGCTCGAACTCACGGACCGCGAGATCATGACCTGGCTGAAGTCGGACGCTTAACCGAATGCGCCACCCAGGCGCCCCGAGGTGGAACATTTTAATAAAAATCACAAAGTCAGCTGGTTGTAGAAGTTACAACTAAGAATCATGTCTTCTAAACCTCAACATCTGTACTTTTCAAATAATTGGAATGTGTCCATATTTTTTAATGTGCTGTTGTATGAGAGAATGATTTTATATTCATTACCCCGAAAATAGTAAACAATATTTATTGAGCACTTATTTGACAAGCACTACTTTTTATATAAATTATTTCAATAAGTCCTTAGAATACTATGAAGTAATTTATCTCAATTTTACATGAATCATTTTACATATATAATACTTATTTACGTTTATTGCTATATATATTTATATCAATCTATTTATCTTTCCATCTATGTAACTTTTTATGGCCACAGAAAATAGGTAGATGCAGAACTGTTTAAAAAAATTTTTTTTTTCAACGTTTATTTATTTTTGGGACAGAGAGAGACAGAGCATGAATGGGGGAGGGGCAGAGAGAGAGGGAGACACAGAGTCGGAAACAGGCTCCAGGCTCTGAGCCACCAGCCCAGAGCCCGACACGGGGCTCGAACTCACGGACCGCGAGATCGTGACCTGGCTGAAGTCGGACGCTTAACCGACTGCGCCACCCAGGCGCCCCAAGAACTGTTTAAAAACAGTGTAGCCTATATAGGAAGACTCCCTTTAGTTCACTCAATAAGCCAATGCAAATGGCCAGGAATTAAGCATAAGCCAAAAATAGTCA
This sequence comes from Lynx canadensis, assembly GCF_007474595.2. Classification (NCBI taxonomy): domain Eukaryota; kingdom Metazoa; phylum Chordata; class Mammalia; order Carnivora; family Felidae; genus Lynx; species Lynx canadensis. Next base: position 124,539,355 of record NC_044311.2, read on the forward strand.
AAATGCTAGAACTTAACCACCGTATACTCAGAATACACAACACATTAATTTCAAAAGCAAACACGGAAACAAACAATACAAATAAACACAAATAACTTGGTGCACAGCTAGTATTTTAGCAAATGTACATGCATTTCCAAAGATTATTAAGCATCTTTATTGTGCTAAAAACATAGTTATTGATTTCCTGGTTGAGTCTCAAAAAGTTAAGGCAAGATATAACTGGGGGAAAATGCAAACTTTTGTAGGATAGTAGTCCATTTGAATCGGCAATGAACAATACTTACATAGTCATGATGATGTAAATGGTAAATGAGCTGCATCAAATACTGTGGTAGACTCCTTTTGGTGACTAAAGGATGGAATGTAGGTGGTGATGACCGAAAAATGGAAAACTAAACCTTCAATCATCATAGCAGGCAGGAAGCAGATGCTGTAAGTAGATCATTGAACAGTCTGAACTCAAAGGGGTAGAACAGGGGAAAATATCATTTTTCTCCATCACTGTGTTTAAACCTGCTCTGTCAGATCTCCTTCCCCCGTCACATCACCTTCCAGCCATTTTCATTTTTAAGAGAAAGTGAATTGTGACCACTTCCAGATATTATGTCTGGACCCCTCCAACAAATACCCTCAGCATCATCTCTAATTCATTTTCCCTCCAGTCCCAAGCTCAGGCAATCCTGGACTAGGCTCAGGCACTTGCTGGGGGAAGAGGTTATAAGTTCAGTTCTTTCACTCCTCCTCCAACTCTCTCCCCACTCCCATACTAAACTGGCTCCTGGGGGAGAAGGAGGAAACAGAGTGGGTCAAGTGCTTAGGGCAGAAATGACAAAGGTCTTAAGTCACTAACACTTCTGTATTTCAGCCACTGCAATTCAGACTGTGATTCACACACAGTCTTCTGTGCAGCAAGTATTTTTTTTTTTACTTAATTTATTTTAAGGGAGACAGAGACAGCGTGAGTGGGGGAGGGGCAGAGAAGGAATATCTTTGACATAGGTAAGTTAATGTTTAGCTTTACGAGAAATGCCAAACATATTTCCAAAGTGGTTCTACTTTTCGCCATCTCCCGACATGTGAGTATCCCAATAGCTGCACATCCTTGCCAACATTTGGTATCATTTCCTTGAATTTATTTCTAATTGATATGATGTGGTATCTCATTGTGGTTTTAATTTGCATCTTCCTGATGACTAATGATATAAATTACCTTTCTATGTGCTTATTAACCACTTAAATTTATTATTTTGTAAAGTGTCTTTCAATATTTTACCCACTTTTAGTTTTACTGTTCTTTTACTGAGTTGTAAGACTTTAAATATTTTGCATTCAAATCCTTTGTTAGACATATGCATTAAAGATATTGTTCTAGCCTTTTCATTTTCTTATGGCCTATTTTGATGAGCAGAAACTTTTAGTTTAGATAAAGTCCATTGTATTTTTTTTGTTAGTGCTTTTTAAAAGAAAAGATCTTCTCAGAAATCTTTTATTTTAATATTTAATTATTTATTTTGAGAGAGAAAGAGAAAGAGAGAGAGCAAGGGGCAGAGAGAGAAGGAGAGAGAATGCGAAGCAGGATCCACACTGTTAGCGTAGAGCCTGATGCAGGACTTGAACTCATGAACCATGAGATCATGACCTGAACCAAAATCAAGAGTAGGCCACCTAACCTTCTGAGCCACTCAGGTGCTCCTCTTCTCAGAAATCTTTATCTGCATGAGATCCCCAGAAATATGTCTCTGTTTACTTATAAACAATGTTACAGTTTTGGCTTACTGTTTTAGGTCTATGAACATCTCAAATTATTTTTTACTATTATGAGATAATGGTGCAAAGTCAGTATTTTTTCATACCTTTATGCCATTTTCCCTGACTTTCCATTTCCCCACTGAATTGCTTGGATGTGCCTTGTGAAAAATCCAAGTCTACTTCTGGATTTTCCTCTCTTGCATTAATCTATTTGTCTATCATTCTACTAATACTGACCTGTCTTGGTTACTGTAATTTCACAGCAACAAATGAATAAATGAATAAGAACAGTATTTTTCCCCCTCATGCCTGCTTTCAGGCATGTGCCATGTTGGCCATATGCTTTATCTTTAAGAACACAGGATAAAAGATTTAGCTGTCTTCCTGACATTTTTATACCTAATAACCTAAAATTCCAGCTACAGTACATCACCGGGCTCCTGAAAGATAGCAAGAGATAATTTTTTTTTAATTTTATTTTTTTAAATTTGCATCCAAATTAGTTAGCATATATTGCAACAATGATTTCTGGAGTAGATTCCTTAATGCCCTTAACCATTTAGCCCATCCCCCCTCCCGCACCCCATCTAGTAACCCTCTGTTCTCCATGTCTCTTATGCTTTGTCCCCCTTCCTGTTTTTATATTATTTTTGCTTCCCTTCCCTTATATTCATCTGTTTTGTCTCTTAAAATCCTCATATGAGTGAAGTCATGTGATTTTTGTCTTTCTCTGACTGACTAATTTCATTTAGCATAATACCCTCCAGTTCCATCCACGTAGTTGCAAATGGCAAGATTTCATTCTTTCTGATTCCCGAGTAATACTCCATTGTATATATATACCACATCTTCTTTATCCATTCATCCATCGATGGACATTTGGGCTCTTTCCATACTTTGGCTATTGTTGATAGTACTGCTATAAACATTGTGGTGCATGTGTCCCTTTGAAACAGCACACCTGTATCCCTTGGATAAATAACCTAGTAGTACAATTGTCGGGTCATAGGTTAGTTCTATTTTTAATTTTTTGAGGAACCTCCATACTGTTTTCCAGAGTGGCTGCACCGGCTTGCGTTCCCACCAACAATGCAAAAGAGATCCTCTTTCTCCACATCCTCACCAACATCTGTTGTTGCCTGACTTGTTAATGTTAGCCATTCTGACAGGTGTGAGGTGGTATCTCATTGTGGTTTTGATTTGTATCTCCCTGATGATGAGAGATGTTGAGCATTTTTTCATGTGTTGGTTGGCCATCTGGATGTCTTCTTTGGAGAAGTGTGTATTCATGTTTTTTGCCCATTTCTTCACTGGATTATTTGTTTTTTGGGTGTTGAGTTTAATAAGTTCTTTATAGATTTTGCATACTAACCCTTTATCTGATATGTCGTTTGCAAATATCTTCTCCCATTCTGTCGGTTGCCTTTTAGTTTTGCTGATTGTTTTCTTCACTGTGCAGAAGCTTTTTATTCTGATGAGGTCACAGTAGTTCATTTTTGCTTTTGTTTCCCTTGCCTCCAGAGAGGTGTTAAGAAGTTGTTGTAGCCAAGATCAAAGAGGTTTTTTCCTGCTTTCTCCTTGAGGATTTTGATGGCTTCCTGTCTTACATTGAGGTCTTTCATCCATTTTGAATTTATTTTTGTGTCTGGTGTAAGAAAGTGGTCCAGGTTCATTTTTCTCCCTGTTGCTGTCCAGTTTTCCCAGCACCACTTGCTGAAGAGACTGCCTTTATTCCATTGGATATTCATTCCTGCTTTGTCAAAGATTATTTGGGCATAAGTTTGTGGGTCCATTTCTGGGTTCTCTATTCTGTTCCATTGATCTGAGTGTCTGTTCTTGTGCCAGTACCATACTGTCTTGATGATTACAGCTTTGTAATACAGCTTGAAGTCCAGGATAGTATGCTTCCTGCTTTGGTTTTCTTTTTCAAGATCACTTTGGCTATTCGGGGTCTTTTCTGGTTCCATACAAATTTTAGGATTATTTGTTCTAGCTCTGTGAAGAATGCTGGTGTTATTTTGATAGGGATTGCATTGAATATGCAGATTGCTTTGGGTAGTATTGACATTTTAACAATATTTGTTCTCCCTATCCAGGACCATGGGATCTTTTTCCTTTTTTGTGTGTGTGTGTGTCTTCTTCAATTTCTTTCATAAGCTTTCTATAGTTTTCGGTGTATAGATTTTTCACCTCTTTGGTTAGATTTATTCCTAGGTATTTTATGGTTTTTGGTGCAACTGTAAATGGGATTGATTCCTTGATTTCTCTTTCTATCACTTCATTGTTGGTGTAAAGGAATGCAACTGATTTCTGTGCATTGATTTTATATCCTGCAACTTTGCTGAATCCATGTATCAGTTCTAGCAGTTTTTTGGTGGAATTTTTAGGATTTTCTATATAGTGTATCATGTCATCTGCGAAGAGTGAAACTTTGACCTCCTCCTGGCCAATTTAGATGCCTTTTATTTCTTTGTGTTGTCTGATTGCAGAGGCTAAGACTTCCAATACTATGTTGAACAGCAGTGACGAGAATGGACATCCCTGTCTTGTTCCTGACATTAGGGGGAAAGCTTTCAGTTTTTCCCCATTGTGGATGATATTAGCATTGGGTCATTCATATATGGCTGTTAGGATCTCAAGGTATGAGTCTTCTATTCCTCCTTGCTTGAGGGTTTTTACTAAGAAATGATGCTATATTTTGTCAAATGCTTTCTCTGCATCTATTGAGAGGATCATATGGTTCTTGTCCTTTCTTTTATTGATGTGATGAATCACATAATTGTTTTGCAGATATTGAACTAGCCCTGCATCCCAGGTATAAACCCAACTGGTCATGGTGAATAATTTTTTTAATGTATTATTGGAGCCGGTAGGCTAATAACTTGTTGAGGATTTTTGCATCCATGTTCATCAGGGAAATTGGTCTATAGTTCTCCTTTTTAGTGGGGTCTCTGTCTGGTTTTTGAGTCAAGGTAATGTTGGCCTCAGAGAAAGAGTTTGGAAGCTTTCTTTCCATTTCTATTTTTTGGAACAGCTTCAAGAGAATAGATGTTAACTCTTCCTTAAATGTTGGGTAGCATTCCCCCGGAAAGCCATCTGGCCCTGGACTCTTGCATTTAGGGAGATTTTTGATTACTAATTCGATTTCCTTACTGGTTATGGGTCTGATCAAATTTTCTATTTTTTCCTGTTTCAGTTTTGGTAGTGTATATGTTTCTAGGAATTTGTCCATTTCACCCAGATTTCCCATTTTATTGGCATATAATTGCTCATAATATTCTCTTATTATTGTTTTTATTTCTGCTGTGTTGGTTGTGATCTTTCCTCTTTCATTCTTGATTTTATTTATTTGGGTCCTTTCCTTTTTCTTTTTGATCAAACTGGCTAGTGGTTTATCAATTTTGTTAATTCTTTCAAAGAACCAGCTTCTGGTTTCATTGATCTGCTCTACTGCTTTTTGGTTTTGATAGCATTAATTTGTACTCTAATCTTTATTATTTCCTGCTTCTGCTGGTTTTGGGTTTTATTTGCTGCTCTTTTTCCAGCTCTTTAAGGCATAAGGTTAAGTTGTGTATCCAAGATCTTTCTTCCTTCTTTAGGAAGGCCTGGCTTGCTATATCCTTTCCTTTTATGACTGCCTTTGCTACATCCCAGAGGTTTTGGGTTGTGGTATTAGCATTTTCTTTGGCTTCCATATACTTTTTAATTTCCTCTTCTCTGCTTGGTTAGCCCATTCTTTCTTTAGTAGGATATTCTTCAGTCTCCAAGTATGTTACCTTTCCAATTTGTTTCTTGTTCCTTTGTTTCTTGTGGTTGATTTTGAGTTTCATAGTGATGTGGTCTGAAATATGCACGGTATGATCTCAATCTTTTGTACTTGCTGAGGGCTGATTTGTGTCCCAGTATGTGGTCTTTTCTGGAGAATGTTCCATTTGAACTGGAGAAGAATGTATATTCTGCTGCTTTAGGATGAAATGTTCTGAGTATATCTGTTAGTCCATCTGGTCCAGTGTGTCATTCAAAGCCATTGTTTCATTGTTGATTTTTGATTAGATGATCTGTCCATTGCTATGAGTGGGGTGTTGAAGTCCCCTACTATTATGGTATTATTATCAATGAGTTTCTTTATGTTTGTGATTAATTGATTTATATATTTGGGTGCTGCCACATTTGGCACACAAATGTTTGTAATTTTTAGGTCCTCTTGGTGGATTGACCCCTTAATTATGATATAATGCCCTTCTTCATCTCTTGATACAGTCTTTATTTTAAAGTCTAGATTTTCTGATATAAGTGTGGCTACTCTGGCTTTCTTTTGTTGACCATTAGCATGATAGATGGCTCTCCATCCCCTTACTTTCAATCTGAAGGTGTCTTTAGGTCTAAAGTAGGTCTTGTAAACAGTGTATAGATGGATCTTGTTTTGTTATCCATTCTGTTACCCTATGTCTTTTGATTGGAGCATTGAGTCCATTGACATTTGGAGTGAGTACTGAAAGATATGAATTTATTGCCATTAGGTTGCTTATAGAGTTGGAGTTTCTGGTGGTGTTCTCTGGTCCTTTCTAATCTCTGTTGCTTTTGGTATGTATGTATGTATTTATTTATTTATATTTTCATTTTTTCTCCCCTCAGAGAGTCCCCCTTAAAATTTCCTGCAGGGCTGGTTTAGTGGTCACAAAGTACTTTAATTTTTGTTTTTATGGGAAACTTTTTATCTCTCCTTCTATTTTGAATGACAGCCTTGCTGGATAAAGAATTCTTGGCTGCAGATTTTTCTGATTCAGCACATTGAATATATCCTGCCACTCCTTTCTGGCCTGCCAAGTTTCTGTGGATAGGTCTGCTGCAAACCTGATTTATCTTCCCTTGTAGGTTAAGGACTTTTTTTCCCTTTCTGCTTTCATGATTCTTTCCTTGCCTGAGTATTTGTGAATTTAACTATGATATGCCTTGTTGATGGTCGGTTTTTGTCGAATCTAATGGGAGTCCTCTGTGCTTCCTGGATTTTGATGTCTGTGTCTTTCCCCAGGTGAGGAATGTTTTCTGCTATGATTTGCTCACATAACCCTTCTACCCCTATTTCTCTCTCTTCCTCTTCTGGAACCCATATGTTTCTGATATTGTTCCTTCTTAATGAGTCACTGATTTCTCTAATTCTTAAATCGTGCTTTTTGCCTCTTTTTTTCATTATTCTCCATAAGTTTGTCCTCTATATCACTGATTCTCTGTTCTGCCTCATCCATCCTTGCCTCTGTGGCATCCATTCGTGATTGCCACTCAGTTATAGCATTTTTTTATTTCATCCTGACTGTTTTTACTTATTTTATCTCTGCAGAAATGGATTCTAATCTATTTTCAACTCCAGCTAGTATTCTTATTATCATGATTCTAAATTCTGTTTCAGACATCTTGCTTGTATTTGTGTGGGTTAAGTCCCTGGTTGTCATTTCTTCGTGCTCTTTCTTTTGGGGTGAATTTCTTCATTTCATCATTTTGAAGGGAGAAAAGGAATTAATGAGATAGAAAAAGTTAAAATGAAAAAAATTTAAATTAAAAAATATTAAAATTAAAAAATTAAACACACACACACAAAATTGACTAACGATGCTAGATAAGGTGTGTTATGGTCTGGGTTTTGAAAGTGGCTTGATAGATTAGAGAATAAGGGGGAAGGAAGAGAAAAAAAGGAAATCGTTTTAAAATCTGAAGAAATGAATACACTGAAGTAGACTAAAATGAAATGATGGAAGTAACCTATAATTTGAAAAATTACACAAAAGTAAAAAATATAGTAGGAAAAAAATTAAAGAAAATTATTTTTAATAAAATTTAAATATAAAGATGAGTTTTTTCTCTTTCTGTATTCAAGAAGAAAAGAAAGTAAAAAGAAAAAAAAGAAAAAAGAGAAAAAACTGAAATTGTTTGAAAGTTTGAAAAAATGAATACAGTAGACTAAAACGAAATGATGGAAGTAAAACAGAATTTGAAAAACTTTACAAAAAAGTAAAGAATATAGTGAAAAAAATTAAACAAAATATTTTCAATAAAACTGAAAATAAGAATGAATTTTTTCTCTGTCTGCATTCAAGAAAAAGAAATGAAAAAGACAAAAAGAAAAAGAAAACAGGAAGTAAAACAAAGAAAATTTATAGATGGACCCGCTAACGTATTGAAATAGGAATGAAATTACTTTATTTTCCACTAGAAGTCAGAGTATGAAGAGCTTTATAGTCCATAAACTAAGCAGACGGTGAGACTTCTGTTCTTGAAGAGCAAGGTTGGCCCAGTTGGGCAGGGCTTAGTGTAACAGCTCTGTTCTCCACTAGATGGCGCTTGTAGCCTACTGTGGTGGATTGCTTCGGCGCCCGCCTGTAGGTGCGCATGCGCATGAGCGGGAGCGGTAAAATGGCATTACCCAGCCAGCCTGTGTCTCGTATTGGATCTCTGTTCTCACCGATCAGCAATCGTGCACCCGTCCTTTATCTTCAGGTTTCGTCCACTCCCCTCTTTTACACTGTGACCAAGCCCCAGGTAGTACCTCTCTCCCAAGTTTTGTCTCAGATGCGGCTCTATTCCCAGGCCCCTTACTTCTGAGGAACTGCAGCTTTGACCCGTTCTGCCCCTCTGCGGAGAGTCTCACCGAGTAATGGCCTGTTGCCGACCGCACCCGGGAATGTTTGTGGGGCCTTGCTGCCGAAGCCCAGAGATTGCGGCCAGGTGCCAGCCCGCCCCAGAAGAAGTTCACGAGATAGTGTAGCAGCGGCGTTTCAGGGATTATGGAAAATCACAACACGCTCTGGCACCAGCCTTCACCCTTCACCACCTTGTTCCAGCACCAGAGAATGTGGGCGTTCTCTGGGGTCTGCTGGGCCCAGGTTGCCTCACAGCCTCTACCAAATGTCCTTCCAGCAGTGGAAGCGCTTCTCCCCGTGTTGCCCAAGAACCGTCTGGACCCCACTCTGCTCCCGGGGATTCGTCCTTCCCGCCAGAGCACTGCCAGGTATTGAGCTGCGGAGTTGCAGACTTGCGCTCCCCTTGTTTAGTCTTAATGGAATTTAAACCCTCTCCTTTCTTTCTCCCTTTTTAGTTTAATCCCTGCGGTTGTTTCCAATTTTCCACTTTCTCTCCAGCCGCTTTTGGAGAGGGGTGCTTTTCCTGTATTCTCCCCCCCCAATCTCTGTCCTCTTCACCCGCAAAAGCACTCCCTTCCAATGGCTTCTCACTCCCCAAGTTCACCTCTCCATGCCACGTACCTGCCAAATTCTGTGGTTCAGGTTGTGTAGACTGTTGTGTTAATCCTCAGATCAGTTTTCTAGGTGTGCAGAATGGTTTAGTGTTGATCTGGCTGTATTTCATGGACGCGAGACACACAAAAAACTTCCATGCTGTTCTGCCATCTTGGCTCCATCCTTTCGATAGCAAGAGATAATTTAACCATTCTTTGTTACTGCATGATAGGTAACATCAATTATCTCCCTGGGGTAGACAAATTATAGCTTTCTCATATTCCACTTTGACTCAGTTAATTCAAAAGTTTACACTTTACCTCACCTGCAAGTATCAATTTCTGTACATTTAAATCTTTAAACTTTAAGTGACAGAATCCCAACTATAAACTTGCTTAAGATAACAATAAATACAAAGAGGATTATTATCAGTTTATATAACAGAACAATCCAGAAGAAAAGAGCTAGCTTTGGGAAGAGCTATATATATCCAGTGTACCCTCGGCGCTTCATCAGTCTCTTCCCATTTCCCATTCTTCTTTTTAATCACCACTTCTATCCATCTTTTAGCTCGTTTGTTCTCCGTTTTGGCTTCATTCTCAGGCAGACTCTCACCATACAGAAGAAGCCTTTGGCGTCTCTTTCCAATTATTTCTAAAAAAAACCGTCTTGGTTTTAACTTCCTGACTCAGCCACAGTCACATGCCTGTCCTTGAGGTACTCATTGTACAACTCTTTGGGTATAGGCTACTTCCTATCCCTCAGAGCTGGATGATTTGGGGCCGGATTTACCTGAATTAATTGGCAAAGAAAAATAGAGTTGCTGATAGCCAGAAAAAGGGAAACTACCTGCTAAACAGACAAAAGGAGAGATTATTACTACATTTGAGTAAATCAAATAGCTAAATTAGATAAACTTGCTGAAGTACTTATGTCTAAGAGAAGTCTCATTCCATAATTTTTGTCTCTACTCTTTGCCTGCCTTTTGTTCCAGAGCAAAAATGTAACCAGGTTCTTCTTGCAACATTCTTCCAGGTGTCTCTGATGTAAAATGAATATTCAGAGCTTACCTGAAAACACTGACACCATGTCATGTTTGTCTGATTAAAACTTCTGACATGTGGTTGGATATCAAGCAATGTCTATTTTTTAACTTTTCAATAACGTTTCAGGCCACTAGCAATAGTGATATGGACACATTGATATGCTATAATCAGTTCTAGGTTGGGTTTTGATAGTTTACAATGTAATTTCTCTGAGAGAAATTTTAGGTAAAATAATGGGCGTTTTGATCTCTGTGAGTTTGCTTCATGTTTACAGTGATTAGAAAAGTCCATTTAGCTGATTTGTCACCCTTGTAAGAACTTGCTATTAGAAGCTCATCAGAGTTCTTTGGAGAAGCGCATTTTATATGGGTAAAGGAGAGGCGAGTTTAAATCTTTTTGATGTTGTTTTTCAGTCTCTGATTCAAATCACCCAAAGTCCACATATAAATTAACTCCAACATTACCTCGAGGTTAGCAAGATTGTTTTAACATCACCTTTTGATCTCATTTTGACAAAATGGCCTTACATTTCTGTGGATCAGTGTGGCTACCACAATACATCACTGTCCTCAGCACACTCTAAGGGTAATCTTCAAATACCATGACATAATAGAAAAACACTCTGGAAAATGAATTGCCTTGTACTTCAATACCATCTTTGTTTGGTTTTAAGAACTTGCCTTCCTAATTCTGTAGTCAGAACCTGAGAGTCCAAGAATAAATTGGACACCACTCCAGATGGTGCATTAAGCAATCCATTCTACTTGGCCAGCATTTAGCACGGAGACTAGCAAATTCAATTATCCTTTCCTCGCTTGTACAGATATTTCACCTTAGCATCTTCTAGCTTCAGAACTTACCATACCACGATAGAACAGAACTCTCTGGAAAACTCATTTATCTTATGGCCATTAGCATCTGTTTTTTTAAGCTTCCTCCTTGCGTGCCCTCTGCGGCTGTTTGCAGTCACGGGTAGCCAAGTATATTGCAAAGGGCCCTTTCGCTCTCCTTTGTCACTGAAAACATTGCTTTCCACCTCTCTACCTCCTCTTTCTTTTTTTTACTATTGTAAGTATATTCCTAAATATTAAAAACAAGCAGAAGACATTTTTTCAATGAGATGCTATCAAGAAGAATAGTCTCATGCAAACTCTTTCTGTCTCCCTTTTTCCCAGTAACGTCTGCACCAGCCTTCACAGATTGTGACGTTTACATATAGGGAATGAGGGGCATTCCACACTGACAGTGCTCCTTGATCCAAAGTGTGTTTGTCTGTTTGGAAGAAAGTAAGAGGACAGGCCTCCAGTAGTGAGCTGGTTGAGACCCTTGCAATCCCTGTGGAGTTTTCAGGTAAAGGGAAAGAGGAAACAGAGATTCTCAATCTCCTCCACAATCCCTCTGTGGGACTGTGGTTCTCCTGATTTCTGTGGAACCTGCTTTTCAGTGGCTCCTTTGAGGTTTCTCCAAGCTTCTAACACAAATGTTCCTAAGATGTACCTCAATAGTTGTTTCCTTTTTGACATCCTGTGTTTCCCAGGCCCTGCCATTCACAACTTTCTTTTCTATCTACTATTGCTTTCTCATGCCTGTAGCTCTTAACACGTTAGACCAGTTGTCAAAAATGTAGCAGAAAGTATTTCTATGCATTTATAAAATGTTTTCTTATTGCTTACATGTAGGCATTCCATTATTCTCCTAAACTTAGTCATTTTTCTACTGTCTTATTATCTATATAAGAAGCAGTATAAAATAGTGGGTAGAAATCATAGGTCTTGGTTATAAACTGCTAAATTGAGGTTAAAACCCCAACTAGTGCTGTGACCTTAGAAAATCTACTTAACCTCTCTGTACTTCAGTTTCTCAACAACAAAATAAATATAACAGTAACACTAAATCAAAGGTTATTGGAAGAACTTAGTGTCTACAACCCTTGTCTAAAACCCTTGAGACTCGATGTATCCTAGAATGAAGAAATTTTTATTTTCAAAGAAAGGTTATGTGGAGTCTATACAATAAATGACACAATGCCCATCACATAGATTGGGCAGCACAGTCAAGCATATTAACAATTCTTTAGGAAAGCATGTGAATATACACACTAAGTAAAGACAAGATATAGCTGCATAAAAGTTCAGGTCAGGTGTTACTGTCAAATGAGTTATAAAAAAAAATATGTGTCAGGGGACCCCGGGTGGCTCAGGCAGTTAAGCGTCTGACTCTTGATTTGGCTCAGGTCGTGATCTCATGGTTCATGAGTTTGAGCAACGCTTGGTCTCCATGCTGTCAGTGTGGAGCCTGCTGGGATTCTCTCTTTCTCTCTCTGTGCCCCTTCCCCACTTGTGCTCACTTTCATGTTCTCCCTCTCTCTCTCTCTCTCTCAAAATAAACAAAGTTAAAAAAAAATACATGTTGGGGCGCCTGGGTGGCGCAGTCGGTTAAGCGTCCGACTTCAGCCAGGTCACGATCTCGCGGTCCGTGAGTTCGAGCCCCGCGTCAGGCTCTGGGCTGATGGCTCAGAGCCTGGAGCCTGTTTCCGATTCTGTGTCTCCCTCTCTCTCTGCCCCTCCCCAATTCATGCTCTGTCTCTCTCTGTCCCAAAAATAAATAAAAACGTTGAAAAAAAAATTAAAAAAAAAAATACATGTTTCAGAGTTGGAACCACCTGAGTCTAAGTATTTAGCCAAGTGTTTAACACACAGTATATTCCTCAATGACATTGTCTATTATTAATATTATTATTTAATAAAAAAAATTATTGAGTGCCTACCATACACTACTTATTTTGATATATGTTATTGTTTTACGGAATCTCTTAATTAAGGTCAGAGCCTCTCACTTCTTGTCTGGCTTTGATTAATTAATACTTAATTCTCTTAAGATTCAGTGAAACCTTCAGAACTTGAGGAGATAGTTATCAGAAGAGTCTTTCTAACAAAATTATTTTATTTTCTCCTCTGGAGAACTTTAATATTCAGATATAGTACACATTATTTTCTTGCAAAAAATTTTTTATTTATATATAATTGGAGGGTAAAATTATAAGGTATTTAAAGTATAGAGTGTGCTCATTTGATATACTCATATAATGTGAAAGAATTCCCCTCTGCAAATTAACAAATCCATCACCTTATATATTTATCTTATTTAAAAATTTTTTTTTGGTGAGAACATTTAAGTGGTACACTCTTTGCAAAAATTTCAATTATACAATACAGGGTCATCAACTACAGTCACCATGTTATACATCAGATTCTAATCCTGTGGTGGTGGGGCTCCAAGAAGAACTGGAAATAGCTGCTAATCTCATCCCAACTCCTCACCCATCCCAGTCCCCTTCAAAACAGAGTGTTTATACTCCCACAAATTCCTCCAACACATTTGCTCTCTGTTCCCGAGGAGATTCATCTCCTTTCTTTGTACTTGACATGGCAGGCAATATAAATATCCATTACAACACTTTATTTCCTATTTTGAGCCATTGAAAAGTCGGCATCTCATATCTTCTACTGGACGTTACATGGTAGCAATTATGTGGAAAATATCATGAACAAGTTACAAAATACACAGACTATGGAATACCCCATACTCTTTTTCTTCCCCACTTAATTACACCTTGATATTAGGACATGGGAAGACAGGATAGTATCTATGAACAACAGTGTATTAAATCTGTAAGTTCAGAGGTGAAAGAAGTCTTATTCCAGATAACCGCCCAAGGCCTTGACCTACAGAGCAGACTTCATACATTTTAAACCCAAATGTATTCAATGGCCTGCCTAAACTATAGAAGAGGCCATCATCATTTTTTTTTTTTTTGATAGTCTGGCCCCTAGTTTTCTTTTTCTTTCTTACTATTTTATATTTTTATTGTTTTATAATTATAGGCCAAATAAAAGAAATATCTTACAATTTTTGTGTAAGCAGGTTGGCCCCTGGTTTTCATTTCTTCGTTTCACTGTTAAATAACCACAAATTAATATAAGAAATTTTATATGTAGAGGCGACTGGGTAGCTCAGTCGTTTAAGGATCTGACTTCAGCTCAGGTCATGATCTCACTGCTCATGAATTTGAGCCCCGTGTTGGGCTCTGTGCCTCAGAGCCTGGAGCGTGCTTCCAATTCTGTGCCTCCCTCTCTCTCTGCCCCTCTCCTGCTCCCACTCTGTTTCTTTCTCTCAAAAATAAATAAATGTTAAATTTTTTTAAAAGAAATTTTATATGTATATATACACATATGGTATTTTGGGTATATAGATATAAAATTATCTATAGACAGATAAGCAGGCAGAAATACAGATATGTCCCATAAAAAGTCCATCTAGACTTTTTTCCCCAAAAAGCTTTATTTCAGGACACATTGCTGTCTACTCACTGAAATGTGAAATTCACTCAGAAGGCCACTTTATTTCCAGCCTAAAATTCCTCGTGTTTTGAACACTTGATATGGTGGCCTTTGGGTTTACTGCCAGTTGAACCTAAATTCTGTGGCCATTACCCCGAAAAGTACATAAGGCTGTGAAACAAGCTCTTAAAGGAAAGTAGTTTTTCAAGCTACATTACGGTGCTTTTAAAGGGAATAAAATCCTTAATGAGAAAATGAGTCTCCTAAGACTTCTGGCTCCAAGGTCAGCCCTGCACACTTGCCCTCTTAGTTTGGCAGAGAATCTGTGAAGGGACATTTCAGGGAGCCAATTCTGTAAAAGGTCCAGGATGAAATAAAATGACAGCTAGTTCTCTGGAGCCTCTGTTGGGCAACTTTATAATCCTTTGACAGATTTCCTCTGAAGCAGTTCCCACACAATAGCCAGTAACCCATCCTCTCCCCCTGCTACATACCAACGGAGGAAAGAGAAAGTGTGTTGCTAAGAAACCTGTTGCAATCACACCTGACGGAACTAACACTTGTCAGCTAATAACAGTTTAGTGTGAATAAACTTATCAAATCTTCCCAAGTGGATTAATACATTGCCAGCTTCTGGAGGGCTTGGGCCCTGTATTTATTTATCTTTATTTCTAGTCACATCTACTGCAGTGCTAAATACATGTTTTTGGAGGCTCAGCTGAGGTCAGACTGACCCACAGTATTGCCCTCAGCTGACTCTTCCAGGTGGAGAATGAGGAGGAAGAAGAGAATCTTTTTCTAGTCTGCTGTTGCTGGCTGCTAGAGTCTATGCTGCAAGCAGTACAAAGATGTGGCTGCTTTAAGAGAATACCTGGTGGGGGATAGAACCTACTGACCTTATAGTATGATGATTAGGGGAGAAAATGAAGCTTCGGATTCAGAACCACTCACTGAACGCTGAGATGGGTATCGCGAATATTGCTGAATAGAGGATAATGGAAAATCTCTAAAATTACTGTGCATGAGACTTCTGGAGTCTCTCTAGGTGATCTGCATTAGTTGGTGGTATAATTTTGGTGTGACTGCCCCTCCTCTAGGACAGCAGCAAATGAAGTTTGGATAATGGGGTACAGAAAGCAGGGTTGGAATAATTTTATTCATTCCCGCTTCCTGTGCACCCACATTTGAGGCTCCTTGGTAAACTACAATGAACACTTTAACATTGTGAGAAATGGAGATGACAGTAAAATGTAATTACATTTAATTTATCGAATGCAGAATAACATTCTGTAAACTAGGACAAGTAAGAGAAAGGGAAAATCGAATCTGGTTTCCTGAGCCTCTTTCCTCTCTGTCTCTTTAGTATTAACCAAGGCTCACACTGCAACATGTATTATAAGGAGATGAATTCATTGGTGTGGTTCTTTGTTATTTTACTTTCACCCAGAAATGTAATTAAGAAGGAAATCATATTACCTAATGACAGAGACAAAGTATGTCAGAAATGGCATTATTACCGCAAAATTACAGAAAACACAGACTCCATTCCTACTTCTAATTTATCACAATAGTGATAAAAGGTCTAAATGCTCCTAAACAGGGAAATTGAATGCGAGTTATCAGCATTGTGTTACTTATGAGCAGAACTAATTTCTTTTCACCCTTATGGAGTTAATTATATAATTTATGATGCATTTTGCTGCTTTTGATGGTAGTAGTGTATGTAACAATGACAATCCTTGGTGTTCTACCTTGAAGAACTTCTATCTCAAGCTTTAATGCACCTGTGAATTCACAGGATAAACTTTACTAGTCATCAAAGTGGTAAGTGGAGTTCTTGATTAAGAAAATGAAACACAAGGAGTTCAAAGGTTTATGAACTTTACTCAAGTTTATGCAGCATTTATTTCCCAGGAGGGAAAAAAAATCACCACCCACTTAATTTCACATGCCTCCTGACTCCGAGCCTCTGGGACATAATAAAATCACTGGTATATACTTTCTCACCCTGATGAAATCTGCTGTCAGATGTGACCTTTTTGTTCTTTTTGTTCAGACCAAACGTGGTCACCAACATGTGCTTGGAAGAGGATTCAAGCCTACACTTAACTCCTTGTACTCCGCTTTTTCTTCTGCCAGCCTGCCCAGAGGCTGCAACTAATGCCTCCCATGCTCAGAGCTCGGCAAATAAGCCACACACTCCAGCAGTGACCCTCTGATCAGCTGGGAGGATTTTGTGATATGATACGTCCCTTCCAGGTGTTTTTTATCTTGTTAGAGGGACCATGATCATTTTTAGGAGGCCATTCTCAGCTCAGATACTGTTGTCTCTAGTCCCTTTCCTCTTTAAAGACTTGCCAACGTCATTCTTCTTTCCTGACCCTTGCCCTAGCACTTTGGTACCAGGAACTGGTTCTTCCAGGATCTTTCTGGCAGGAAAGGATAAGGGAGAGCCTTTCTTTTTTTAGGACAAGTTCAAGGAGAAAGACAGAGCTGAGAGAGTGACATCGAGACTGACAGTGTTGAATTTTTGCCCTAGCCCTGTGATCGTGACACACAGAGGAGGTTAAAAAATTTCCCCTACCCTTTGTGTTCCAGGAAATTGTATCCTACAGAGAACCACCCTATGGGATGTGACTTCAATAGAACTCAGATGGCCCCTTGTTTACCTAGGACAAGGCCAAACACAGATTCTCCAAATTTTCATTCTTTGCCTCATACATGTTTAGATGAACAGCTTGTCCCCTCTGAGCAATCAGAACAAAATGATGGTTAACTAAATTTTTTTTCTTTCCCAGGTACCTGAACTTTGACTCCCCTTCAGCCTGAGCCAGCATGTAACCAGACCTTAAGAGTGTTGGTCAAGAATAGGCTGGTCTCACAGTAAAACATCCTCTGATCTACTGTCCTATCAGGATACCCCTAATCCTACAATGCCACACATGGTTCTTTCTAGACTATTTACTTCTCCCTGGAAAAGAAAAGCCATTTTCTGCTTGACTTGTAAGACATTTGCAAATGTCTGATTGACCATTCTCTGTATTGTGATAGTCTCTGTCTTCCAATCTTACCACTTCCCTGTACATTAGGCCAAATTAAATGTCTACACATTTCTTCTCCAACAACTGATATTCTCTCTCTCTCTCTCTCTCTCTCTCTCTCTCTCTCTCTCTGTCTCTCCAGAAAGACTCCAATTTATATTTCTCTGATAAAAGAATAGGTGTGGTGATTGAGCAAGTTACAAGAAGGTTACCACAGAAAAGCAAATTTTTCTTTGTCTCTGAATGTCTCCCAAATTGCTTGGCAATCTCAAACTCTTAGATCTCTGTTTTACATAGATGTGCCCGTCAGAAGAACCCATTGGTAAAGCCAATCAGTTTGCCCCAGAAGAAAAACAAGCTTAGAAAATCCTTGTTTTAATTGTTTCTTTCCCCTTTCAGTAAACAGAGCATGATTTACCACAAAAATGCCAGACTGCCATATTTGACTAAATGAATTCTGAAGATTTTAGATAGAATGAATAATGCTTATTCTAAAATGGAATTGTTTTTGTATTTTTTTTTCTTATGGGAGAGGATTCATTCATGCCTTTCAAGTTAAAAATAGTATTTGTTTTTCTTAGCATTCATTACTAGACAGGGTCTTTGTAGACTTTCACGGTTTAAGCCTTTTCAAATTAAATTTGAAGGACCACTATTCTTTCCTATCAGAGTAAAACACATTCTAAATCCTAATAAATCTATTTCTTTAATATGCCACTTGATGTATAATAGTGCAAACAAAAACACATAATGGGTTCCTCTTGAGAAAGAAAAATGTATTCACTCCTGATGAAAGATCTTTTGATAATTCACTCTTGGCTTCACCACTTGATTTATATCATCTTCCCACATTAATTTGTTTTTAATTTTTTTCCTGCCTTCTAAGGTTTTTCTCATTTCAGTGACATATACGTGACAGATAAGGTTGATGAACTACAGAAGATTCTAACTCAGATGAAAAGCTTAAATTATTCTGCACTCCATAGAATCCATGCAAGAAACTGAGAAGTCAGGATTTCCAAGGGCTTGATCATAGCATTTTAGAAACAAGTGATAAAATCAACAACAAAAACCACCCATTAAAACAGAGTGTATTTTTTGGGCCAATACCAAATGGCTCCCTGGAGTGTATTTTTTCCAAGCCTTCAGCTGATTCAATTGTGTACTCTAAAAATGATAGCAAAGCTATAGAAGCTCTATAAAATCCATTCTTTATTACAGATCTTAATTTCAAAAATGTATTCCATCTATGAACTTTATTTTAATTTAAGGAAAAGTAATAACTTTAACTTTCTTCAGGTAAGGAAGGAAGCAGTATAGATGACAGCACATCAAGGTGAAACTCACTGTTTTTAAGAAATAATACCTAATCCCTTTACAAGTATAGCCTATGTACCTTCATATGGAGACTCAACTACTGCAGTCTCGTTCTGTGTTTCACCAGTCAAGTTAGATGCCACTGATTGGATCATTTTTCTTTATTCTGTCTTGGTAATAGGAAATACATTTCTGTCATCTTTTTTTCTTCCATGATTAGATTGCAGGACTGTGTTTTATGTATCTCTTCAACAGTCCTTTGCAATGATGATTTATTTGAGGTTGTGACTGAGCTAGAATACTGCCATTCCAGCACTGCCTTCTGGGTAAGAAAGGCTCATGATGTGTCAGTTTCCTCATCTGTAAAATGGAATTCTTGTGGAGGTGAAAAAGGATCATATATTTAAAGCATCAAAGGCTGGGGATTGACTTGTTTGTTTGTTTGTTTGTTATGTATTTGTGCTTCTAAACACTTTATTTAGTTGAGGGCGATGTGTTCTACTTATTTAATTTTTTTTTCTGCAAAGCACCTGTAAATATTGAGCTTTTACTATTAGTCTGAATCGTATTAGAAACATCTAACCTAACTGACTGAGTACCCACTGGATGCTAAAAATGTCCTGGCCCTGTATTTGAATACGTGTGTCTCATAAAAGTAGGTAAACAGTGTGATTTTTTTTCTTAAAAAGACATTTTTTTCTTTATGCTTTCTTATAAATATATTCTGAATTAACTTCATTCTATGATAATAATTTGGGGAAATAAATTCTTCAAAAATAAGTACGAATAGGAATACTTTTAGACAGTAACTTCCTTAGGAATAAATCAGTTTAGTTAATTTTCTACCTAACATCTCTGAGGAACCTCTGTATTCAGAGCCCTGTACCAGAAGCTTTGGGCTTGTTTGCTTAAATGTAGGGATCTTTAGGCTGCAACTAGAGCAAAGTATGACAAAGTCTATTCCTGTTGAATGGTGAGCCTCTTTTCAGCTGTATCATGGGCATCTCTTGCAGGCAGAAATCACCTGGTTATTACAGCTTACAAGTAGGATATTCTATACAATCTGTGACAGCATGCAATATCTTCAAAATATGTGCTTGTGGATGGCTGTGACCACTTAATTCTTATAACTAAATTTCCACAGGACCCATGTTTTCTAAGCTATAGCATAAGTCCTCGAAGCTACAGCATTTCCTAGCAACCCACCCACACTGCTGACTTATTTAGATGTGTTCTATGGAATTGTGTGTGAGGAGATTTCTTGAGCAGCCTCCCACCTTTTTTTTTTTTTTTTTTTTTTGTTACTAAGAATGGATATATTTCCCACTGATTAATGGCCTAATAATTTACAATTAGGGTGTGAATTTTGGAAGAAACTATTTACAAATACTGTTTTAGTTTTATGCATCCATACTCAAATAGGCTTTCAATAAAAGTTACCACTGCCATGTTTTACTAAAGGATTATTTTTTAATCTAAACCAATATTATTTTAATTTGTCTGCCTGATCATCTAAGTTTTTGAGATTAAGAATGTATGTATGTGTCCAGATTACCAGAATTATTTTTCAGAAAAAGTGTAATAATATAAACAAATTGATCAAGGTGGAATGCTAGTTATCATGCTAACATTAGACGCTATACATATGTTTTCATTAATTCCCATGACAACCTTACAAGCTATCTACCTTATGGAACAAAAAATGTGACTTGGAGAGTATAACTTGCTCAGGTCATATAGCCAGTCACCAGCAACAGAATTAGTCACCCTAATTAATTGGAATTAGTCATGCTAATTCTAATTTTAGTATATGTGCTGCCAAAACAAGCTCTCGTCACCCTAATTCCAAAGCACATTCTTGATTTTTGCCCTGTGTCGAAGCATGTGTATGTGTTGTATGTAACAGTTTCTGGCACAGAAATTATTTGCTGAGAAATGAATGAAGAGGAAATACTTGATAAAGCAATGCAGATGCACATATATTAAATGTATTGTATTTTACATTTTTATATTTTCATAAAAACAAATGTAAGTGATCAGAACTCGCACATGCCTATTCTGAAGAAGCATTTATATAGAATAGTCATAAGACAATAGAATTCATAGATGTGGGGTTTCCTGTTGTCCATTACACGCTGACTGAAACAGATCTCCGACTTGGGAGAGAGACTTCAGCTCTTCGGCAGTGGGGTTTTTAAACTGTCGTGATCACTGGTCCAACCCTTGTGGTTACAGCTCTGTGATGTATTGGCCAAAGGCATCACCTGCCACCTCAGCTGTCTTGGTTTGGGGAGTACCAGCTCTTGCCTGACTCAATCGTAGATTAGAGTTTATCTCTACTGCTACAGTTAATACAATCTGGTGGACAAGCCACTTATTCACTGGTTCAGTACTCTACCAGCATTATTTGCCTTAAGCATCTGTACTGAGAGTTTAGTTTTCATGGACCTTTGCAAGAGAGCAACATGCAGGAAATAAGTTTGAATAAGTTACCTCTTACCTTTTATGTACGTTAGAACTATCGTGTGTCTTATTTTATTTTCTACGTGTTCATAAAAGTTGACATTAGTGCCATTGCTCCTTGATATCATCTGTTTAATGCTTCATGAAGTTCAATTGAACTTTTTTTTCCTCTTCTCCTTTTGGAAGAATATATATATATACTTTGAAGGGACAAAAATGATTGATGAATGAGAGTAGCAATGGCAATGATTACAATAAGACAGAATTAATATAGGAACTACTTCTGCTTGAGACTTTTTCTGCTGAACAAAGCCTGATTTGTTAAGGAGAGAAATGGAGTGGACAGTCACCTATGTGGCATGGTAAGAGGCAGCTGGGAGGCTTCCTTGTTCCTCAAATATTCTCTTTTCTATCGACTACGTTTTGAAAAATCCTACACTAAAAGATTGCTGTTTTTAATTAAAGGCTTAAAGTGACAGTTCTCCTGGGAGGGCTTACACTGAGCAACTATCAATCCCTTTTGTGTGAATAAATTTCTGAAGAGTTAATATGAAAGGAATTTAGAGAGGGCCAGTGACAAGGAGAGTTTCTACAAAGTTCCTGAATAATAGAATAGGATCATGAGGGTAGCCACTCAATAGGAAAATTAGTTGATGTTATTAAGGCCACATTTGTCTTTTCAAAGTTCTTTCTATGCCCACTGCTACCCTAACCTAGACTTATCAAGCAGCAGTTGCTTATTCTAAGGTTTACATATGTCCAACATCTAGATAATTGAAAATTCAATTAGACTCTCAATATATTCAAGTATTTGGAAATAAATGACTAATCAACTACTCTTCTTTTAACCTTCTTTCCAGATGGAAAGAATCATAATCCTAAATGAAATTCCAGGATCACCCGAGCATTTTAGTTTAATCTACTTAACAAAAGAATAAACATGGAAATGATAAAATGAATATTTTTTCTCTAAACTGAATATTATGGTTAAAATTACAGAGACATCTCATTCAGCTAAGATTACATATGATTTTAGTTCTACTGTATGCCTCAGGGGACTATAAAGACAGCATTTGAATTTATTTATATTCTATTGCTTTTCATTCAGTGAAGTCAATAACTAAAAATGATAGGGATATTGCATATATTGTGCTATGAACAATTTGTTACCTTTTCTTACTTGGTCTTGGGCTACCTACCTTCTATATATATTTTTAAAGACACAAGTGTATTATTTGCTTGGATGCAACAAAATCCAATCATAATTACCTGGCAAAACCTGGAGTAATCTTGGCATATCTCAGGAAATCCACGCATGAGAAATGCAGCCGGAACCTGTAAGGGACAATAACTAAGTACCGAAACCAAGGCAATCAAGACAACCCAGAAATCCTCGTCTCTCCTACCCTCTCTTTGGGTATATGTGGCTCTTTAGTTCTGCTTTCTTCCACACTTTACTTTTCTGCAATTGGACTTTCACTGCTTGCCCACCAAAGCTGGTAGGCAAATAAGATTGTCCCAGTCCTAATTTTACATGATTTGCAGAGGCCAGAACCCAAAGCCAATTAGAATCTATTCCGATTAAACATTCTTGAGAAAGTGAATTTGATTGGTTGAACCTGGGTCAAGGTATTATGCATTTACAACCATCTCATCAACATTACTTGAACCATTTTTATCAAGAAGTTTGTTGGTTACCTGTCTTTATCTGTCTAATTATTTTAACGCACAAAAATAATCAAAATGGGAGCACCTAGGTGGCTCAGTTGGTTGAGTGACTCTTGATTTTGTCTCAAGTCATAATCTCAGGGTCGTGGGATTGAACCTTGCATTGCGCTCTGTGCTGAGCATGGAGCCTGCTTAAGACTTACTCTCTCTCCCTCTGCCCCTCTCCCCCGTGCTCACACTTTCTCTCTCTCTCTGTCTCTCTCTAAAATGAAAGTAAAAAAATATTTGAATTAGTACATGATATTGTTGCTTGATATTTTATTCCAAGCTACAAGCAGTCATTCTGATCATATTAGGACAATTGGAATTTGTTCATATTTATAGGCTTATATTGCAGTCTCCTCAAAATAACTACTGAATGGATTTTAAAAGTAATTGTTATGTGGCTTATTTGTCATAGCACTCAACACACAAAGATAAATCTCCATATTTTGTTGTGGCACCAATTTACCCCATTCTAAAATTCTCACTTGATTCCACCAAGTTTCTCCAGTATGGAAAAGGAATATTACAACAAACAAACAAACAAACAAAAAACCTTAACACAACATTCCTCTCTATAACATAACATTTAGTTCAGTTATCACCTCTTTGTGAAGATGTCCCTTATAATATTCCCTACATGGCCCCCTTGCATAGCAAAGACCCTGCTTCCCACTCCCATAGCACATGAAGCATGCCACAGATTGCAATATTCATGGTTTGTAACTGTTTAATTTTTCTCTTTTTTGGATTTAGGCAATCAGCCTTGACAGGGCAGGAATTCTGTCCTTATCAATTTGTGCCTTCAGTGCCTATTTATCACAGCAGTAAGTACACAGTAGGCATAAAGTCAGTCAATGATGACTTAGAAATAGCTAAGGGTTGCACAGATAGCTAAAGTGTTATAGTACTCCATGACCAAATGGAGTTCATTCTATTCTAAGTTACAGATTTATCCAGAAATGGGTCACTGTTTATCTTGGATTTAACCTTTATTTTACATTTGTCTTTTCATATGTTTTGAAGGACTTTCAAAAGAAGTTTTTATATAGAACTGTACAAAGAACGCCAGTTTTATAAATGAGAATTGTGTGAAAATCCATGCGACACGTGTAATATTTACATGTGACATAACTCAATCTATTATCATCTTTGGGATGAAGGGAAGTGAGGAGTTAACTACTTGGTTCCAAAAATATTAGCATAAAATCACATTGTTTTTGACCCAAGCTTCTTATGATAACCTATGTTATATTTTTAGAAATCACCTTATAATTTTCTTAAGTTATAATGACAAGTCAGAATACTTTAATGGAGAGTGAGCATAGAAAGAAAAGTGAAGTATAACAGTGTCACATTTGTAAGTCAGAAACTTAGCAATTAAATATATCAGAGTCTATTTCAATTTAACAATTTTTCTGCCTTTTCCAATATCTTTGTGCTACATATCCAGATTTGCAGGTTTTGTCTCCATCCCCTGATTTTACTCCTTCTCTAGATGACGTTTAGGCACATTGAGAACAGATATAGCATTATATTATCTTTATCTGTTGGCTTCTGGGTAGCTCCTGTTCAGATGTAGATCATCTTGTCTAGTTTCCAGATTTAGTTTCTGTTCTTGTTATATCTTCTGTGAAGTGTCTTAATTTCACCTCTCTCTGCACAAGAAAATTCCTGGAATGCTAGCGATCTCCTTCTATTCTCCAGGACACACAGCTCAGTTAATCCTTGCAAAAATCCTAGCAAAGATTTCCGATACTGTAAAATCAAAGTCTCTGACTTTGGGCTATCTACCACATGACCATTGAGATGTCACACAAAAACTGCTAGATTTCTTTCTCTCTTTCCCCAGGTTGTAGAGAAAGAAGACGTTACCATCTCAAGATCTATTCTCTATGTTATGCCACCATACTCCCTTGTGTGGTCAGGCTGCTTCTTCAAAGGGTTTTGAAATTTTATAAGTTCTAATCTAAAAATGAGGAATAAGCCCTTGTCTATTAATATGGGTATTTATTTTTTTTTTAATTTTTTTTTCAACGTTTATTTATTTTTGGGACAGAGAGAGACAGAGCATGAACGGGGGAGGGGCAGAGAGAGAGAGAGACACAGAATGGGAAACAGGCTCCAGGCTCTGAGCCATCAGCCCAGAGCCCGACGCGGGGCTCGAACTCACGGACCGCGAGATCGTGACCTGGCTGAAGTCGGACGCTTAACCGACTGCGCCACCCAGGCGCCCCTAATATGGGTATTTCTAACAACCTATCCTAGAATTTTGATCTCAAGGCAGATGGGACTTTTACTTTCCCCATGTTTTCCTTTCCACTAGGACTGGAAGACCTCTTTTTTGAAGAGTAACACTATGGACTAAATTGTGTCCCTTGAAACCCATATGTTGAAGCCCTACCCCATGGGGGTAGGTATTTGGAGGTGATCCTACCTGTGTGGATGGTATTTGGAGATGAGTCCTTTGTTTTTTAGAATTTTTTTAAAGTTCTATTTATTCAAGTAATCTCTACCCCTCATGTGCTCAAATTCACAACTCCAAAGTCAAGAATCACACATTCTTCCAACTGAGGCAGCCAGGTGCTCCTGGAGGTGAGGCCTGTGAAAGGTAATTAAGTTCAGAGGAGGTCACGAGAATGGCTTCCTGACAAGATTAGTGTTCTTATAAAAAGAAGCATCAGTGCTTCCTTTCTCTCTCTTTCCATGTGAGGACATAGCAAGAAGGTGCTCTTTGAATGCCAGGAGGAAATCTCTCACCAGAACCTGATCATGCTGGTACCTTGATCCTAGACTTCCAGCCTCTAGAATTGTAAAAAAATACATTTTTGTTATTTAGGCTATCCAGTCCATAGTATCTTACTGTGGTAGCCAAAGCTGAGTAAGGCCATTATTTTCTTCTTCCTATTGCCTGATTTAATCTTAATAAGAAGGATTGTTGTGGGACCAAATGCAATTTACCAAGAAGGCAACATACGTGAAGGGGTATTATAAAGTATTATTCCTGTTATGGATAAGAGAAAACAAAGAAGACCTCAAATCCAGACTAAATAATGAGAAATTAAGTATATATTATTTTTCAAACTGTAGGTTATAATTCATTAATGGACTGTGAAAACAATGAAGCAAGTCATAATTAGCCCTTCTCTTGATGATTTAGAATAGAGCGAAATAAGGTAGAAAACATCAGAACATTGTTTTGTGAAAATTTTTATTATTTAGTTGTATGTATGGGCATGTTTTCTTCATGTGTGTATACTATTAATAATATAAAATACACCTTTTCCTGAGATATTAGCTCTTACAGCCATGCCCAGCGTGTTCAGAGAGATGAGAATGTAGGTAAACCCTCCCATTTGAAGTCTCCATGGTCTTTAACAAGGACTCATTGACAACGATGCCCCTGAACAAGACGGTCAGTCTTGGAGACCATTTGGGGTTCCGTCCCCCGTTTTTCTACCTCACATACACATTGAGTTTATCTCTATTGAATTTCAAAATTGATAGTGACACCCCCCTCAACTTTTTTTTTTATTTTTTTAGTTCTTTGGTATTTTATTTTCTAGATTTCCTTCTATTTTTTTCACCCTCCTTCTAACCTTGGCCTGACCCCTTTAATAACCACTGTACATGGTTTAACTTCTCTGTGCATTGATTTCTTCATTTGGAAAATAAGAGAGTTGGACTTTCTTTTATTGAATGTCTATTCTACCCCTAAAATTCTGTAATTTTTTTTTTTTTTGCTTATATATTAAAGAATTGCATCTGTAACAGTATAGATTCATGACCTGGGATTCATGACCAGCCTCTCAGGGTCTGAAGATATATTCTCAAGGATTAGAAAGCTCTAAGGGGCGCCTGGGTGGCTCAGTCAGTTGGGCGTCCGACTTTGGCTCAGGTCATGATCTCATGATTCGTGGGATCTCACGATTCGCATTGGGCTCTGTGCTGACAGCTAAGCCTGGAGCCTATTTCAGTTTCTGTGACTCCCTCTCTCTTTGCCCCTCCCCCACTCACGCTCTGTCTCCCTGTCTCAAAAATAAATAAACATTAAAAAAAAACTTAAAAAAATAAAGTTTTAAAGTTTGTTACCATACATTCTTATTTGTTTGTTTGCTTGTTTTCATAGCCTTGGGAACTCAGACATACTTTTCTGGTTGTGTAGCTTATGCAAGAGCTCATGAACTTCACATTGTTCAGCATAAATTGGAGTATATTGTACTGTATATAGGAATACAGAATGAGACAAGAGATATAAGCAGAATACATACATAAACAACCTGTGAGCCAAATTAAGAATTTTGAACTTTCTTCTAAGATCAGTAAGTGTATGTGTGGAGTGGGGGTGGGTCATGAGGATGTTTATGGTAGACGGAGTTCATTAAAAGGGAGAAATGAAAGGTTTTGTTTTAGAAACACCGCCAAAGGAGAGAATAGATTGGATGTGACAAAACCTTGGGTCTTTTGTGTTATCAGAGTGAAAAATAATGTTTGCCTGCACAAGGGAATGAATAGACAGTGAGAAACAGAGATGTGGAAAAATTGGATAAATATTTTGTAGATAGATTCACCAGAACTTGATATTGGACTAGATTTGGGGATTTAAGGGAAAGGGATGTGAAGGATGACGTTGGCATATGGTTTGTGCAATTGGTAAGGGGATGGAAAGGCCATTTTCTGAGAGTGGTAGGAAATGGTGAAGTAGGAAGTAGGGAGAAATGAGAAACAAATAGAAAAAACATTAATGTGGAAAGTGTGAGAAGGATACCCACACATATTCTAGTACTATCATGCAGTATAGAGGGCTCATTTGGAACTGAACATTATGAATTTGTACACATCTTCCTCAGCAGCATTCAATAGCCAGTAGAAGCTAGGTAGTTTTATTAATCCAAAATTAGAATGCAAAAGGTAGTAGTTTGGATGTCATTCTAGAGATATTGGAGAGCCACTAAATAATTAGATAGGTATTTTAAGTAGATCAATTTGGGTCTTAGAGTACATATAGGATCAGCCCCTATAAGGGGAGAATGGACATAGGACATAAGAGAGGAATATAGAAATGCAATTCTGTTTTCATTTGCAAGCAGGTCTGGTTTTTATATGCCCAAGGGATCTGGGCTGCTTCCAAGGAGGAAGGTGTGACCTTGGGTAAGGCAGTGGTTCTCAAAGTGTGGTTCGCAGAATAGTAGCATTAGCATCACCATGGTGCTCATGAGAAAGGCAGAAGAATATCAGCCCCCATCACAGATCTACTAAATCAGAAATCTGGGGGCACAGCCATCGGTGCATTAAACTCTTTCTATAATTCTAATGCAAGTTAAAGTTTGAGAACCACTGGCTTTCGGAAATTTTGGAGAGGGGCTCAACTGAAAATTGCTGGCAGTCTAGGCTCTCAGAAACTGAGGAATATGTGCATCACTCCTGAAGGGGAGAAGTAGGCGACACTTCTGGGTCATCAATAGGTGAAGTTGGAAAGACCAGTCTGCAGGCAGTAGCTTCTATTCTGAATTTGGAATATTGACGGTAGTTTGAGTAGGATGATCATAGGGGACAAATTAAAGAATTTGAATACTAATTATGAAAATGTACTATGGAACCTTCTTTTCCATTTATTGTCTTTTTCATTATCTTGAGTATTCTTTTAATATTCACAATGAATTAAGCATTCTTTAGTATCAACAACTCATCTGAAGTCAACTATGATTATAACAAATACATATGGATAAACATGTATGTTTATGTTGTGATTTTATGTTGTGATTAAACAATAGAATATCTTACTAGTTCAGATAGTTAACAGTAACTGCCAACATTTTTTTTCCTTTATTATGTATAAGTTGGCAAAAATTAAAACAGGAGCTTTTGAAGTAAATTAAGTTATATTACATAAAAGTGTTAATCTAAAGCAAATACATCTTTCCTTAGTTGATTAGCATAGAATTCAAGTTTTTGTTAGAATAAAATACCCAATACCTCATTAAGCACTCGTGAAATTGTGTAAAACTTGATTTTAAACCCACATTTAATCAATTCTTTCCCAAGGCTATTGGCTATATATACACTTTATTGCTGAGTTTCGGCATCTTAAATCCTGTAACACCAACCTTGACTAGAGAAATATTCATTGCCAATGTACAATTTATTTAATGCACAGAACAGCTTGATGGTTCCGTTTGGCAAAGTCTAGATGCTATGAGGTGGGTATCTTGAAATTGTCCCACCACTCCAGGCAAGTTGTACCTGGAAATGGCAATCCATCTTGGAAAGAGATAAAGAGGAGACCTGTCAAGTCCCTTTAACTTGTTTTTAAATTGCATTCAAAAGAACTTACTTTTGCAGGAACCGGTAAGTTTTCTGTGCCACTTAAAATAGGATAAATGCTGGCTGGCAAATAGAAACAAATAAAGACATAACAGGTTTAAATAACCCTGAAGACAGAGATTCAGACTTTTAGATTAGTCACTACCTAAGGTTAATTGGTAGTACTTTAGGAAAAATTTAAGGTGAAAATCTCTCAGTAGAAGCAATGTAAAACAAAGTGAAATATGGAGGAAACAGCAGACAAGTAGACTATTTCAATGCAGAGATGTGTCTCACTTTTCATGCAATAGTTGCTTTCTAGTTTTTAAATGACCAAATCTCCCAAGTTGACTGCAAACTCAGCACCTTGAAGTTGGGTGAGCCATTTGTTCCTCGACAGTGACTAGTTGGAGTTCCTCCTGGTTTTTTATTATTCATCATTTCACTGGTGTAGAGAAGGATGATAACAGAAGATAATAAGCAAAACTGGACAGTGAAATTATGGCTACCTAGAAGATAAAAAGGAAAGTTGAACTTAGCTTGCGTTAGGTATTGATTAGCAGTGGTACTTCGGGATACCCTAAAGGCAAATGGAAATGGTTATGGAATTCTGATGTAGGTGAAGGTAAATATCAATTACCTCAATCTAGTTAAGTGAAATTCTATCATTATTCCCATTAATCCTTTATACAAGTGAATTTTTTCTTTTTTTTTTCCATTGAAATTATTTTCTTTGTATCCCCTATTCATGTTGCCCAAACACATGACTGCATATAGTAATGATTTTTTAATGTGCATGTTTGGTGTTAAAGTCAGAGTATGAAGTCATTTACTTGACTTCTAAATGTATTTCCTTTCTTTTTGGTATACTATCCTGAGTTTAATGAATATCTCCTTCTGCACACATGAAGACCATGTGTTCAAGAAGCTGACTCTGTTGTTAGGTACATAGGTGGCTCATGAGCTCCCTGGTCCTAGTGACTTATTCAGAGATGGGTCTATGATTTAACTGGTCTGATGAGAATGAGTCTCTGGACTCTTATTTGGGGTTTGTGGCAGAAATGTTCTCCTTTGCTGGATAGGAATGGAAAAATAGGATTTCTTGGGGGCCACTGTCATCCATCTTGGACGATGAGAAGAAAAGCCACTAAAGAGTGAAGAATACACCCAGAAAGAGGAATTGAGACATACAAGATGAAAACAAAAAAACATAAATAAGTTCTAGTAATACCGTTTAAGCTATTGTTCAAGTACTACTTGAAAAATGTTTTCAGCAGCAAAAACAGTAAGTTACCTTTACTAATTAAGCCTATTTGAGTTGTATTTTTTACCATTTGCAAACAAAATCATTTTGATAAATGTGGTATTCCTAGGATGCCTGGGTGGCTCAGTCAGTTAAGGGTCTGACTTCAGCTCACGTCACGATCTGAACCTTCGTGGATTCAAGCCCCGCGTCAGGCTCTGTGTTGACACCTCAGAACCTGGAGCCTGCTTCGGATTCTGTGTCTCCCTTTCTCTCCACCCCTCCCCTGCTCATGCTTTGTCTCTGTCTCCCTCAAAAATAAATAAACATTAAAAAAAATTAAATGTGGTAATCCTCCACACTCCAATCCCTAAATGACATATTAAAAAAAAAAAAAAGATAGAAAGAAAGAAAGGCACCTGTGTGGCTCAGTAGGTCAAGCCTCTATGCCAGATTTTGGCTCAGGCCATGATCTCAAGGTTTGTGATATGGAGCCCTGCATCGGGCTCTCTGCTGATGTCTTGGAGCCTGCTTGGGATTCTCTTTCCCTCTCTCTCTGTCCCTCCCCTGCCTGCATTCTGTCTCTCTTAAAATAAATAAACATTAAAAAAAAATAAAGAGAAAGAGAAACAGACACACATAAGTAGCAGTATTTCTATAGGAGTGTAAACTATTTTCTGACTTTCTATATGTAAGTCATGGGTGCATGCAATACCTTACTTTAATTGCTTCCCTCATGGCAATATAGTTGAAGTCATAAATAGCCAATATCAGTGAGCAATTTGGAGGTTGCTGACTTTATTTTCTTTTTCTTCACTCATTTCCAGGGAAATATACATAACATAATCAAAGTATTATTTAGGAGTCAGGAGGGTTTCTCAACATTGACAGAAGACAGTCATCTATAAACAAAAATCCTGTTTCATTCAAATATTTTGCTCATGGTAATAAAGAGTATAAGAAAGAGAATGAGAAATCACAGAACAAACAAATTATTTCTTCTCCTATTTCAAAGATTACCTGGAGGTATCTGTTGCCCTTTACTATATAATTAGAAAGATGCATTACTTGAAGTTAAAATTTCCAGTGAATAAAAAAACATGTTTTCATGAATATATTGATCTAAATAACTTAGAGAAAACTCATATGCTTTTATTGTAGGTCAGAACTCACCAGTGAAGCTCCATCATTAAATAACCGAAATTGTCTTTTTTTTTTCCAATTTGACTGCATAAGTATGTTTTTCTAACAGTTGTTGAGTATACATTAGTGTCCTTGTTTTTTTTTTTTTGTTTGTTTGTTTCTGTTTTTTTTCTTTTAGTATTAAGAGGCTACAATAAGGAACCCACTAGGGATGTTGACAATGAAGGAAATAATTGGCTTTCTGGGAGACAAATGATAAAATCAATATTGGATTACAGATCAGCAGACTTACAACAGACCAGATGGCTTCTCATTGCGGTATTAACATATTTTAAGAAAAAGGCGCCACACACAGAAGGGGCATTAGTGAATCATGGAAACATAGGAAAAGCCATGTCTTTCGGGAAATGGTAACCATTATGAAATGAAGAGAAGACCGTAGTCATTAGGCATCAAGTTATTTATAACCCCCTAGCAAGGCTGACCTTTCAATTTGGAACAAGGGGCCCTCAAGTCTTTCTGATCTAAATGGAAAGTCCAACTTCACAGTGAGATGGAACAACAAGTTTCCTCTTCTGTTGCCATTAAACAATGAATTCATCTAACA
Source organism: Lynx canadensis (assembly GCF_007474595.2). Lineage (NCBI taxonomy): Eukaryota > Metazoa > Chordata > Mammalia > Carnivora > Felidae > Lynx > Lynx canadensis. Next base: position 124,571,549 of record NC_044311.2, read on the forward strand.
ACCATTGTTTTGATTTTGTGCTCAACAAGAAATCTTATTCCCATGTCTGCCTCCCTTTCTGTTTTTCAGTCCTGTCACTACAATTTCACAGTAAATCAATAAAACAGGCTTTGATTATGTTTATTGCATGACCATATAATTTGGCCACTGGGAGCCAATGTGCCAATGTTGCTATCTCCAGTATGCATGGTTTGTGTGAAAGTTGTATTTCTCAGTACATATAGATACGTTGATCCTTTGATACTTACATATTGTTTATTTGTAACTGTGAACGAATCATTCAAGACCTGATCCAATTCTTGGACATCAATAAGACAGTGTCTTTGGGAACTTTAAAATAAAAAAAAAATTATAGAAGGTTTCCTCTCCATGATAGCACTTAGTTATCTATATATTAATTTCTAAATTATCCATCAAAAATCATCAGGCATTGTTTATACTTTTTATGCAAAGTTTAATAATTTATTTAAAATCTTTCATAGCCTCCTATTCCCTTTGGGATAAAGTTTGAGCTCTTTAGGGTGACATGTAAATCCCTTCGTGATCTGGCTTCCATATCTTCTATCTCCTGATGTCCTGATGAATGTAATAGACGCTTTATTTTTGGTCTCTTATTAACTACCTCTGCTTCAAAGTTCAGCCCAAACATTATCTTATGAGAGTCACTCCTCTCCGCTCTCCTTTCCTCTGTTTAAATACAACCTTCCTTTGGAAATTTAGCCTTTGCTGTCATAATATTCATGGCAATATTATGGTGTATTTTAATTATTGACTTGACTATATGATTGCAAGCCTTTTTGAAGACACAACTTTAAATTTTATTTTGGTATGTCTAAGATGTAAAGACAGTGTTTATATATGAAACTCAAGGGAGTTTACTGAATGGATGAATGAATGGAAAATGAATATAATAGAATTTAGCTCCCAATCCAATTCACTTTCCTTGTTATGAATTATGGTAGACTGACATAATGACCCAATTCTTTATCTCTTTTTGTGTCCATACCTATTACCATATACCTTTGGTATGACCCTCACACTCTGACTCCTAAACTCTTTCGGTGACTTGTATTAGGCCAATGGAATGTTGGTACACAAGATGCAAGAAGAGACTGGTGGAGAGGCATCAGAATTAGAACCACCCTGTGGAAGAATGAATGGGTCCAGTCAATCCCTGTCAAGGCTGTCATATATCAGCTGAATCCCAATGATGCATGACAAAAAAGTGCTCACTGTTATTGGCCATTGAAGTTTTGAATGGTTTATTATGCAGTGTTATCACAACATGTAACTGACATACCTATGATGATTGGTGATCTTAAGCAATACCCTGGACCAAAGGAAAAAAAAATCAATAATAAAGCAATAATTAGGGTTGACTATAGACTGTATGGAGTAGTGGTTAAAGTGGTTAAAGTAGCATGCTCTAAAGCCAGAGGGCTTAGCTTTAACCTCATTTTTGCACTTATTAATAATTTGACATTGATCAAATTACTGACTCATGCCATGCTTGTTTCCTCCTCTATAAAATTTGGAAACTAATAGCAAATACCTCATTAATTTTGTTATGAGCATTAAGTTGTGAATACATGTAAAACACTTAGAACTCTTCCTAGCATAAAATAAGTGTTTAAGAAATGCTGTTGTTCTTATGTCTAAAAAAATCCGGTGTTTAATGAGTTCCCTTATTGTTCTTTCCCTTAAGAAGCTATGTTCTTCCTAGCTATGATGTATGGTCCTGTTCATCTGTGAAATATTTTAAAATATTAATATTTTGTCATTCTGTTCAACAATATGGCTCTTTTGAAGTCAGAAGCAGGCAAATCCTGAACTGTAAGCCACACTTGACAACTAGAAAAATGGCAATGACAGATTTCCTGAGATGGTCACACAACATATCTAATAAAATATGGAAAATTAGAGGCTGAGAGGATAAAGCCTATTCATGACAAAGCTAATACCCAAACTCCCAAATCTTAAGCTTAAAATTCCCCTTGCCCAAACTCACTTCCTTTCAAAGAGATCAGTTCCTTATGGGAAGATTAGCTCTGACAGATCCTTAAGGGTTAAAGGAAATGACCTTCATGTCTACTGCATTTTTCCCAATTCTGGCTTTTGTCCATGTTCATACACCTCTCCTGGGCTCCTCATGAATTGTTACTGTGCAATATCTTATGGGATCAAGTGACAGAAATGGTATGGGGTTTACCTCTTTACCATGAGGGCTTTGGGAGAAGGAATGCTTAGTAGTAATAATTTATCAATCTCCTTAAAGCCTTCTACCATTATGCACAAGGTTCTCTCTTGCACAGAAAACTCAAGAAGCTGGTAAGGATAATTTTAAACTTTGCTAGTAGTTGACAGGGAAGGTGGATGAAAATAGTAAAGCCATTGGACTTTGCCACATCCTTGCCAAGGATTTCTAAACAAGAAGGGGCTTGTTAGACATCTCCAAGGATCCCTCCCATAAAGCACTGGTAATGTGTCTCAGGATGCAGTACGCCTGCCATCACCATCTGTAAAGAAGAGAGTCAAAAAAATGCTGACTGCAGCAATCGGCAGGACTTGTCATCTCTCTCCAGCATTGGCACAATCCCTGAATGAGCTGCTTCCAATCAGTTACTGTGCAGTGCTAAATAACTGTGGCAGAATCATTGGGAGTTTTTGCCTGCAGTAACAACAGTATTCTCTTGATAGAAGAGAAATACAAGAAATAATATGAATAGTTGGATACATGTCTCAGAGCTTTGTATGCATGTGTTTTCAATTATTAGTGGGACAAAACTGTGGTACTTCTAAATAGATATGGATATTAATAGAATTAATTACTATCCAAAGCTAGAACATGAGGTCATGGCCTTGTGGATGACAATGGAGGGCTGTATTAGAGCCATTGCCTATTACTAATGGTATAGAAGTATAAATAGCTTGTAGATTTGGCTTCGGGATCATCTTTTCCTAAAGGCCTGCTTAGGGAGATGAGAAATGAGGATTATGTTATTAGAATATAAATTTGGCCTCTGGGGAAGCCCTTACAGCTCAAAAAATTATGGACATCTTTACAACACTCAGAACTGTTCTGCATATACCATAACTCACTGGAAATACAGAGCCAGCCACCCACAGCAGATACATAGGAGAGTGTCTTCATTTGGAAGACTGAAATAACATCATCATCTTGCACCATGACAACCATTCTCAATGCCAAGGATAATCCTTAGAGATGCAGAAATGAAAGCTGTCAGTACAGCCTCGTGTCTTGTAAGTCTTCTGACAAATTACTGTTATCACAATAGGTGAGAAAAGAGGTCTAACCTTTGCTTGCGGGTGCTGAAATAGCTTGAGAATTCATAGGGCAGTTATTAAACAGTATCCCCTTTCCCAAGACCACCCTTTGACATGGTGAAAAATGAGGCAGTAGGGCAGGTCATGGATGCCAACTTTTCACTCTGGGTGCACTTGGGGAAGTCATCCAGAGTGGGACAAATTCATTAATCTCCTTTAAGCTTTCTACCATTACTCACAAGGTTTTAAGTGGAATGCTCCATTTATTTTTCTGAACAGTGGAGCTCTATTTACATCAGAAGGGACATCAAGTACCACAACAATCACTAAAAATGAAATCCTACAGCTTAGCCTGCCAACCAGCATGGAAAGTGTGCAGCTGTAAGTGAGCTTCACAAGGCAAGTCACGTGCAAGGGAGGAAAGACAGCAAGATGCCAAAATAGCTTATGGATAGCATGAGAAAGAGGGGCAGACTGAGAACGGCAGGCAACAAAACCTAAAAAGACTCACAAAAGAGAAATCTTTGGCTTAGCTCTCTAGAAGCAGACAGACAGAAAGAATAACAGAGAAACCACGTTGCGTATGCAAGAGCAGTGTCGAACTCAGAGATAAGACCTGCCCAGAGTGCCTGCAGCTCTAAGCGCAGGGTTATGGCCATTTGAACCCAGGGTTTACAAGAACCCTGGGTTATGTATCAAACTTAACAGCTGTATTTGGTACTGTCACTGTCATCTGTGTCATTGCTGAATATAAAGGGCAAGAAGCTAAAGAGTTGTAGAGACATCTTAAATATGAAGGCTATCCAAATGACACTCTCAACAAGAGATCGCAACCATAAACATTTCAGAGAAGGCTGTCTAAATGCTCTACGTATCTGTTGGTTTTATACACACTGACACCTCCATCCAGACCATGAAAAAATGGGGATATTTCAACTTAGGTTAGCATCTTCTCTTCTCTGATATTCTGTTACTTTATTGACCTCTCTGTCCACTTATCTGAGATAGGAAACACGAAGAAGCAGTGCATGTGTGAAGGATAGAATGGGGTGTTTATAGGCTGCACATATATGTACCCTCATTTTCTAAAGTCTGAGTCCATCCATAACTTGGAGGAATTCTCCTTGCTTCTCTAAGGAGCGCATAGTACTTAATCTCTATTCATGTGAAACAAGAAACAACGTCCTTCTCATTTTATTCCAAAGCCATCTTTAATGCTGAAGAAGAATGTGGATACAGGGGAGGTTGACATTTACTCAGAATTATTATTCAATCAAAGTTCTATTTTCTTCTTATGATGATTTCATTTGTCAGAGTACTTTTAATGCAAAGCTTGTGATATGTTTTGTTTTTTTTTTTTTCTTAAACAATTGGTGCTACCATCTGTGTCACCTGAGGCTTCTTTTTGTTGATTATGTTGCATCGTAGCCTCATGTAATGGGACACAATGAAAACATAAATAATTGGAGCCTGGCTTTGCAGGGAGAGAAGGCTCCACAAACTTGTGTGGTGCAAGAGTACTGATTCCAGAGAAGATGAGGCAACATAATATCCTTCCCACAAAAACGTGCTACTTTTTTTTTTTTCCCTTTCTAATCCTCTCTTTAAAATTCTTTGTTTAGTTTGATTGGAGATCCACATCAGAGGCATTTTCTAGGGCATGGGACCTGCCTGCTTAGGAAGTTCCCACTGTGCCGATGAAGCACTGTTCACCTAGTCTGAGCTGCTGGAGTTCAGAACAACCCTAGGGCATTTTTGTTTTCTGTTTTATATCTCGTTTGTTCTTTCTCTTTGTTCTCTTCCATTCAGAGAAAGGTGTGTGCTAATGCCAACTTGTTAGAAGTGTACCCAGCAGGAGGAGAATGTGAGCTGTTTGGATTCTTTAAAATAGTTCTTGCTTATTTGCCCAGTGCATTAGATAACAATTAGAGGGTAGTCTTTCCATAGATACAAGGAACTCACTCTTCAAATGACTAAGGTTAGAAATGTGTTACCTATGGACTTTGATCGTTTACCCCAATTCTCTTATAATTAGCTCTTGGGCCCCTCCTCCCATGCCCAGTAGAAACGGTTTTTGGCTATTCTTTCTATAACAGAGCTATCTTTAAAAAGAGAGAGAGAGAGAGAAAGAGAGAGAGAGAGAGAGAGATGTTGGAGACTGACTCTGAAATGTTATATTTGGAGAATGCTGGATTCCAGCGTGAGTTATGTTTTCTGCTATCTTGCCAAAGCAGGCACTCTCTGGCCTTGACTCTTGGAATAGCTTGAAAACAGGAGTGCTGAGCTAAGTTAATAATCTGGTAATATTTTTTAAACTTAATTTTCAGAATATGTCATCAGTAGGAGAGTGATAGTAAATTAACATCCTTACAAAAAATGTAAGAGCTAGAATATTGGATCAAGGTTTATGTTTAGCTTATTGACCAATGCGACTTCCAGATTAGCTGCTTTTGATTGGTTATTTTTGTATTTACATGTTTGTGTTCTCACTAAGGCAAAAACAAAATAGTCTTCTGAGATACAGGAAAGCATTTAGTGGTGATAAGAAGAGGACTCATCTAATGCCCTCTTATGCTAGCAAAGTCATTCTGAGCCATTCATTCTCCTCCTTCAAACATTTGCCTCTTTATATCCATAAAAGAACCAGATTTTAAGTAGCAGGACTTAGAGCCAATGGACACTAGGGATTTTGATTTTCTACATGCTTATTACTCAGAAAGGTTGATTAAGTATGTTTTACTCAATTAACCACAGATGTGCCCTTGTGCACGACTAGTTTGTAATTGTCCTAATTGATTCTGAGGAGAGATCTTTGGTCAGAGTCAAGCCAGATGTAGGCTTTGTTAGTGATTTTGATGGAATGACCCCAGGAAGCTCCATTTTTACAGCTTTGATATAAAAAAAGACCAAGAAGCTTGCCCAGGCCTCTCTGCTTGCTTAATTATATTTTTGATAATTTATTTTACCAATTGACTTGTAGCCAGGCCAGGTTATGTTTAATTTTGATGATGTTGCACAGACTTGCAGAAGAGGAAGAAATGTCCTAGCTCATTATCTTCTATTCTTGCTTTATCAGGCCTGTTTTCTGGAAACTGTATGCAAATTCTGGTTATCAGACACTTTCTTTCAAAAACAGTTCTTCCTTTCTCTCCCCTCTTCTGAATCATTTTATTAGCATAGGGTGAATGGTCTGCCTTCTGTCCTCTAATCACTGATGTTGGAGATTTCACCACCAGCCACTCATTCTGCTTTCTTAAGTATTGTCTTTCCAAGTATAACCTCTAAACCAATAATATTTTTGGAAAGTGAGGTTTTGAGACTGGATTAAGATAAAATTCCATTACATATATAGAAATCAGACTAACTCAGAATTCTCAATTAATTCTTAGAAATTACTAATTAAAACAGTGATAGAAAACATTTTGATACAGGTTTTTATTTTGTATATTTCTGAATTCAGAATCTATAACCTCCATCCCCCTCCCCAGAAGGGACACAATAGTAGAAGGCAGAAAGCAAGCACAGATACGTTTTCTGTCATGAGATAGAATAAAGAGTGCAGATTGAAATTAAGTGATGGAAAAATAAAGTTTTGTTTTGTATTGTTTTTCATCGAAGTCTGTGGACTAGGAGATTTATATCTATTACAGTAGTTTCTGTTGTGTTTTGTTATAATTGTTCTTATAAACATTTATTACAGGAGTTCAACTTTTGTTGGCTCACATAGTCATACTCCCTTGGAATGTGGCTAACTCTGGGAATTGGAAAATATTAAGTCCTTTCCACCCCAATACCCATCCACATGCAGTTCTTGCAGAGAAAAGAAAAGATGTTGGAATTCAGGAAGTATTCACTATCTGTGTGTAGTTACAGATGAGCAAAAAGTCTGTGTATATTCTGTGTATATGTTTTGTTAGCCTTAAAAATAAAAATTGCCAGTTATTTTATCAGCAAAAAAAGGGGGGGTTATTTGGGACTAAAAGAGAATTGCAATCAGGGACAAACAAGCTGTGGCAAAACCGTAGGCACCAGGGAACAAGGAGAGGTATGCTTTTATGAAGAAGAAAAGAATAAGTTGGGAAGGCTGTTATAAAGTAAAGTCTATTGGTGGAAAGTGGGAGTTTGATGTGTGGTGCCTTTTCATTGGCTGAGCTGTTTTGAGGTGGGGGAAGAAAGCATTTTTTTCTGCTGCTGGAAGAGTAGAGTAGTATCCATGTACAAGGTCAAGTCTCTGTAAAGTTAAGTCTGTCTCCTGTTGAGTCTGCAATTGACTAGAAATGGTAGAGCATGGGAGCTCTCTCTGCTAACCTCCTGTCTCCATTTTAGTGAGGTTTCCTGTTACTAATTTTCAGTTTCTTCAGAGGAGAAGGCATAAGTTAAGAGTGAGAGGGGAGGAATATGATCCTGACAACACTTAAGTATTACATAATTTCATTTAGAGCTTCAGACATTTTAGTTTTCTTGGTTATATTTACCACACAATTCATAGTCCATGGACATGTGAATGAGTTTTTTATGGAAAAAATTTAAGTTTATTTTTAAAATTTTGCTGTCTCAACCTTTACTTTGATGGATTTTGTAAATGTCACTAGAGTAAAATGTCAGAGTGTGCAGGTGTATGGAGTTTGTACCAACATAGTGGGGACAGTGTTGTCCACGAAAGGGAGGAATAAAAAAGTCTTTTTCCTCTACCATCTTAGGTTCTCGAGCTGGGCCCCATAAATTAGACATGTTGGGGAACAAGAATTTCTTTCCCCTTTAGTCCATCTAGCTGGGCTAAGAATCAAATTGACATGAAATAAACAGGAGGAAATCAAGTTTAATTTTGTGCATATGGGGAATATATTTCCATGTACACAGACATGGAAATTCCAAAGACAAGCAAAATGAGGTGTATGTGTCACTCTGAACTAAAGCAAAGGGGTAGGGGTCTGGGATGTCAAAGGGAAGAAATGCAATTCATACAAAGATGGAAAATGGTATATGTTTGGTAGACAAATGTTTGCTAGGTCACTGAGAAACAATGTGAGGTAGAAAACTTTGGTCAAAAAGACCTTGCTAGGTTCCTCCCTATTTACCATACATAGCATATATTATAATGTAGATATTTTTGTGATAGCTCTCTTCCTAGTGCAGGTCCTCTATCTAAATTATTGTTAGGCAATTGTCGGGGAGGTATTTTGGGCTGGGTTGCCCTTGGCCCATACACTGGTAAAAGACAGATTAACAAGAGAAAAACTAAGACAAGTTTATTAACATATGTATCATATGTACACATGGAGCACCCAGTGTTGAGTAGCCCAAAGGGGTGGTTAGAACTTGGACTCACATACCATCTTAGGCTAAACAAAGGAAAAAGGGTTTGGGGCTCTTGGGCTAGAAAAGCAAGTTATGGGAAGGTGATCAGGAAAAGTATGGTAAATAAGTGTTGTTTAGTAAGGTTAGTTATGCAGATTTAAGGCTTGCCTTCTCTAAAGATCAGTTAGGAGTGTGAAACTTTTATAAATGGAGATTTCCTGCATAAATGTAAATATCTTTTACCAAAGGAAAACAAAAGGAGGTTTTCCTACAATTACTGGTTCTCAATGTCCTTTAGGTCAAAATAATTCATATGCCAAAGCGGCTTTTTGGGGCATAGCACATTTTCCTACATTTCATTCATCACTCCCTTCACTCACATTGTTTAGGATGCTTTCAGTTACAAGTTAAAGACAATTGAACTCAAATTGTCTTAAACCCTAAAAAGAAATATGAAAGTTGAACTCTGTGATAGGTTTAATATTACGTTTAATCCACTGACTCAACCTGGTTATCAAGGACACAGTTTTGATTTATTCTTCTATTCTGCTTTTAGCGGGTATTAGCCCCTGTGCTGTGATAGTTTTCCCCATGGTCATGTACATGAAGATGGCCAGTAGATTCTAGGGCTAAATACCTACAATATGAGAAAGAGAAACTCAGAATTCTCAGCAAAATTCCTGATGGTCCATTTAATTGGTCCAGAGCAACTTTCTGATTTCACACTAATTGACCCAGCTAAGGTTATGTGCCTGTCCCTTAATCAATTTTTATGGGCAGGAAATTCAATACACTGTGGGTTTAATTGAAGCCACATTCTTTAGTCCTGAACAATCACAGCCCAAGATTCAGATTCAGCTGAAAAATGTGGACAAAGAATTGGAAAGGATGGTTACATTAAATCTGAATCCTTCATTCTTGCCACAACAAAGGGGAGTGGTTGCTGGAAAGAAAGCAACAATCATTGACTATGCTATTTTTTGACAGCCACTGGTTTAAACATTATATACATATATAGAGAGAATTTAAATATGTTTAATATTTGTGTGTGTATATTAAACAAAGGGGATGGAAAACTTGAAAAAATAGTTTTTTTATCTAAAGAAAAATAGAGCTAAATAAATATTGCTGTAGACTAGAATGGGTGCAGACTTCGAAATAGAATCATGGAGATTTAGTGACACAGAATTTTGTGGTTGAACACAAGAAAACTAGAAGTTCTTAAAACCTGCTTTCTTATATTGAGCTGAACTTCCTCTCTTTAAATTTTACCAAACTATTTCCCCTGGTGCTACCATTTGAAACTACTTATAAAAAGAAATTCTCCTTTTACGTGACAGTGCTATAAACATTTGAGGCTGTTTGTGGATAATAACCACTGTAACACTGTCTTACATTCGATAGAACTTTAAAGTTTTCAAAGTCCTGTTATGTTCAGTATCTTACTTTATTCCATATATATATATTCTGCATACATATATATATTCTGTGTGTATATATATATATATATATATATGTTAATCAGATTAGGAATCCTCTTGGCAGCAAGGGATTGATACCATTTTCAAAGATGAGGTAAGAAAGGAGAAATGTACTGTCAAGTAAGTGATTCCAAGGAAAAGTAAATGACCAGGCAACTAGTATCATAAGACAGCTGAATTCTGAATGACTCAGGCAGCAAAAGAAAGTGACTCTATTTCTCAACTGTCTCTCTGTTTATCAGCTTCTTTCTTACAGCAGGATGCCTTTCTTTGGTAGTAACTATCATCAGCTTCTTAGCTGTTATATGTCAGCTTTGGCTATTGAAGACCACATGACCTCTCCCCCTGGTTCACAAATCCCATGAAGGGCCTCATAAACTAACCAGAATCAGGTTTGTGTATCTCTTAAAACCAAACATAGTTAGAAGTTGGGGGAGGTTAAGGGCATGTGACCACAGGTTGACCTGAGAGCTGGATCAGGAAAATAGAGGCTCCCCACCTCTTCCTCTGTCCTTGGAATGTACATTCCACCCACCATCCCACACCAGGAGCCAGTTTCAAGTACGTAGCCTTGAGAGGGCAATGTTATTGAGACCATCTGGATGGAATAAATGACTGAACCCAGTTAAGGCTTATCTATAAACTTTCAAGATTCTGGTGGTTGGGTATTGAGATTTGCTTACCTTACAGCTGCCAGAGACAATCCACATAAGTTTCTTTTCTTATTAAACCTACCACCTTATCAACATAGAGTGGGTAGCCTCTTTCTTTGGTCTCTCCTTGCCCTCCTATATGGGGGCCACTTTCAAATTTCAACCAGGAGGCTTCTGAGGTTGCAAATCAACAATTGGTGAGCCAGCCAGGAGACTGAAAAAATAGGTCTTGGGAAAGAGGGTTCTGAGAGTCGCAGGATTTTTTACAACAATACCAGGGATTCATTGTCTCACTGCTTCAAAGAATGAAGAGGTGGACACAAATGAGCAGCAGGCAGAAGTTTATTAGAATATAAGATCAGAAAGGAAGGATAGTAGGAAAGTTGTCTTTAGAGAGAGGGGGCATTCATAAGTGAATGTTCACGACAGTAGGCAAGGGTCCTTGTTTTATAAGATTCTGGTCACTCCCCCCCCCCCTCCTTTTCCTTCCCCCTGTTCCTTCTCAGGTTCTGTCTACCCTTATTGGCTGGATAACTCTTGGTGCTGGGTTGTCCATTCCTGATTGGCTCATTTCCATTCTATGCGGTGGTCTATGGCCATACTTAGGTCTTTCAAATTCCTGAGGGAAGCTGGAGGGGGAATAGGTGGGGTCCATTACATTCTTAAGAGGAACCTTACCCTTGAGGGGGTTTGCTTGGTCAGACACTCCCAGCATTCTTCCAAAATATGTATTTCCCCACCCAGGGACCTCAGGTCCTAATCCTTTCCCTCTCTATCTATTTTATCCTATTTTTATCCTATCATATGAGGGGGAAAACTCTGGTGACATTCACCCTCTGTGTGGGGAGGGGTGAACCCTATATACCAGATGCTTGTAGACTACCAGGTGAGTATGGGGACATCCCCAAAACATCATCTGGTCTAATGCTCTTGTTGGAAGAAATACACATAGCACACTCTGGCAAAGAAGGGAAATGAATGGATGCTACAGCAAACTGGCCTCTCCTGTGGGCTATTGGTGCCCAATTAAAAGCTGAAGCTGGAGTTAGAGGAAAGCTGGGAGGAAAGTGGGAGGAAAGCTGAGATTAGAGAAGGATGTGTGGTTGTCCGCTACTCTGCTAGTGTCAGTGCTGGTAGACAAGGCAGGAGAGCAGGATGATGAATTAGAGATCTTAGTGTGCTATTTTGTAAAGTTAGGAGGGTGCAAGCTGCCATGCATTAAGGTCTAAAGACTTGTGACAAAGCTTGATTGGGTAATTAAGAGGTGGAATCCCTAGGAAAGTGAAGAGGAAAAAGTTGTGGTGATGGACGTACCAAAATGCCCTGACCCCAAACACAAAGGAAAGCAAAACCATAGTAACAGCAACCTCAGCCAGCAGAGCAGCATTCGGGAAATGTTCGTGATGAGAGAGTATACTCCCACTGAGCTTATTGGTATAGCTACCAAGTTCCAGCAAAAGGCAAGGGAAAGTATCCAGGCATGGTTAGTGTAGCTATGGGATACAGGGAGTGATAGTATTTCTCTGACCAGACAGGAGGCAGAGAAAATGAGTAACATCACCACACACCCTGTCATCTGGCAGCTACCACATAATGGCTTGGAGATTTTAAGGCACTCACTTTCTTATAGAGTGGATTTTTCTAGCCTGCAGGGAGGCTTGGCCCAATGAAGGACATCTCTCTGACTCATGGGACCCTGGACATATATAGAGGAGGCACAACAAATTTTTAGGTAGTTGGGAACAGGACAAACTTTCCATGCCCCATCTTTGAAGGCCCTGATCATGTCCTATTTACTTCAGGAATGAAAGCAAAGTCCACCCCAGCACCTGTTATGAAATGCTGATATCCATACTGAGAATAGTTGTGGGATAAGACATTTATATGTTGAACAATCCATTGCTGATCTGGACAAAACTGACAAATTCTGGGAAGAGATACCAACTTTGGGAAAGACCTGAGACAGAGAGGAACTCTAAAAGCCAACGGCTATCCCAATCAGCTGTGAAGGGTCTGGTAAAGGTAACTCAGAAGTAAAAGTGGGTTGATCCCATTGTTGCTAGGACCCCACATGAAAAAGTACACCAACCATCCACACCAGGAGTTGATTCAACTTTCGAACTTAAGGAAATAGCCTTAAGAATGTAAGATGTTGAGATCATCTGGGTAGTATACATGGCTGAACCTAGTTAAGGTCTCTATAAAAGCTTTTAGGATTCTGAAGTGTGGATGGGAAGATCTACTTATCTTGAAGCCACTCAAGACAAGCCTTATATGTAAGTTCTCTTGCTTATTGAAATTGTCCCCTACCAACCTGGAGTGGTCTGCCTCTTTCTTCAGTTTCTCCTTGCCCTCCCAGTAAGGAAGCCAGTTTCAGATTTCATCCAGGAAATTCCCAAGGTCACTGATAAACAAGGCTGTGTCACAGTTGCCATATGAATGGTGGATAGTGTCTAGGATAGGCTGTTGGGAAAATAATCACACTATTATGTGCTACAGCAATCTAATTTTATGGATGAGGAAACTGAGTCATAGAGATATCAGGCAACTTATCCAAGACAATGTCTCTTGTAATTGACAAATCAAAAACTTGAGGTCTTTTGGTACTGTGTGTGTGTGTGTGTGTCCTTCCCCTCAATTTTCTCTGTTCTGACCTGCATTATTCCAGTTTTTAGCTAACTTTTCTCCAAGTGTTCCATTTATGAATATGTTGGTACTTAGAATTTAGCAAAATTATATTACAGAGTAAGGAAAACAAGTAAAAGCAGTCAAAATATTCTCCTCAATGTCATTATTACACTGTCATTATTTCATTGACATTCATTTTGGACATCTGCAATAATCTAAACCACCCCCATTTTTTTTGTTTGTTTTTGAGATTTGTGGTCTTGGTTTTCTTTTTTATTACATTTTTTATTTTTAATTCCAGTATAGTTAGCATACAGTTTCAGATATACAACATAGTGATTCAACAATTCTATACATTACTTAGCATTATGGTAAGTATACTCTAATCCCCATCACCGCACTCCCCTCCCCCGCCCCGCCCTCTGGTAACCATCAGTTTGCTCTCTATAGTTGAGTCTGTTTGTTTCTTGGCTTGTCCCTCTCTCTTTGTTTATTCATTTATTTCTGAAATTTTACAAGTAAATGAAATCATATGATATTTGTCTTTCTCTGACTGACTTATTTCATTTGGCATTATACTCTAGCTCCATCCATGTCATTGCAAATGGCAAGATTTCATTGTTTTTATGACTGAATGGTACTCCAGTGTGTGTGTGTGTGTGTGTGTGTGTGTGTGTGTGTGTGTGTATCTTCTTTATCCATTCATCTATCAATGGACACTTGGGCTGCTTCTGTAAACTGACTGTTGTAAATAATGCTGCAATAAACATAGTGGTGAATGTATCCCTTAGAATTAGTGTTTTTATATTTGTTGGGTAAATATCAGTACTGTGATTACTGGATCATAGGGTAGTTCCACTTTTAACTTTTTGAGGAACCTCCATACAGTTTTCCACAATGGCTGCACTGGTTTGTATTCTCTTCCAACATCCAGTTGTAGATCTAATTTGCATTTCCCTGATGATAAGTGATATTGAGCATCCTTTCATGTGTTTGTTGACCATTTGTATGTCGTCTTTGGAGAAATGTCTGTTTATTTCTTCTGCACATTTTTAAATTAGATTATTTTGGTGGGGCATTTTGAGTTTTATAAGTTATTTCTATATTTTGGCTACTATCCCTTTATCAGATATGTTCTTTGCAAATATCTTTTCCCAATCACTAGGTTGTCTTTTAGTTTCATTGATTATTTCCTTTGCTGTGCAGAACCTTTTTAGCTTGATGAAGTCCCAATAGTTTATTTTTGCTTTTATTTTCCTCACCTCAGGAAACAACCCTAGAAAAATGTTGCTACGGTTGATGCCAGAGAAACTCTCTGTGTTGTCTTCTAGGATTTTTAAGATTTCAGACCTCACATGTAGGTTCTTAATTCATTTGAGTTAATTGTGTCTGTGTGTGAGTGTGTGTGTACCTATAAGAAAGTAGTCCAGGGTGCCAGGATGGCTCAGTGAGTTGAGCATCTGACTCTTGATTTTAGCTCAGGTCATGATCCCAGGGTTGTGGGAGGGAGCCCTGCATCAGGCTTTGCGCTGTGTGTGGAGCTTAAGATTCTCTCTCTCTCCCTCTACCTATCTCCCCCACTCATGCTCTCTCTCTAAAAAAAAAAATTAATTAATTAATAAAATTTAAAAAATAATTAAAAAATAAATAAAAAAAGAAAGTGGTCCTGTTTTCCCAGCACCATTTGTTGAAGAGACTCTCTTTTTCACATTGCATATTCTCGCCCCTTTTGTTGAATATTAATTGACCATATAATTATGGGTTTGCTTCTGGGTTTTCCATCCTGTTCCATTGACCTATGTGTTCATTTTTGTGCTAGTACCATATTGTTTGGATTACTACAGCTTGTAATGTAATTTGAAATCTGGAATTGTGATACCTCCACGTTTGTTTTTTCTTTTTTCAAGATTGTTTTGGCTATTTGAGGTCTTTTGTGCTTCCATACAGATTTTAGGATTATTTGTTCTAGTTCTGTGAAAAATGCTGGTAGTATTTTGACAGGGACTGCATTAAATCTGTACATTGCTTTGGGTAGTATGGACATTTTAACAATATTTTTTTCTCCCAATCCATGAGCATGGAATATCTTTGCATTGTTTTTGTCATCTTCAATTTCTTTCATCAATGTTTTACAGTTTTCAGAGTGCAGGTCTTTTTACCTCCTTGAAAAAAAACCTCGATATTTTCCCCTTGAAAATATGTTAGGTTGCACTCACTAATTATATATTAAAAATAAATGTCTTTGATATTTCACGTTTTCAATATTGACCACATGTTTTCTCTTAGTTTCTCAAAAAAATTTTTTTTTAATTTTACTAATTTTTGAGAGAGAGCATGAGCAGGGGAGGGGCAGAGCAAGAGGTTGACAGAATCTTAGCTGTCAGCACAGAGCCCGATGCGACGCGGGGCTCAAACCCTGGAGCAATGACATCATTACCTGAATCGAAGTCAGATGCATAACTGACTGAGCCACCCAGGCACCCCAAGTTTCTCAAAATTTTTGAAGACCTTATTGAGTTAATTGTTATATGTCAATAAGATTTTTCTGAACATAAACATCTGGATATGTAATCTGATGGATCTTTATGCTGCTTCTCCATGTGCAATTCCATCTAGCCATCAACATATAAAGTTTCCTGTATAAGACTAGGAAGATGCTAAAAAGACAATTCATTTCTCTCTTATCATCTAGCTCTACTTCTACTCTTCGGAGCCATGAAGAATAAGTGACTCCATTTAAAAACATAAGTCAGAAAAGTGGAGTTTGACTCTATTTTTCAAGACTCCTTTGGTTCCTAAAGAAACCATTCCCAAGGTGGTTTGATAAAAATGAGAAATTATTAGCTCATATCAATGCAAAGTCAAAGAGCAGGACTGACTCAGGCACAACTGGATCCACATGCTCAAGTGATATTTTTATGACACTGTCTCTCTATTCATCTGTTCTACTTCTTTCTGTTTATGGACTTAATTCTCAGGCAGGTGCTCTTCAAGTTGAGGGCTTTAGGAGCCTCTAGTGGAAATGATCTGCATTTTTCACCATCCAAAATTAAGAGAAAATCCATGAGCATCTAAAAAGCATTTATAGAGCAAATCTCAAGGTTTTGTGTTGAAAAAGAGGAATTCTATTGCTTGAAAATAATGTGACACTGAGTTTAAGGATTTTCTTAAAGGACATCCAGCTTGTGAATAGGAAAGCTGTGCTCAAGCCAGGGCTCAAACTTTATACCTCATTTCAGTTGAACATGCACAATCTAGATCAAAATATTTCACAAGAGCTATAAAGATTCTCAATCTTTGTTTTTCTTGGATGATACATGTATGTATCCCCCTGAAAAACTCATTTACACGTATAATGTAAATGCAAGAAAATCCTACCATCTTTATTTGCTTGGCTTACCTGTCCATTTCTATGATCACAAACTTTTCTTTGTTTTGAAGTCTCCTAAGTTAAATTTATTACTTTATTTACTTCCTATAAATAATAACTAGTATAACTGGATATTATAAGATGGCATATCTTGCTTATGTCATATTTTAAAAGATGTGTTTATTCTGTTCATAATTGCATAAATAAAGATTTAGCTCCAAAATGAATTACCTTCAAACTATAACTATCAAAGAATGAAGAATATTACTTAAGATTCTGTTAGTTTCAAGTGTTCAAAATACAGTTGGAACAAGCTTAACTAAAATGCAATCTTAATGAATGGCTTCTAAGCTGTCTTGAAGATTGGGAAGATAAGAAAATAGCTCATCCTTACAAAGAAAACTGGAATCAGGCATCTACCCCCCCGTTTCTCTCCCTGTCTTCCCCCAGCAACCTCCTCCACCTCTCCAATCCAAACCCAGAGTGATTGCCTTTAACTCATAAACCTTAAATCTTTGTATATGTTATAGTTTCAGAGAGAGGTTTGTTAGAGAGAGGTTTCTTCTCCTTTTTCTAGTTTTATAGTCTTTAGAGAAGGACTCTTACTACTTCTTGGATCAGAGACCCATCCTGGTAACCAGAAGTTGAAATTTCAAAAGAATTCTGTCCCAGCTTTTGTCAAATGTTTGTGCTAGGACAAATGCCCAGTTGTTGTCAGTCAATTTGTGTCATGCTAAAATATTTTTTTCCATAGTTACTATGTATATGGAGGAGGAACTCTAGTTCAGACAGGGGTTCTCCAATATTCAGCACACTAAGTGATGGATTTTCTCATACCTAGTGATAGCTTTAGGATATTAGCTCAAGCCCTCATTGAAAATTTAACATATGTATTCTATCTATATAACTGGATTTTACACTTGAACATTATTGGTAATAACGTTATATGCAAAGTGGACTTGTCCTTTTCAATGCCCCTTGAATATATTTTTTTGGGAGGAGGGGCAGAGGAAGAGGGAGAGAGAGAATCTAAAGCAGGCTCCACGCCTAGCACAGAGCCCCATGGTGGCAGGGTGGGGGGCAGGGGGTGGGGAGGCTCCATCTCACAAACCTAAAGACGAGACAAAATTAAGAGACCAATGCTTAACCCACGGAGCAACCCAGGTGCCCCACCTCTCGCATTCATTTTATTTATCAACTCCCCTACTAATTTTATTTCTGTTCATCCCATAACAACTTTTTTTAATTTTTAATTTTTTTAATTTTTAAAATTATTTTTTAATGTTTATTTATTTTTGAGAGGAGAGACAGAGAGCAAATGGGGGAAGGACAGAGAGAGAGGGAGGCACAGAATCCGAAGCAGGCTCTAGGCTCTGAGCTGTCAGCACAGAGCCTGATGCTGGTCTGGAATTCACTAACCTTGAGATCATGACCTGAGGCAAAGTCAGACACTTAACCGACTGAGCCACCCAGGTGCCTCCATCTCATAACAACTCTTGAATATAATTGACATTAAAATACATATTTTCTAACTTAACTAAAGGAATTGCAATGATTATAGAATTGAATAGACATGAATGATAGATCACAAAATGATGCATGCTTTGGAAATTAGTTGTGTTATATATTTGTTTTGTAAAGGGCATGCTTGGGTTGGAAAGGGTTCTAAGATTCATACATGTATCTTCTACTTCATAAGACTTTTCTAAGTCCTCATTTCTAAGAAGACTTTTGATACTGTTATTTGGGATCTCTGAAATTTCTACAGTAAAAACTCTAATCTTTATAATTATAAAGGAATAGTTGATTTTAGAAGCCAGTTGAAATACTTCATCAGGTAGAACTTTTCCAGATTGTGCAGTGCACCAAAGAGACTGGGATACCATCTTGGTACAATGAGGTTTTCCAAAAATAAAGGCTTAAATTTTAGAAAAAAAATATATAATTCAGTTTCTCATGCATTGTTCCATAAGAGCACAAATACATCTGAGTAGATTATTAAACAGAAAAATCATTTCAATAGGCAGTTTAGAAAGAATTGGTAAGAAACTGTGAATTCAGGACAGTCATAAAAATTTACTAAAGTTTGCCATCTAGAGGCCTGCAGGGGTATATTTTGGAAAGTATTTTCAGATGCTTTTTCTACAGTCTAAAGTCATGATATTTATTATATGTTTAGTGTCTCATTACGATAAAGATTAAGGTAACAGGGGGGAACATTTCATTTATTATTGAATCTACACAGGACATTTTTAATTTTTAATTTTAAATCTCAACTGAAAGTAAGTTTCTTTCTATTTTTTACTTATACAACCATTTTGGTAGTTACATATAAGAAACCTTTTAGTTGAAACCAATGGCAAATTTCTTCACCTTATATGAGAAAATAGAAAACAGTACATTACAGTTTGGTAAATGTACCACAGGGCATAGAATAATTAACATTTTCTTGACTATCAGGACTGACTGTTTGAGGGTTATTTGCATTCCTGGCCAGTATTGCTGCTTGATGGGTAGAAAGAGAAAGTTATTCATGTTAAATCACTCTAAGAGTAGAGAAAGCAAAAATCTCTGATAATAAAAGAAAAAGGCATCATTCTGCAGCTACATTTTAAAGCCTAGAACTATATCTTTACAAATGTGTGTGTGTGTGTGTGTGTGTGAGAGAGAGAGAGAGAGAGAGAGAGAGTGTGAGTGTGTGTGTGTGTGCGCGTGTGTGTAAACAATGTGTACTTGTGAATTTCTGGCACTTTAAGAAGTAATTGTAATGCATAGATCATTGCTGCAATAGATTACACAGTGGAGGCATTTATCAAGATCGCAATTGTGTTTTCATGAATGTTTTACAGTTGTCAGCTTATCAGTGCTAAAACAGAGGATAATGAGCTTTAAAATGTAGGTTATGGGGCCACAATAGAACCTATTTCTAAGGAAAACTTTCCAATCAACTGAGTTGAAGGTTGGGAACTTTTAATTCTCACTACGTCACAGGATGCTGGTTCTGGCAGTAAGAGAGGCAAAACGTTATGGTTGCTGTCACTATTGATGTTTCCCTTTGTCAGGAGGAGGTGGGAGCATTTCATGTTATCCCGACAAACATGTTCAAGTTTTAGCAGCCGTGGAAAACACTCAAAGGGCTTTATTTAAATTTTTAGAAATGATTTCTATAACATACTAATATCAGATTATTTCAGCCCCCCCCCCCCCCCCCCCCCCCATTTCAAGAGACCTTCCAGGTTAGATGGACCTTAGAATTAAAATCAACATTTGGGGACAGGTATCACCTCACTAAATATACACATTTACATCTGATTTCAGGATTTTAGGATTCAATCTAGTGTCAGACTTCCTATATAGGGGAAAAAAGTGTTTCTTAGAAATGAGGAATTGCTACAGTAAAACTGATTTTATCTAGTAGAGGTAATGTGCACGTCTGTAATTAAGTATCTCATGTTATGGTGTAATTCTCCGTGTCCGCACACTGACCTCCAGGAAAGGAGTGTCTAAATATTACATTATAATTTTAACGTTTGTCTTTTTAAATACTACAGTTCCTGTGAAATGCAGTGTATTGTGTTGATAAAATATCCAAGGCAATTTACCGACAAAAGGTGATGTCAGCAGCAGTGATATTCCTCCGCAGCATTCTAGAGACTTCTTCTATCTTAAAATCGACTTAACAACAGTAATAAGGTTGAACAGATAGCTCAATCTCTGTGCTCATCAGTGTTTGGGGACCACATGAACTGTGGCTTCCCGCAGAACATTGTTCATTATGCACCATTCACAGCCCACTAATGATAGCAAACATTTTATGTTAACAGTATCAAGATCTGATGATGAGGGAAACTAGTTGGGAGTGTTGCCTGAAGGAGAGATACTTCTTGAACCTAAAGCAACTCCTCTTACTATGGTCCAAGCATGCAGTTTATCACAGCAGGCATTTCTATTTACTGGTAAGTTGGTAAGCATAATGGCAAGCATTGCACCATATGGGATCTTCCTGACCACAGCAAATCACACTACTGCGATTGTAATAGGGTATATATGTGTGTGCACATGTGTGTTTTTTCAGTCAGGATGCTGTCCTGCTTCATCTTCAAAAATAATGCGTATATTTCAATAGTCTTATGATATATTAAAATCCTTGTCTTATCAAGCAAAGGTAATTCATTTTCTTTTGAAAATGGAATCCACTAATAGAAGTCTCATGCATTTAGGTCTTCATGAGTCTTACATATTTAACTCCTTGAAAGATTTTTTCAGTCTGGTATAATGGTTAATATTATGGCTCTGGAATTAGATTACTTAAATTCATATCTCAGCTTCTGCCAAGCTCTGTAACTTTGGGCAACTTACTTAAAAGCTTTCTGCAGTACAATTATCTGATGCAAATAGGGATAATAATTGTACCTACACTTTAGGATTATTGTGAGAAAAGAATGACAGAAACATAATAAGAGGTCAACACATATTCACTATTAGGATGATATTTAATCACCAGTCAATAGTCTTGAAACCTACCATTCTCAGTTTATTTCTCTGTGTCAACAAAATCTCGATTACTCTTACTGACAAGAGACTCTTAGGTAAAAATCAACACCTGGATTTTACAAGAAGGTTTTGAGGTTATTAAGTGTAAGAGGCAAGCTGAGTCTCAATTTGACAGTATTCCACAGTAATTTTAAAAATACATGATTTTCTAAAGAACTAGATATGCACTCGAATAAGGAGCACAATACCGAAAAATATTGGAAGTTAGTGTGGCATTCTAGCAATGGGCGTTAGCACCAGACCTGAGTTACAATCACAATTCTGTCATTTGGTCAGCTTCTCTAGGACCTACAACTCCTCATCTGTAACTTATGATAATGTCATTTCCTCAATTAGGGTTGTTTTGAGGCTTAGTTGACATGATATAATTCAATCTTATAAATAAGAGCTAATAAATAGAGGTTTGTTTGTTTTTAATAGGAAGAAAAGGCAACATGGCGGGGGTTGGTTAGATATGGGCACATTGTTCCAGCTTTCCTTTAATAATCCTGATTCTTTTTTCCCCTGTTGATATCTATACGAGCTATTGCCTGTTGCCCTGCTTACCTACTTCTTTGTTCCACTGAATTTTTCTCTTGTTCCATGTTTACTTTCCTCTTCTCTTCCCTTTTTCTCCTGCTATTTTTCATTAAACCCAAAGTAGCATTTTGATGAAAGCATTTTTCTAAGTTTGCTGAAAAGATTCATGTTTAAAATTACTCACAAAGTAGAATATAAGAATTACTAAACACATTGTTTTGAATAAGGGAATATATATATATATATAATAACATAACTAATATAACTTAAAACTAATTATATATATTTATATAATAAAACTTTATTTATTGGCACTGAAATTTGGGTTTTATATAGTTTTCACATATCATGAAATACTGTTCGTCTTTTGATTTTTTTCCAACTGTTTAAAAATATAAAAAAAAGCCATTTGCAACGACATGGATGGAGCTAGAGAGTATTATGCTAAGCAAAATAAGTCAGTCAGAGAAAGACAAATATCCTATGATTTCACTCACATGTGGAATTTAAGAAACAAAACAAATGAAAAAAGGGGGTAAAAAAGGAGGAAAACCAAGAAACAGACTCTTAACTGTAGAGAACAAACTGATGTCTACTAGTGGGGAGGGTGCTGGAGGGATGGGTTAAATAGGTGATGGGGATTAAGGAGTGCAGTTTGTTGTGATCAATGTTGAATCACTAATTATGCACCTGAAACTAATATTACACTGAATGTTAACTGACTGGACTTTAAATAAAAACTTTAAAAAAATGTAAAAACCATACTTAGACCACAGGCCATACTAAAGCAGGCAATAGGCCAGATTTGATCCACAGGCCATAGTTTGCAGAGCACTGCTTTAAACTATAGGATTTATGCTGACATTAAGAAATTATATATTTAAGGACACATGGGTGGCTCAGTTGGTTAAGTGTCCTACTCTTGATTTTGGTTTAGGTCATGATCTCACAGTTCGTGTGACTGAGCCCCGCGTGAGGCTCTGTGCTGACAGCATAGAACCTGCTTGGGATTGTCTCTCTCTCTCTCTCTCTCTCTCTCTCAAAATAAACAAATAAACATTAAATAAAAGAAACTATATGTTCAAAACTAACCTAATTACAAATAGATTAGAAGAGACTGTAATATCAGGTTGAGTGGGAACAGATTATGAAAGACTTCAAATAACAAGAAGAGGCATTTAGATACATGATGTTGTCAATAGATTACTTTACTTATTCTTAAGCAGAAATAAGTGATAAAAACAACTTTTGAGGAAGATTCATCTGGAAATGCTGTGCAGTTTGGACAGCAAAAGGAAATGAGCTACTGTGAATTCCTATAACACTTTGTGTCAGCTACTCCAGGTGTCAGCAAAAGAGGCCCTTGGCTTGGCTGGCAACTTTGAGAATCGTGAAACAGATGGAAAAGAAAGAATCAACAGAACTTGATGAACAATTGGATTTAAAAGTAAATGGAGGAGATAACTAAATAAGATGACAATTTTATTAAAGTCAGCAACTGGGATAAAGCAGGAAAGGAAAAATGGGAAAGAAAAGTCATAATTTGAATTCTGTATCTTTTCTAGACCAAATGACCAAGTACAATGAGGCTTATTACTTTTCCAAAGAGATTCACAAGAGAAAACCTTCTGAGGATTTTTCTTCCTTTTTCTCTTTTGATAATATACTGTTATTTGAGTTTTTATCTTGTAATTAACTAAGTCAGTAAGTCAGCTAATAAGTGGAGACTAAATAAGACCAGGAAATGCCTACATGTGAGGAAAATAAGGAAAGTTTTACATAAAAATGCCATAGGCAACAAATGAAGTCATGATAAGTTAATAAAGCAAAGAGTATCTAACCACATTGGTTTTTTGTTTTGTTTTGTTGTATTAGTTTGTTTTATTTTCTTCTTAATGGAAGAAAAATGGCATTGTTCTGATCCCATTTTCTGAACTTTTTTTACAACATAACCTTCAAGGATGTGCATTCCAAGTAAAAACATTTACCAGTACTTTGAATCACTGAGAATTAAATAACTCAACATTTTCAATAGAAAACTCAATTTTCAAGCTATCATATCTCATTTCTTACCAGAGACATGTTACCGTACCCATGGCTCCCCTACGTGAACTTTTTATCCATCAACAGGGAGAAGTATTGGGCTGCTAAGAAGTAAGCATACAATAGGACCTTAGGACTATGAAGTTCTAACTTCTTATTCTTCCCAATAAAAATGTTTTTATAAAATAAAGCATTCCCCTTAGCACAGAGTTTAAATAATACATTTGGTTATTTCCTAGAATTTGGGTGTATTGTGTGACAAGGTAAATGCATTCATTTCTGTAAAGTAGTTGACAAATGTGCATGTATGAAGTCGTTTTGGTCCTTGTAAGTTGTCTCTTTGTAATTTGAATGATCACTTCCCATTTCTTTCTTCACACTGAGAAGCAAAAGCATTTTCTCTGTTTTAAAGTCACAAAATGATATCCACCTATATAAGCATTTAGTATATAACATCTTTATGCCATATTCATGTATCTTTGGGATTGGCTGTGGCTAGCATAGCAAACAGCCTTCCATCAGAAGCAAGCGAAGGGGCACCTGGGTGGACCAGTTGGCTAAGTGTCCAACTCTTGATTTTGGCTCAGGTCATGCTCTCACTATTCAGTTGGTGAGTTGAAGCCCTGCATTGGGCTCCGTGCTGACAGTATGGAGCCTACTTGGGATTCTCTCTTTCCCTCTCTCTCTGCTCCTCCTCTGATCACACGCTCTGTCTCAAAATAAAGAAACAAATTAGAAAAAAAAGAAGTAAGTGGGGTAGGTAGTAGGTCAATTAATTCAAAAAATTGATTATAGTGAAAAATCATGAAATAATTTGTAATGTGCATGCATTAAAGGTTTTCTATTGTTAAAACCTGTAAATACATGTTCATTAACTTTAAAAAAAAATAAGACCAAAGTTGTTTTTTGCTTGTTAGTTTTTTAAGAATGGGTCCAAGGATTGAAGCTCACCATCTTTTGTAATAAATCATACACATAATATATCTTATATGAAAGCCATTTTTTTTTAGTGGAGAAAGAACTTAGGTACCACTGTGAAGTAATCTTGCCTAGGTAAGAAAAGACTTTAAGATATTTAAAGTTGTGTCTACTGAAGCTAATTTAACCATATTGGTGACTTATTGAGTCTTAAAGCAGTTAACCTACTTCTTACAGAAACAATATCTAAGAAACACTTTCACAGTCATATTTGATCAGTTTAAGCAATATTTAATTCAATTGCATGATTATAATCATAAACATAACTTACAGAAACATGTTGAGGACAAATCCAAATTATACCCCTGGTAAAAACAAAAACACAAAAACCCTCAACGAGTAGAAGAAAAAATATTAGAGTACATAAGAGATTCTGTTTTTGAGCATTCAGTATGCTATGATATCAGATATATCATCATAGAACTAAGAACATTAGTTAATATGATGAAATATTTAAGTGGTAGTTTCATGACATGTATACTGGATTTCAAAAGTTGTTCTATTAATTTTCTTTGACAATTTTTGAAAAATCTAGAATGTACTACTAGGTTTTCAGCTCTTAAGAGTAAAAGATGTTTCTTATTCATAACTATATGACCATAGCCTACCATAGTGCATGACAGATAGTAAACATTCAATTATTATTTGAATGGATAAATCAGTGGATGGTTGAATAAATATATATTCCAAAGGGTAGAAGGATCATATACTTCTACATGGTTTCACAGGACATAAATCTAGATTACTAAATTAATTTCACCATGAAAATGTACACCTTCATATTACTATGGGAAATGTTTTCTTTGCTCATTATATAACAATAAACAAAGTCCATCCTCAATGCGACTGTATTCTATCTTAAACTAGCTCAACTAACCAGTTCCTTCAATTTGTAATTTGACTTTCACTCTCAACAGAATGGATATAATTTAAAGGTTAAGAGTGATATTCTAAACATCTAATTACATACTTACAGCAAACTGAATCAGGGAGATTCTCTGGGTAGCTGGTCATGTATTTTCATTTCTTCACTTTTTACACTACTACCCTATCAAGCTATACACAATTTCCAAAATGCAAAACATTCAGGCCACCTGCAGGCTAAATTACCTGTGGCTAGCCTGATTTTCCTCCTACTGTATTTCATAAGTCCATCTACTTTTCTTCATAAAAATAGTAACCACTGATTCCAAAATGGCATGCAGGCTTCTTATTCCTGAATCAAGAATGATTTCTCACTGTAGTTTAATTGTGATGGTTGGTGTAAATTTTCTAACTTTTAAAAATGTTAATAATAATAGGCTTCTAAAAAATTTCATATTATAAAGTTATAAGAAAGTACAAAATCTTCATCTAATGCACTATTAAAATGGTGTCACTATGTGCAAATCACAGTAATATATTGAAATTGCTTTGAATAAATACTTTCTTTTCACTCCTCATAAAGCTATTGATATATCATATTACTTTTTATAGACTCTATTCTGTGATATGATGTTCCTGGGACTAAGTGTACCCAGCATGGGCTAAAACATTCTTTCTGTTAAAATGACTTTCACTCTGCCTCCAAATAATTTTTGATGTTATCCAATGATCACAGAAGTCAAAAATCTAATAACTCTTTCTCAGTTCTTCTTGATCTCTCTCCTTTTTTTTTTTTTTACTATTGTGTTCTCTGACAATAAGTAAACTCTCCTAGCTGTCCTTCTAATTTTTCTCAATCTTCTGTATTCTCATTTCTTTCTATCCCCCAAAGAGTTGTTCTTTGGGTTTCTTTTATTAGAGCACTCCTCATTGTTGTTGTTTTTGTTTGTTTGTTTTTTGTTTTTTATTTTTTTACATGGCATTATGTGGACAACTCTCATATACTCTTTCTAAAATCCTGGCTTCCTTTTGAATTCTAGCCATATAAATGTAAACATTGACCAGAAACCTCACTTGGCTATTGGTTGTCATCGAAAGTAGAATCACCATAATCTCCTTCTCAATTTAAAACACCTTATTTTTCAAGGGCTCCATGTTTCTGTGCTTTTTTCCACCCAGTCACTGAAACTTAAATTCTAGAAGTCAACTTGGCTTCTAAGTATGTTCTGGCACCAATTTCAATTTGGGAAGGTTGGGGGCTTCCCAAATAGCACCAAGTGTTCTCCAGATAACAGCTGGGTGTCGTACAATTCAACTCAATTCTGACGCTATCTACCTAGAGATAGTAGATTCCTCAGGTTGAGGACTCAGTCCTACAAAATTGCCAACGCCCCCTACTTCAGATGTTGGTCATAAATCCAAGTTATTATGTCTGCTTCTGATAGACTGAGTAGAGATTGGGAGTTCCCATGACCTTCTCTTCTGATTCTATTATTTTCCAGAGCAGCTCACAGAACTCAGAGAAACATTGTATTTACTAGATTACTAGTTCATTGTGAAAGGATATAACTCACGAACAGCCAGATGGAAGAGAGGGGTAGGACAAGGTATGGGGAAAGGGTGTGGAGATTCCATGCTTTCTCCAGGTGCATCACTCTCCTAGCATCTCCCTGTGTTCACCAATCAGGAAGCTCTTCAAACCCAGATCTTTCTTTTTTATGGAGGCATCATTACATATGTATGATTGATTAAACTGTTGGTATTTTATTCAACCTTCGGCCCCCCTCTCCCCCCCCCCCCCCGCCCAGGTACAGAGGTGGGACTGAGAGTTCCAACCCTCTAATCATATGGTTTGTTCTCCTGGCAACCAGCCCCCCTCCTTAGGTGGGATCCATCAGTCAGCTCATTAACATAACAAAAGAGAGCTTTATCATTCTCATAACTTAGAAACCTCCAAGAGTTTTAGGAGTTCTGCCCCAAATGTGGAGAAAGACCAAATATATATAATAACACTATGACAGCTTTTCATTTTCCCTCACTCCTCATATTCTGGCATGAACATGTGTTTTAGTGACTATTATGTGCCAAGTATCACATAAAGTCCTAGAGAACTAAACCCTGCCAAGTCATTGTTCTTGATCTAGAGAACTCTTAACCTCTTAACTTACTTGTGCAAACTGAAAGATGTTATGGGAAAAGGACAACTAAGAAGGTAAGAGGGCAAATGAGCAGTCAGTTTAAACTTTTATTAGATTTAGAAGGAATGGGATTTTGGCTGACAAAGGACAGAAAGAATAAATCAAATCTCATGTTTTCATTCTCTGGCTATTTGTTTGTGCTATTCTTTCTGCCCATAATTTCCTTTTCCTTAATCTCTACCTATCAAAATCCCAATGAACTCTAGGATCTGTGGTTAATCATCTTGTTCAATGTTTATTTTTCAATCAATTGCAAATGTGTGTGTCAATCTTATTTATTAACTTTGATATCTTCTGCTAACACTAGCACTGTGTTTGGCACATGGTAGGTGTTCAAAATATATTTTCTAAACTAATAACTAACTGTATAAGAAAAGGAACCACTTAGGAAAACAAAAATACAGCTTATACACTGAGTTTCAAATTGCACAGGCTTTTTCTGCTGTATTCACATATGGAATCAGAAACTGACATCAGGATCCTAATTGTGAAGTGCAGTGTAATTACTCTGGTGCTTCACCATTAGAAATAATCTGTCCTTTCACATGTAGAGATGTCCACAACAAATATTATGACCTATTATTCTAGTATCTTCATGGTTATGAAGAAGCTGAAGTTTAATTACAAATGGAAATTCAATTATAGTGAATAATAGTTACGTGGATCTTCAGTTTCTTGTAATCTTCTGTTGTATTTTTTCAAACTGTAACTAACCCTTGATCCATAGTACAAATTAAGGAAAAGCTGATTTTTACTAATTCATTCATTGAAACATTTCGTGCATGTAGAAATAAAAAATAATGACATGTAATATTGCATGCTTGCCATGTGCTACTCACTCTACATATGTTGCTTCACTTATTCTTTATAGCCACTTAGAGAATTATTCATTCCATTTAATGGATGGAACTAAGGATAGTGTGATAAAGTGATTGCCTTTTTATAGTCCTAGGAAGTAGAGGCACTATATTTGGGAACTGGGTCTAATGTTGCAAACCAGGTCTTATTATACACCTTGCTCTCATCCATGTAATAAACAAGATAGACATATAAGGGGACATGAATATTGAATGTACACAATCATCAACTGAGAAAAGTGTATTTGCTTTATTCATTGTATATCATGACCATAAAATCATGATTTACTTTAGAAGCTATATTTAGATGGTGCCATTCTCTCAACTCTAGCTTTAGTTTGGGTTTGATGAATTTTATAGGTCCTTTAAGCTCTAACGTCTGTAAATCGTCCTCTTTAGTAATTAACAGGGCCCTGCTTAGCTGTAGGTAGAAAAAATATTTTCTGTTAGAGGTTAAATTCCACACTAGTTGGATATTTAAGAGAAAGCAATATTTGTCAATTATACCTCAGTAAAGCTGAAAAACAACGAATGGTCTTCCATTTCATATAATATTCTATCAATTGTGACTTTAGTTACAATGACACTAACAAAACAACCAGTGAACACTTGAGTGTAAAAAAGTCAGTCAGTGTTTTGGGTTGTATTAGGGAAATAATGATGGAATTCTTTTCATCCTTTTCTTCTCACTGAATTAATTTATGGCTTTCATTTTATATCAACACATTCACTGAAGAGCTACTCAAACTTGGCAGTCACCCTTTCCCCGACACTCCTTGGTACAATGGCTTCAAAAATACATTTTTTTTAAACTTCCCTTTTTCTTCTCCCTTTTGTCTTCCTGGTGTATTATATATCTAAGTGACAGGAGTCTTACAAAAATTTAGGAAGATAAACACTCTGCGTCTGTTAGGTACAACAGAAGGATTCATACATCATTTACAAGTTTCCTTCCTCACCTGTCTGGTGCAGGGGAGGACAATAACCCTGGATGGATTCAGTACCTTATGGCTGATTGCTGTCCAGGACATCATTATTGGTGATCTTGTCTTGTCATTGGTTTATGTCTGTCACAGAAGACGGTGGTCTCAAATTGGGATTTCTGCAGCAGGGCCAAGAATCATTATAGGTTATTATTCACTTGCAAGATGATGAATACTATGTTGAGATTCAAAGCAGCTTCTGGAAATAATTTTCAAAGAAATATACATTTTCTCATTTTTCTAAAAAATTTCCACTTTAAAACAGTAGATGGTGAGTCACTATTTTAGAAATAATTTTTGACATTTCAAATGTTTTTAATGGTCAATTCTTAAAATCCTAGTCAATTCTTTTTTTTTTTTTTTTACTGGAAAATAGAAATCTGGAAATCATGTCTGTAACCGGAAAAGTGAAAAGTCCAGGGCACCAATTGCCCCTGATTTCATATGAAACGAGATTGCCTATCTTTTATTTATTTATTTATTTGCTCCTCAGTGAATCGATTGAACTGGGGCTAAATTCCTGGCTCGATTATTACATATGCACAACTTACATTACACAGGGGGTTCTGAGTCATGGCAGGCTTCTCAGGCAACTTAAGAACCTGTGCTTTATGGGTCTGATGTCAGTTTTGCAGCTTCCCGCACATTTAACATGACATTGAGCTGCCACTGCCAACACTATCAGAAAGGCCTTGATTACAGGGTTGGAGAAGGACTGCAGGGAAACCTCAACTTCCAATCCGGCACTAACCCGAGGAGGTCTGGGTAACACTACTGTATGCACTGCCTTCTCCCAACCCGCCAATGTTGCCCTCTAATCGTTATTATTTTTAGGTGAAATAAATTAGTATCATAGGCGTTTGAAGGGTAGCTCTGCCACAGAGGCCTTCTCCTGCCTTTGTATTGGCTATGTTAGATGTGGGAATGTGTTTTGGGGACCTGTTCTATCCATAGGAGACACCTGAGATTCAGAGATTATTCTGTACTTGCTTGACAAAGAGATCATCCCCGGCCCCACCTCATGCATCTCCGAGTAACCAACAGTCACCTTTCCATGACAGCTTTTCCTCCTCAAATACATTCTATATTAAAACCGTGCTTTATACAACGTTTGCATGGCTCTGCATATGAAATACTAAAACATCATCAGTTTTAATGAAATAGTCAACCTACTACTTGAAGAATTTATATTTATGGCCAGCCGACTAGCGACCCTCCAACATGAGCTAGGTGATGCATTTCTAGGAACTTCAAATTAATCCTTTTCATTACAGAAGTAGGTACCCATGAAAATGAATAGAAATAGCTGATCTCATTAAAGGCTGAATTGAAACCAATTCTTATGGTGGCAGTAGCTACAACCTGCGATAATTTCCCTAGCTGCTGTATGAGTTAAGTCCTGTAATTACTTTTAAAAAATTCTAAATAGCATAATTTTAGGGTATATTGTATTTTTTATGTGTATATTTGTATGTATGTTGAAGAACTGGGTATAGAGATGTATTTAAATAATCTTGAATTTTAATTGGGTTGGCTTGGTTTTTATATTCATAGGACTTTATACATGTCTTTCTACAGACACAACTTTTTCCCTCTAATTCTTTTTGATTCTCATTCTCATTTTGTGAGACTGATCCTTAGATTATGACTCTCGTTATAAATGCATACTATGCTAGAAGGCTATTTTTATGCTCACAGACTCAAATCATTCTGGGATTTTAATTTCTCTTCTATAGTTTGAAACAAATTTTTAAATTTAAAAAGATGAAGACATTTGTCCTTGCCCTAGGGCCCTGATTTAAGGTTTAGACAGAAGGTTAAATATCAAAACTTTAACATAAATCAAGTGCATGCATTTCTGAATAAAGGTCTGGTGCCATCAGCACAGGGCATTGATTCTTCTAGCTAGAGGGCTGGAGAGTCTGTTTACAAAAGAATATACAATTTGGACAGAATGAGTGCCCTTCTATCAAGTAGAAGAGAAGAGTCATGTTCATTTGTCATTACAAGCACACCATTTCCTTTTGGGTGAGTTAATGCCCTTCTTTAAAAGGAGATTAGTCCTTTAAAAGTAAAGAAATTGGAGCTGGCAGCTAGCATCCCAGAGTAGATACAGATTCAAAATTCTTTAAAAGCCTGAGTTCTGTCTAACCCATTCGGAATCTCTTAAAAACATCACCAGAGAATACTGGTGTGTTCACATTCAGCCACCAGGATTATTTCAGAATCGTGACCACGTAACTTTTCACAGTAAGAATCTGTATGCAAATAAGCATCAGTTCTCCATGGACACTCTGGAAACTCTTTGGTTAATGCAGCAAGAAAGTAAGCACAAAGACCATGAGGGAAAGATATTAATCTTAAGATATGACAGGAAGGGTCGCACCTTGATTTTAGCTAACGTCTGTCCTCTACAAGTAGATGACCCCAGATTCTTTAATAACTTACCCTCAGAGTTAGATGCAATGGGTAATTATCTTGGTAGAGAATTTAAATTCAGCCTTTGATTCCTTTCACAGATGAATTTCATACTATGAACACAAGGATAATAATAGGCCAAGGAGCATTTAAATATTTATGCAGATTCTACTTCAATTTATATTTGGAAACTTTGCAACCCTGGTAGAAAGAATATTTCTCTTCTCACTGCGTACTATAATTTCTAGGACTTTAAAAGTAAATAGTTTAGTACAGAAAAGCAGTGGAGAAGTTCAGTGACCCTGCAGCTTTGAATAAAGACAATTCTATTAAACTTTCATTTATAAGTCACAATCAGGGAATTGGCTGAGAATAACTATATGCACCATAAATAAATTGAAAATTGTCCCAGGTATTATAATGCAATGAAAATATACACAACATCAATATCATAATAAAGATATTTTAATATTTCCTTAATGACTTCAAAGCCACTTAGAAATCTTGCATCAATTTAGGAACTTCATTAATGACATTACAGTCTTGGGGGAAAAATAGTTTTTAAGTTATCTGGCTGTTCAAATTTAGGACAAAACCTGATCGTTAGGGTAATTTGTTTTATATAAACCAAAGCTTTAGACTTTTTCTTTTCAGCAAGTTATGATAAGCTGTATTATTTCAATAATAATAGTGCTGTCTTTGCTTTTATAATAGTTGTGATAGAAAAAGAAAGAGTGGAAAGTCTAGAAAGGCATATTCTTATAGATGGAAAAGCAGCGAAAGAAAGGGAAGAAGTCTGAAAGGATGTCCTGTAATATGAAAAAACAAAAAAAGCACGCAGTTCTACTTTGTCCAAACCCTAGCCTTAAAATAAACTAGCTGTGTGATTTGGAAAATGTTAGCACTGAACATCAGTTTCTTCATTCATAAAATATAAACATAGTTCTTATTGCATATGGTCATTGCAAGGGTTAAAGATGATGTATGTATGGATGAGCTTTTAATATAATGCTCATTATATGTGTTGACCTCCACTACCCTCCCAGGGGATGGAAGGGTCAGGCTGCAACAGTTATGCCCATCCTAGGCCACCTTACAACTCAGAAGAGAGATTTCTCTGTTTCCCAGTTCTTGGATTTTTCTTCCAGGCAGATAATGCCAACCAGTAGGCCAGGCAGAACTTTGTGGATGTGCAGGTTCATCTGTGGGCACTCATATGGTGAGAGTCAGTAGGTAAAGCAAAAGGTATGCAGTACCCTGGTACTCAGTTGAACTTGGAATTTAGCTTTCTTGTACTTAACTCAAATTCCTTTTGTCGTGACCTTTCAGTCTGTCTGCAACACAAGTGCCTACTAAACCTGATTCATAGCCTAACCCTCAAGGTAGATCTAAGTGTCTTCATATGATTTAGCCTGTACTATACACTTAATTTCCAAGCACGGTTATAATAGTATAACCGCACAGATGAATACCGCTGCCTGGTAAATGGGGGTGGATTCTGTACTGGGTAGGTTTTACTGAAAACACTACCAATATGCTTCATCTTCTATATTGTTTACAGTTCTTTTCATTTGTGTTTGTAAGAATTCAATAAGCTGGTAGTAAAGTATAGCTGTGTAGATAATATAGCCATAATTCAACATGCAGTCTTTCATCTTGTGTTGATCAAAGAACAAACGCTAGCCCCCAAAAAAGAAATGTCAAAATAAATTAAGTTGACTACATGTCTCAAACTCCACAAGAAGATACAAGGTTCATTGTGCTATTACTCTCCTATCTACCTTCAACAAAACCAGTATCAAACCCTAACATCTAAATCTCCTAAAAAATGCCCTCCCAACCTTCCAGCCTCTAGTGAAATCTCTTCCATGTTTCCCATTATGTTGTAACACAATGATACAAAAATATGTTTGCAATTACAGAATGCCCTTCATTATATGAGAAGGAAGAAAATTAGCAAGAAGAACAAGAAATATCTTTAGTGAGAAGGTCACAGAGAAAGGCTTGAACTATTGTTATTTTTATTTTGGTTTTGAATCTGCAAGCTTCAGGTACCATAGATTAGAGAACACATTTGAAGAACCAAAGAGGTATGTTAGACAATGAGTAGTGGAGTGGAGTAGTAAAGTAACAGTAATGTGGACATCAAAGAGAGAAAAATGATTCTGCTTTTAATAAAGCAGTTTTGTGACTTAAGCTCTGACAGAGACACATTTTAGAGATTATAAAAAAAATCAAAAACATAGATGGACCTAGAGGGTATTATACTAAATGAAATAGATCAGACTGAAAATAGCAACATATGATTTCACTCATAAGTGATATGTAAAAAAAAAAAAACAGATACAAACAAAAAAAATCACAAATGAATAAACAAACAAAAAGCAGAATTAGACCTATAAATACAGAGAAAAAACTGATGGTTGCCAGAGGGGTGGGGCGTGGACAAAATGGGTGAACAGGAGTGGGAGATATAGGCTTCTAATTATGGAATGAATAAGTCACAGGAATAAAAGGCACAGCATAAGGAATATAGCAAATGATATGGTAATAGTGATGTATGGGGACAGATGGTAGCCACACTTGTGAATATAGCATAACGCATTAACTTGCTAAACTGCTATGTTATACACCTGAAACTAATGTAACATGATGTGTCAACTATGCTCAGATAAAAATAAATAAATAGATAAATAAGTAAATAAATACAAATTAAGAATACCTGAATCTGGGTTTTGTATTCTGGTTGAATGCAGTTTTTTTAACATATCTGTCGTTTGGAGACATTAATTTTCTCTTTCTTTTTCAACAATGATCAATAAAATCAATGAAATATAATAAGTTTTTATTGCCCACTGCCTTAGTAAATAAAACACAACTGATGTCTGTTGGTAATTTATGTTATGATTCAGTAGCTTTTGTCCAACAAATAACTCTCAAAATGGTTTAGGATCAAGGCAAAATTTTTGTGTAGTCCACTTCTATAATGCCTGTATTCATTGTGCTCTAGAAATGCTTCAATCCTGATATAGGCAGAGGGGTTGTCCAGATAACTTCATGGTATCTCCATTCTTCTATGCTAAAATTCTATAATCCAAACATAAAAATGAATTAATTTGAAGTATTTCAAAAGGGTATAATCCCCAGTGTAAGCTAATTATCCCATAAATCCTTTTTTTTTTTTTTAATTTTTTTTTTTCAACGTTTATTTATTTTTGGGACAGAGAGAGACAGAGCATGAACAGGGGAGGGGCAGAGAGACAGGGAGACATAGAATCGGAAACAGGCTCCAGGCTCCGAGCCATCAACCCAGAGCCTGACGCGGGGCTCGAACTTCCGGACTGCGAGATCGTGAGATCGTGACCTTGCTGAAGTCGGACGCTTAACCGACTGCGCCACCCAGGCGCCCCTTTTTTTTAATTTTAGAGACAGAGAGAGAGAGAAAGAGAGAATCTCAAGCAGGCTCCATACTAAATGCAGAGCCCAATGCAGGGCTCAATGCAGGCTTGATCTCTGAGTCAACATCAAAAGTTGGATACTTAACTGACGGAGCCTCCTAGGCACCCCAATTTTTAAATTTTTCTGGGTTCTTTGGTTTCTTAATTTTATATTTAGTGTTTAGAATTTTAAGGCTGATTTTCTCCTTGCATTTATTTACAACTTTTATTTTGTATACACCAATATTTATTTCTGTATTCTGTACTAAACAGGTTCTTCTCAGTGAGTACTTCTATGCTCTTTGCCCTGCCCTGTGACTTCCTTCAGATCCATCAATGCTAATGGTCTCTGAATTTATAACTTTTCAAAAAGGTAAATCCAGCAAACAGGAAAAAACACAATCCTTGATTCATTTAAAGTGATTTCAGAGAATATCAAGATAAAGATTTGGATGATATAAACACACAAAGAAATATTAACAAATCAAAAAGTCACAATTGAAACATGATAAATATATTGATCTGATTAAAAAAATAAGTTTATAAATAAACCTTTCTATACACAGCGTAGTGCATTGCATTTTACAACTTTCTTTTTAAATTTTATTTGTTTGTTTGTTTGTTTGTTTAAAGTAAGCTCTACGCCCAACATGGGGCTTGAATTCATGACCCCGAGATCAGGAGTCACATGCTCTACCAACTGAACCAGCCAGGCATCCCTCATTTTGTAACTTTTTAAAAGTTCTCAGTAATACTGTTGTTTAAAAGTTTTATTTCTCTATGTGTTGTAATAGCAGCTATGTATTGTGCACTCACTCTTTGCTGAGAATTTATTAGCATTAAAAAGGTTATTTTACTGAATTCTTACATTAACACTAAGTAATAGGTATTATTAATCTCATTTTACCAACTACAAAAAAGTACTTCCAAAAGATAAAGTAAATGTCCCAATTCTGCGTAACAAATAAACATCAAATCTGGCTTTCAAAGTCAGTTCCATAGTTCTCCAGAGTTGATGACTATTGCCTTTTCACAATGATAACCCAATAACTTGATTTCTAAATATCAAATAAAAAATAGACTAAGAATTATTACTTCTTTTTTTTGAATTATTTTCTTTGATCTATTGCGAGTTCATTTAGAATCATGGAATCTTAGTGGGCCATTTCTCTATCCTTTCATTTGATTCAAGAATCTTCTCCACAGGGGTACCTTGGTGGCTCAGTCGGTTGAGCATCCAACTTCAGCTCAAGTCATGATCTCACATTCATGGGTTCGAACCCCACATGGGGCTCTGTGCTGACAGTTAAGAGCCTGGAGCTTGCTTTGGATTCTGTGTCTTCCTCTCTCTCTGACCCTCCCCTGCTCATGCTCTGTCTCTCTCTGTCAAAAATTAAAATAAAAAATGTTAAAAAAAATTAAGAAAAGAATCCTCTCTACAATATTGGTGATAGATAGACTTGTTGCTTCTTCTAAATGTTTTAATAGCAATAAAGTCTTTTTCTTTTAAGGCATCTACAAGATCCAGGCACCAATAATTTTCTGTTGTTTTTTAATTCTCTATTGTTTAGATATTTGCCTTTATTAACAGTAACCCACTGATTCTAATTCTGCAGCAATCAGAATAAGTAACAAAATTCTCTATAAAAGTGTTAGACTGAAGAGGAAATAAGCAAAAAAAGTAAGTGAAGCTTGGTGTATAGGTATTCTAAACACAAATAACAATAAATTCATGAAAATATTCAATCCTAGGAAGGTTGGGAAAATGATTTATTTTCTTGCCTTAAAAAATTTATAATCTGGGATCCTATCTGGGGTGCATTATTATTTTAATGCAATGATATTGTAGCAACAGAACCATGTAATACTACGATAGTCCTGCAGAAAATGTGGAGAATTGTTCTGAGTCACATATAACCGAGGTTATCCGGTGAGGAAATCATTTTAAATCAGATGCAGGAGTACCAAACTGCAAAACAAACAAACAAACAAACAAACAAATAAATAAAACTTTCAAAACAGTCATGTGACATTTGATAATATATAACAGTAAGGAAGAAATTTCTGGCATAGACAATGTTTGGTGGAAATGCTTTGGAGGGACCAGTAAGTCAAATATATGGCATAATGTTCCATATTATCAGCATTCTTATGCGGAACAGCCAGTAGCTTTTTGACAGTAGGTATAGTTCACCAAACTAAACAATTACATAAAGAAGAAAAACATTATATTTACTTTTTATACTATTGAAAATCTGTTTAAAAGGAATGCAGGTGTGTTTGAAATAGACAAACTAGTTGCAGGATGTATGCTAGTTAGAAGAGACTGAGGGCTTAGCAGTTTTTTGGGACCCCCCCATGAAAAGTGCCATAGCTGTGCAGGACAGGAAAGAATGAAATGCAAACATAACTTGTACATTATTCACCTGAAGCAGTTGTTCACATTGATTTAGTATAAGTGCCTTAGCTAATGTATTGTAGTTCCTATCAAGCATTGGAGCAGACACCGCTGTGGAACATTTAGTTCCCTTTCTTTGATCTTCTAATCTGTTCTATGTTCACCTTTCATTTTATGTGTTCAGAACCTGTGTTAAATTCTCCTCTCCTGACTACTTGTCCCTACACTCACCTGTACTTCCATCACCAGAATTACTCCCATCAGACTCATCAGTGCTTTTCTAAAGTCAGTGTGGGGCGTCCAGCGGAGTGCATGTCTGAATCCCATGCCAGCTTCACCTGTACTATCTCCTGAGTGTGTGATTTTGGGAATGTGACATATATGTTTGCAGAAAATCTTCAGAAATAAGCATCACTCTCAGGCAATCCAGCTCCAGAATCCGGTAATCTTGACCATGGTGCCACATCACCTCTGTAATATTGCCTAGATGCTGTAACTTTGAGTTTTAATACTATTCAACTTTATGTTTAAAGGGAATGGGATTTTATATGCTCATCTCTATATCACAGGAGACCATGATAACCAAAGTCTTTAACTTTGTGGGAATAGTCAGAGGAAAATAACAGATGATGCCCAATGTGTTCTTTTATGATGTTTTGTTTGCCAAGTGAATTCAAGTTTTATTTTTGTTTCATTTCATTTTTGGTTCAACAGTTGGAGTCATTCTTGAACCCTCCCCCATGACTCCTCATGAACTTGTTCCCCTACAAAGGACCCCTATAGCTGTGAACTGGCTAGTGGCAAACATCTGTCAGAATACTCTAACTCACATTGGAACCATCATGTTATACATAATGGGAAAATGAAAGAGGTAGTATTGGGCTCGAACTCATGAACCCTGAGATCATGACTGGAGCCCAAGTCAAGTCAGATGCTTAACTGACTGAGCCACCCAGGTACCCCTCTCTGCATTTTTGTTTTGAGCGTTCTTTCCAGTCACACTGTAGAGACCTACCAGGAGTTTATTTGTGATTATGGCTGCTTTGAACATTTCAGTGCTATCCAGGCTATAGAAGAGATGGTCACAAATCTAAAACAAAACACATTATCCAGCACTTACCGTGCTCTCACTTAGCATGCCTTCATGAATGTGTAGCTTTTTTCATTTTCCCAGTTGAGTCCCCAGACCTATTATTAGCATATTATGATTTACAAGAGAGTGGGTTTTTTAATAACAACACTGAGAAGGCAAAACCCATTTGTTCATCCGAAGAGGTTTCAGAGCACATAATAAGCACAGGGTGGTCAGAATAAAAACTGACATAAGTACACAGTCCATGATTGTTCCTAATCGAAGAAAACACCAAATTAGAGCCAAAAGGCTGGGAAACAAATTGTTTTCCACAGTAAATCATTCTCATAAATATAATTATTTAAAACATTTGAACTCTATTTAGGGATATAAACAGTGATGTGGGTTTCACAAGGAGCACTAGACAGCTGGTTGGCTTTAAATCTTAGTGGCAACCACATTGGAGGCTGCCAGGGGCTTCTACTGTTCCATTTTAGCTAGAGGCAGGATTACTGAAGCTGCATTATAGCCTCCATCTCATTTTCAGCTCTATTGCACCAATTATGCTGCATTGAGGCTTATAGGGGCTTACATTGAGTCTCAGATAGATGGAAGAAGCCAGTCTATATTCTTTGTGATAAAAATAGTCATTAATTACTGAGACTTGTAAACCGCTTAGCATCCTTCTTAATGTGGCCCGTCAGGTGCTTCTTCTCATTCTATAGCTAATCAGCAAAGAGGAGAAAAATCCTCAGGAAAAAGATGATCTTTTTTGGCTCAAGCAGAAAGCCAAGGTTAAAAATAAATCTAAAATACACTGTAAATCTAAGCCAATGTGCACTCACAGGCAAAATACTGCCCTGTTTTCTTTTCAATCAGTGTTGATAATAGAAAAATTTCTTGTAACATTGTCCCACTGGGGAAATTAATTATCAGTATAATTTTTTTTCCCCTCTCTGATGGAAAACAATGTGTTCTGAGGATTTGGATGCATGAAAACACATTTACAAATAGCTCAAATGGAGTTAGATAATTATCTAATTAAAGAAAAGTGAAATGTCATAGGAATTAATGGGTAATTCAGGAAGAGGGAACCCAGCTAGTAAAGGGT
The DNA here is from genome assembly GCF_007474595.2 of Lynx canadensis. NCBI lineage: Eukaryota > Metazoa > Chordata > Mammalia > Carnivora > Felidae > Lynx > Lynx canadensis. Next base: position 124,611,696 of record NC_044311.2, read on the forward strand.
CTGCTGAAAGAAACAATAAATAGATTCATCTTTGAATGGACAGCTTAAATATGTTGGTGAAATTTCAGGTTTGCCTGTTTCAGAATCGACTGCCATATCCAGTATTTTAATTTTTAACAATAATCTTGGCCAAAATGTCCATTATCGTCCTTCATTAAGGCACTCAGAATCATGGGGTAGTAAATGTCAATATGATGAACTATAACAACCTTCATTTGGTAGACAAAACACAGATAAATGGCTTTTGTGTGTAAAAGTATCCTAGAGGTTGGGAAGATAGAAAGTATGCCTATTTGGAGTGTAAGCATGTATTGTGGGCTTCTTTCTTTAATGTGCATATTTTGTAAGTAAAATACATGCTTTAAGGAATGCTGTACAACCACATTTCATGCATTTCGATATGACTAATATTTGTGAATGGGAGTACAGTTTTTCAAGGCAATGGGCAAAGAAAATTGGAGTGATGGTGTATCGACTAAGTTGATTTTTATGAAAGCCTTGTAGAGAAGTTTAAAAATGAACAGTATGTGCAAAGGGGAAAAAAAAAACCAACAATGAAAGAAATAACAAGTGGATTTCACTACATTATAAGCTTGAGATTGCTTATTAAATACATAACTTGTTTTTCTGCTATACCAGTCATTTTACATAAGTGTGTGATTTGGCTTCCATTTGCAATGTGTAAATGCAGCATGCTTCAACAGTGCCACAGGGAATACTTGTTATGGGTTGAATATTTGGTTAAAATCTTTGGAAAAATTCCAAAAGCATCTACATGCCCATGGCAGCTTTGGGTAAGCAGCTTTTTTTCAGTTCACTTCTCTCCTTGGCAAGTCGGGAGAAGACAACTGTTCTCCAGACACAGGGCAGATAATATATCCCCATTTCCTTTCTTACCACTCTGAATTTTTAGGAATTGGTGGTCTCTACATTTGGAAGTAATTTAAATTTCTATGGCTCCTTAAGAAACAGCTGCTTAAGAATCTGTCTGTAAAATGTGAGCTATTAATGTACACTATATTCATATAGTTATTTTAATCATAAATAATTATAGTATTTAAAACAAACAATGAAGTTTTGCCTTCTTAGTACAGTTTCTATGTAAAAATCCCATTACACAATTCTGAAGGGCAGGGAGGGGTGGAGAAGTAGTATACAAACAGATAAACAAGAAGAAATTTGCCCAAAACATGGAGAAATGATGCTAGATGAAGTATGGTTTCTGGCACAAATTTTATGATGGACAACTATAGAAAGTAATATATATATATATATATATATATATATATATATATGATATATATATATGCGCAACAGGTATTTTTTTCCATATTAAATCTTCACTGGAGAAAATGATATATGTAGCTTTTAGATGCAGTCATTGATTTATTACAAAACAGGCAAAGACACCCCCCAAAGGGAACCAGAAACGGGACCCATGGCTGAAAGAGTGGAGAAGAAACATTTAAACACATTCTAGGACTGTTTATTTTCTAACTGCTTTGCTATGACTTGCACAATTTAAAAGGCTTTGCAGGAACAATCTGTTAACAGAAGGAACACAATCTGATTTTTCATAAAAAAGAAAGCACACAGAGACTGTAGATGATACACAACATTCTTTTCTTTTCACACTGTCACCTTTCAGTGCACAAAGATTGTGCCTAGGTAAAATAGACATTTAAAAACCATCTCTTTCTCTGACATACTTTCTTTTCCCCACTGCTTTCCAACTCCCATACCCTAGTTTCTTCTGCACCTTTTCCAATTATCTGTTCCCTCTTCACCAGTATTTTAGGGTCTTGGCTTCATCCTGGCAGGGAGCTTTCTTAAGGTCACATGCAAAATCCTGGGTAGCCTAAGGTGTAGCTGATAGCAACTATGTCCTCATGTCTTTGGTAGGAGTAGGCCTAAGCCTTTCAAAATAATCACAGTGAAACATCAAAAGACCTCCTTACCATCAAGTGTGAGAAAGTGAAGGAAGAAAAAGAACAGAAAACTTTTACCTGTTACTTTCTTCCTCTGGTGGTCTTCTTTGAGTTTTTGGAATGGATGACACTGTTTATCTTTCTTCAGTGAGTGAATTTGTGTTTTTGAATTTGGAGTAAGATAGTTCTACCACCACATACCATACTTGGCAGATCTTGGGTCAGTTATGCATAAAACAGAAAAAAAAAACAGTTCAAACTGGCGTAAGTAAAAGAGAAACATTATTGACTCACATAATTGAATAAACCTGGGCACAATGTGGTCTGAGGCTGAAACATTTTCATCATGGACTAAATATCCTCTATATCTATTGACTTCTTTCTCTTGGTTTTGGCTTCCTTCTTCAGCTTCAAACGTCGTAAGATGGCTGTCAACCCTTCCAGAGTAATACCGTTGCCCTATACAATCCCCCAACCCCATACCTTGTGCCTTGGGTGGTGGGGAAAGCCCCAAAACTTGAACAACTGCTGAAAAAATAGCTTCTTTCTGCTGTTTGCAACTCTGAATCTTCCTCCTGAATATTTTACCCATCCACATCCCTTATCTAGGGTAGGAAGGAGCAAAGGTAAATGTGGGGCTGTGAATTCATAGCTTTTGTGGCTTATTGCATAGAATAGCCCTAGGCTGCTGCCAACCATACCTTCTCCTATAAGAGAGTTGGTCCTCTGTCTTTGGGAAATGGCTGGCAGCCCATCTCCACATTTCTCATCAGTACCTATTGGGGTCTATGAAACAGAGCATCTGCATTGATGGTGCTTAATCTTGATTGACAATGAATTATAAAATTAGAAAATTTAAAAGACTTTTTTTCTAGTGCTTTCCCATTGGATCTAATTCAGCACTGGTAAGGACCTAGGAAAGAGAGTTATTTTCAATTCACATTTGAAAGGTACCCTCTGTACATACTTATTGCTGATCAAATCAAAGCTTAAACCCAGTTTATGAGTAATTTATCTGCCCTCATGCCACACAGACATGAACCAATAAAGTTCACAGGTTGCCTATATAGCATCACAGCCAAATATTCCAAGGTTCACTTTCCTGAATGCCTACTGGATATCTTCTTCAAGAATATTCATGATCTGGATGCCTGGCCCCTGCTGACCCAAAGTAGCTCCAGGAAGATTTCCTCTAATGAAATCATGACAGGTTGCTAGATATCAGCATAAGCTTTTATAGATCAGCTACAATGACTACTAAACCCCAACATTTGTTTAGTTCTTCAAAGTTGTCCATAGATTTTATTTTATTATCTAAGATTAATGAAAAAAGGCATACTTATGCATTCTGTTTCATGTAGGGGTTAGGAAATAACCAGTTCAATAAAGCAGGTTTGAACTGACAAGGGATGGGAGTGACAATATAGCTGCTTTCTGAGCATGCTTGAATCCCTGGCAATTCCTTGGTAGGCAGATTAGATATTTAGTTTTTGATTTCTTGTTTTGTTTCATGTCCCCCCCCCCCCCCCCCCCCCCGCAGAATGGAGCATCTACAGGCAAATAAACCTTTCTTGTGACAAAATTGACTACCTCTTCTAGTTAAGATTAAATGAAGTTACTCTAGCACCCTCCCACCAGGGATACAGCAAAATATAACTGAGGATAATCAGTCTCTTTCCAGTACAGGGTATTTATTAATCCTGCAAGTACTTTTTTAAGGCCTACTATATACCAAACACACACAATAGAAATATACTCCCTGACTTTATGTGTCATATGGATATTAAGGTTCCTTCGGTTTACTTAAACAATTTTTTTTTTTTTTTAATCTTACTGAAGTCCGGGTGTGAACAATGCTACCAGAAAGAGAGACTTTTGCCAACACTAGACAATTGCCAACACTAGTCAGAATCTGAGGATGGTGGAAAACCCTGAAAAATAAAAACAGACCAAAATGAAGCTCATCAAGCACAGGAGTCCTTGAGAGGATTGTGCATATTGGTGTTGGGATCTGAATCTACACTTCTAGGTTGCCTCCAGAAAATCTAAGGCACACCTATGGAGTTAATTGGGATAAGGTTGATGTTTGATTTGAGGTTTTACTTAAATATCTTAAGAGTTTATTAATAAACATTTCAAATAAAGCAATTTTTAATGGAAAATATTTAATTGTTTCGCTGAAGTTGATTTCAGGTTGTCTGAAATGTTATCTGTCAAAGAAGAATATTGTGAACTGTTGGTGAAAGATTTTTGACCACATGCCTGGCTTGTTGATTCTGAGTAATCAAAAGAAATCTGAAAATAACTTTTTAAGATTATGCACTATCAGATTGTGGCCAAAATGTGTACATGACCATGAATGATAAATATGTTTATATCCTTCATCAGTGGTTAAAGTAAGGAATTCCTTTACTACACCCTAATGGAAGACACATCAGTAATTGATCTTTCAACACTTATGTCAGACGTTGTAGTTCTTGTCCTCAAGGAATTCATATTTTCATAGGGAAGATTGACTCTATTCATTTATTACCAAGTGCTTAGTTCTAGGGAAACAAGGAATAAAACAATTAATTTTGTCCCTGACCTCATGTTGCTTAGACTGCATTGTTGGGAGAGAGAAAAGGAGTAATAGTTAATCAAACACTACTGGAATAAGTGGTGTCAAGAGAAGTTTGTGGTCCTGAAGAAAGCATAATAAAGGGATCTGATCTAGGTGGTCAGGATAGAAAGTGTTTCTGGGGACAAGGTATTTAGCTGACATCTGAAGAATACTTAAGATTTAATTAGAAAAGACAGGAGAAACCACCAGGCAAAATGTGTCGAGGTAGGTACAGAGGCCTATGATGTAAGGAAATAGAACTTTCCTGGGGTTGAAAGAGCAATGTGTACAATGTTATGTGAAACAAAGGGCTGAGTGAGGGGTGGTGGAGTACTTGGCTTGAAGGCTATATTAAAGATTTTGGACGTTGTCCTAACAGTTCTGAGAGGACACTGAAGTGTTTAAAGCTGAGTGTGATATGTTTAAATTATTATTTCATTAAGATTGTCCTGATGGCCATATATGAAGAATAGATTTACACAAATAAATATGAGCAGAACTTTTAGGCAACACTTGCAATACCTCAGAAGAGAAATTATCATCATGCAGAGCAATGGTGGTCCTGGATACAGATCTGAGAGATATTTAGAAGTTATAATCACTAAAACTTGTTAAAGTATTGGACAAAGGGAGTGAAAGAGTGGGAGGTATTTTAAATAATTCATAGATATTTGGCATTTGTAATTGTACTCTCTGTTGATCAATTTCGCCAAGAAAAGATGCCAAGAAGAAGGGTCAGTTTTGCAACCATGACAATATGCACAAGTTGCTAAGACATTAAAGGAAGTGGCCAAGATGTAAAACGGTGTTGGAGAGCTCATGTTGAGATTTTTCACACACGTACACATAAACACAGACACGTGTATGTTCATTGAGGGCGAGGATAGAATTTTCAGTATTAGGACTACTTAGGATCTTGTGTGTGAATTTTTTTTAAGTAAGCTCTACACCCAACATGGGGCTTGAACTCACAACCCCAAGATCAAGAGTTGCATACTCTACCAACTGAGCTAGCCAGGTGCCCCATGTGTATCAGTTTTGGAAGTTTTAGTTGCAAATGAAAGAAATCAACTCCAGTTAAATTAAGCAAAAGTAAGTGTATTGGGCAAATAATGGGGGATTACAGAATTCATGGAATGCTACATCTTAGAATAGGACTCGGAAATAAGCAGATCAAGTAGCCCCAGAGGCTAGAAAGCAAGAAGCACAACAAAAGTCTAGGAAGACTAACAATCTGGGTAAGGTAGAGCTTTTGAAGTGGATGAATTCCAATTATCTCTGGTCTCTTGGTCCGGATGCTCAAGAGAAAGCAGCTGATTGGTCTAACTCTTGTTGTATGTCATCTACTGAATATGTCACAGAAGACCATACTGTGGAAGGTAATTTCTCAAAAGGACCTTGAGATTCAGTTCAAAAAGGGAAGTGAAATCTGAAAAGTCAAATACAAATCTCTGCTACACCTTGGAAGGCATTTACCTTTTTCTCAAGTCTCCACTGAAGCAACACAGCAATGAAGTGCCCCTTTCAAATATGTTTGATCACACATGTTAAAGGAAGCGTCTTCTCTTATCTGGCTGTGACTGTGAGTGAATTATTATTAAAAAAATTTTTTTTACGTTTATTTATTATTGAGAGACGGAGCATGAACATGGGAGGGGCAAAGAGAGGAGACACAGAATCTGAAGCAGGCTCCAGGCTCTGAGCTGGTAGCACAGAGCCTGACATGGGGCTTGAACTCACAAACTGCAAGACCATGACCTGAGCCAAAGTCAGACACTTAACCGATTGAACCACCCTGGCACCCCTGTGAGTGGATTATTAATTGAGTGTATCTCTCTCTACATCCTCCTTTCCTTCTTCACTTCGCATATCCTAGAGTTGGCCAGGTTTATTCATCTTGGCTTTTGCAACTACTGCACATAATGCATTATAGGGGGATGTTAGTTTGGGTGGAGGGAAGAATCTTCCTTTAATCCACAAATACAAGCTAGTGAAACATACAAATAAATTTTAATAAAGCATTTTATGGTTGTCATAGTCAAGTTGAATTCTAAAAGCACTGCATCATGATTCAGAGAAACACAAATATGGCTTTTATAGTCTGCATTTTTCTCTCCAAAAATAGGTTCTTTCCTCTGCTTCAGCCCTAACTGTTCTGTAGTTGCATACTTTAAAGAGGAGGCATTCCTATCATTGTTGATTTACATGTATTTCACAATGCTTCCCCACCCTCCACAAAGACAATTCAAAGATACTCATCAGAGCTTACGCAGTTGCATATGGAATAGTTGTAAGAGTTGTTTTTGCCCATCACTTCACTGTCAGTACAATTCTCCTCACTCCTCTCAGGAAAATACGAATCTCTTTCTGAACACAATTTTGGTTCCCAACTGTGTTAAGTAATTTATCTCCAGTTGTTGTCCCAAATCCTGCATCAAATTACCTAAGTTGTCAGTCAGGTTTCCACATATTGATTCAGCAAACTCAGCCTTGTGTCCTGCCCAACTCCAGCAGAGAGTTGATTGCTTTACTCCAAAATCCGTTGAAAAGTTAAATTGTTAACAATACAAATTCACTGGAAATTGGGATAACTCTTCGCCTTAGCTTCAATCTCTTCACCTTGAGCCCTGGGCATTTAACACTCATCTCTGGGCAGCAGGGCAGGGAATTGGAAAGGAAAAGTAGTAATGCAGTTACTGCCAGGAGTCAAAGGAGTGGTTAGAGGTCTACTTACTCTGGCAGTGATGCTCAGACACTCACCTGCCTCCCAAAGCAAACAGCTACTGATAGAGAGAGTCAATTAAATATAGCCTGCATTTCAGGGTCCCTGCGTATACCTGGCCAAACAACCAAAGGGAGATACAAATAAATGGGCCCAGGAGATAAGGGAGTCATTTACTTTAACCCAAATCTTTGTCTTGATTCAGCTCTTGCTCCAAAGAGAAACATTATCTTGCAATACCAATTAGAAACAATTGTTCTCTGGATTATTTTCATAATAGCTGATGAAAACCTTATCTGTTTGCAAATACAATACCTTTATAAGAAGGCACTAAAGCCCTAAATAGCCTTGAGTGCTTTTTACTTAATGTTCAATTTGTAGCAAATATACTTTAGGAGTTAAGTGCTAGTATTTAACCAGTTAAGATATTGAAAGTTAACTTGGCTGTTTAACAATGAGTTGTTTTGAAGAGTATTACAAGTGAGCAGGTGTTTAAGAGAGTGGATCATAATTTAAAGTGCTTGACTAGAAAATAGGATTCCTTTTTAATGATATTTATGTGTTAAAATCTTTGGTAAAAGCTCTATATGAAGAAAAAAAAAATCCAGCAAGGCAGAATAGTGTATTCGCATAGCTATTGTTCACATGACCATGACACGAATCTTGCAGTTCAAAGGGAGCCTAGAGATCATTTATCGCATCTTTTCATCTATCCTTCTTCTTCATTTTATCTTCAGCAACTTTCCAACTTCTCTGTCCTCTAACAAAAATCCTTGAAAGAGTCGTTTATAGATGCAAACTTAATATAAATTAAGATAACTTCTCTTAATCTTTTATACCTACTCTAATCAGAATGTTGACAGTGCACAGACCGAAATGCTCTGCCAAGGCCACCAATGACCTCCACATTGCTACTTGTAATTCTCATCCTAGTTGATATTACAGAAGGATTTTACAAAATTGATTCTCCCCCCTTTTATAAAGCATTTCATGTGTTTGGCTTATGGCACACATTCTCTGTTGGTTCCCCTTTTCCTTAGTGTCTGCTCATCCAGTTACTCTTTATCAACCTGACATTTTATGTTAGAAGTTCACAGACATCTTCTTCTTCTTCTTTTTTTTTTCCTATACTCACTCCTTCCTCATGTTGTTCAAATTCCATGGCTTTCCTACTTTGAACCCTAACAAAGATAGAGCAAAAGGTTATAAAATAATAATAATTATTCTTATAGCTGTGCTATATTAAGCACATATTCTATCTCAGTCAATCCATATGCGTGATCTACTATATAAATATGCACTTTATCCCACTCATCTCAGGCACACCAGAGAATCCATATATTTTGTCAATTTTAAGGCTAAGAATAAATTCAGTGTATTAAGACTGAACCAAAGACATAGAAACACCCCAAAGGACAATTGAAATGGAAGCTTATAATAAAATAGTTTGTTTTGGCACTTGGAAGAATGTTGGGGGTTGTTAATGATAAGATGTGACCGCTATTTGACCCAAGAGCTGGATCTGGACAATCAGAGGCTCCTCCCCTCCTCCCCTGTCCTTGGAATGTACATTCTACCTATCGTCCTACATTGGGAACTGTTTCAAATATGCAAAGAGAGCAATATATTGCTGAGATCAACTGGATGGTATATGTTACTAAATCCAGTTAAGACTTCTATATAAAATTTAAAAAAAATAATATTTATTTATTTTTGAGAGAGAGAGACAGAATGTGACTGGGAGAGGGACAGAGAGGGAGCACAGAATCTGAAGCAAGCTCCAGGCTCTAAGCTGTCAGCACAGAGCCTGACATGGGGATTGAACCCACAAACCACGAGATCATAACTTGAGCCAAAGTCAGACACCTAACCGACTGAGCCACTCAGGTGCCCCAAGACTTCTATATAAACTTTTAAAGTTTTGGTGGGCAGGTATAGAGATCTACCCTTGCTTATTAAAATTGCCAGCTATCAATCTGGAGTGACCTGCCTCTTTCTTCAGTCTCTCCATGCCCTCTTTTATGGGGGCCAGTTTCAGATTTCATCTAGGATGTTCCAGAGTTTCAAACCAATAATTGGTGAGCTATCCAGGAGACTGAAGAAATGTCTCTTGGGAAAGAGAGATCCTCAGGGAAGGCCTGGGAAGGGTACCACATATATCAGATGCTTGTGAACCACCATGTGAGTACAGGGATACCCTAAAAACAAAGATCTAATTCACTTGTTTGAGGAAATACACATAGGACACTGTGACAAAGAAGGGAATGGTTGCTGCAGCAGACTGGCCTCTAATGTGCTTAGTTTGGCTAGCCACCAATGCCCACCTAGAAGCTGAAACTTGAGTTAAAGAGTTGGAAGAAAAGCGGAAGATAGAGAAGGATGTGTGGTTGTTCACCACTCTGCTTAATTTGGGGCTAGCAGACAAGGTGGAAGAACAGAATAATAAGTTGGAGGACTTTGTGCACTGTTTTGCCAAGCTAGGCAGGTACAAGCTACCACAGGTAAGTTCTGGGAACTTGTGACAAAGCCTGATTTGAACACTAAGAGGTGGAATCCCTAGGAAAGTGAGGAGAGAGAAGACCAGGATGTTGTGGTGATTGGTGGTGAAATGGACAAGATGCCCTGTGTCAACTGGCCCTTACCACAAAGGAAAACCAAAACAGAGCAACAGCAACCCTAGCCAGCAAAGAAGTCCCCAGTGCAGGAAATGTTCATGATGAGAGAATATACTCTCTCTGACTTTAACAATAAAGTTGTCAAATTCTAGCAAAAGGCTAGGGATAGTATCCAGGCATGGTTAGTGTGGCTATGGGATACGGGTGGAATGCCATCTCTCTGACCATAGAGGAGGAAGAGGGAATGAATAACATCACCACACACAGTCGTCTGGCCACATCTGCATGGCACTCAGGGTATTTAAGGCACTTACTCTGTTACAAATCAAATTTTTCTAGCCTGCAGGAAGCCTTGGCACAATGAGGGGATGTCCCTGGGCACATGGTTATACTAGAAATCTATACGGGAGGTACAACAATTTCTTAGGGAGTTGGGAATGAGACAGACTTCTTAATGCTCTCTTTGAAGGCTTTGCTCAGATCACGGTTATTGTACAAATGAAAGCCAAGATGTTCCATTCCACCCCCAGCACTTGGTATGGGATGCTAATATCCAAACTGAGTCCAGTTGTGGTACAAGACATTTATGGTGATGGTCAATCCATCATATGATATGAGGGAAACTGATATCCATCAGCTGATATGAGGGAAACTGACAAGTCCTGGGAACAGGTCTGGGACGAGGGAAATACCTGAGACAGAGGGAACTCAAAAAGTCAAAGACTATGCCAATCAGGTATAAAGAGCTTGTAAAAGTAGCCTGGAGGCAAATGTGGTTTGACCTCACTGCTGCTGGGACTTCACCTGAAAAGATAGGCTTACAACCAAACACAGTGTTGGTTGGCCTGAAGAAAGCCTTAAAATCTGAACCTTTCCCATATGTCCCTACTATCCCTTACGCCCTACCTGGTCCAGTGAAAGCCTGAGGGATTTAGTCCTATTCAGGCAAGTGCTTCCCACACTCTGGGTAGAGGGTGCAGGCCAAGATTGCCTCCAGTGGGGCTATTGGAAGTGATCAGAGGCCTAATGTTAAGCTCAATATTCACTGATCCCTCAGAAATAAATTAAAAGAGATAGCTCTGGTCGATACTGCAGCTGAATGTATTCTAATACATGGTAACCCTTAGAAGTTTCCTGGCTGTTTCAGAGCCACCAGTGGTTACAGAGGGCAAATACTTATGGTCAGAAACTTCAAACCAGGCATTTTCTCCCATGAATATAGGTTTTTATCTCTTCAACACCAGTATGTGTTGTCCCTGTATGTGATCTATTCTGGAAAACGTTTCATGTGCACTGGAAAAGAATGTATATTCTGCTGCTTTAGGATGAAATGTTCTGAATGTATCTATTAAGTCCATCTGGTCCAGTGTGTCATTCAAAGCCATTGTTTCTTTGTTGCGTTTTTGATTAGATGATATGTCCATTGTTGTAAGTAGGGTGTTAAACTCCCCTACATTTATGGTATTATTATCAATGAGTTTCTTTATGTTTGTGATTAATCGATTTATATATTTGGGTGCTACCACATTTGGCACACAAATGTTTGTAATTTTTAGGTCCTCTTGGTGGATAGACCCCTTAATTATGATATAATGCCCTTCTTCATCTCTTGATAGAGTCTTTATTTTAAAGTCTAGATTGTCTGATATAAGTATGGCTACTCGGGCTTTCTTTTGTTGACCATTAGCATGATAGATGGTTCTCCATCCCCTTACTTTCAATCTGAAGGTGTCTTTAGGTCTAAGGTGGGTCTCTTATGTACAGATGGATCTTATTTTGTTATCCATTCTGTTACCCTATGTCTTTTGATTGGAGCATTGAGTCCATTGACGTTTGGAGTGAGTACTGAAAGATATGAATTTATTGCCATTAGGTTGCTTGTAGAGTTGGAGTTTCTGGTGGTGTTCTCTAGTCCTTTCTAGTCTTTGTTGCTTTTAGTATGTATGATGTATGTATGTATGTATGTATGTATTTATCATCTTTTCTCCCCTCAGAGGGTCCCCCTTAAAATTTCTTGCAGGGTTGGTTTAGTGGTCACAAACTCCTTTAATTTTTCTTTGGGAAACTTTTATCTCTCCTTCTATTTTGAATGACAGCCTTGCTGGATAAAGAATTCTTGGCTGCATATTTTTCTGATTCAGCACATTGAATATATCCTGCCACTCCTTTCTGGCCTGCCAAGTTTCTGTGGATAGGTCTGCTGCAAACCTGATCTGTCTTCCCTTGTATGTTAGGGACTTTTTTTCCCTTGCTGCTTTCATGATTCTCTCCTTGCCTGAGTATTTTGTGAATTTGACTATGATATGCCTTGTTGATGGTCGGTTTTTGTTAAATCTAATGAGAGTCTTCTGTGCTTCCTGGATTTTGATGTCTGTGTCCTTCCCCAGGTTAGGAAAGTTTTCTGCTATGATTTGCTCACATAATCCTTCTACTCCTATTTCTTTCTCTTTTACTTCTGGGACCCCTATGATTCTGATGTTCCTTTTTAATGAGTCACTGATTTCTCTAATTCTTAAATCGTGCTCTTTTGCCTTAGTCTCCCTCTTTTTTTCTGCTTCATTATTCTCCATAAGTTTGTCCTCTATATTGCTGGTTCTCTGTTCTGCCTCATCCATCCTTGCCTCTGTGGCATCCATTCATGATTGCAGCTCAGTTATAGGATTTTTTATTTCACCCCAACTAGCTTTTACTTCCTTTATCTCTGCAGAAAGGGATTCTAATCGATTTTAGACTCCAGCTAGTATTCTTATTATTGTGATTCTAAATTCTGGTTCAGACATCTTGCTTGTATCTGTGTTGGTTAAGTCCCCTGCTGTTATTTCTTTGTGCTCTTTCTTTTGGGGTGAATTCCTTCCTTTCATCATTTTGAAGGGAGCAAATAAATTAATTAGGTAAAATAGAAAAATTAAAATTAAAAAAATAAAATTAAAAAAATATTAAAATTAAAAAATTGAAAACAAACAGACACACACACACACACAAAATCGAGTAAATGATGCTAGATCCTAGGTGTGTTTTTGTCTGGGTGTTGAAAGGGGCTTGATAGATTAGAGAAAAAAGGGGAAGGAAAGAAAACTAAAGGAAATCGTTTGAAAATTTGAAAAAAAATGAATACACCGAAGTATACTAAAATGAAATGATGGAAGTAAAATAGAATTTGGAAAAATTTACACAAACTAAAAAATATAGGAGAAAAAATTAAATAAAAATATTTTCAATAAAAATTGAAAATAAAAATAATTTTTTCTCTTTCTGTATTCAAGAAAAAGAAAAGAAAAAGAGAAAAAAGAAAAAAAAAGAAGAAAATTGAATAGATGGACCGGCAAACAGACTGAAATACAACTGAAATTACTTTGTTTTCCCGTAGAAGTCAAACTATAAAGTACTTTACAGTCCATAAACTAAGCAGGCGGAGAGACTCATGTTCCTGAAGAGTGAGGTTAGCCCAGTTGGGCAGGGCTTAGTGTAATGGCTCCGTTCTCCACTAGATGGAGCTGCTTAGCTTACTGGGGTGGATTGTTATGGTGTTTGTAGGTGTGTATGCGCATGCATGGAAGCAGTGATAATGGTGCCACCAGCTACCCAGTCTGTTCTCCCGGATCAGCAATCGCTCACCTGTCCTTTGTCTTCTGCTTCCATCCACTCCCCACTTTTACACAGTCTGTGACCAAGCCCCAGGCAGAACCTCCCTCCTGAGTTTTATCTCAGATGCGGCTGTTTTTTCTGACCCCTTATTTCTGAGGAACTGCGGCTTTGACCCATTTTGCCCCTCTGCAGGAGGGTCTCACCACGCAATGGCTGGGTACTGGCCACACCCAGGAAAGTTCACCAGACTGTGCTGCTGCCAATGCCTAGAGACTACAGCTGGATGCCAGCCCATCCCAGAAAAAGTTCACATGATCGTGTAGCAGCAGCTTTTCAGAGATTATAACAAATCACAACACATCTGGCACCAGGCTTCACCCCCAATGACCTTGTTCCAGCACCAGCAAATATGGTTGTTTTCCTGGGTCCACTGGTGCCTTTGCCTTTGGGGTATCCACACAGCCTCTACCAGGTGTCCTCCCAGCAGGGGAACCTCCTCTTGTGTGTGGCCCAAAGACCTCTGGACTTCACTCTGCTCCTGGGGATTCACCCTTCCCACCAGAGCGCTACCAGGTATTGAGCTGCAGAGTTTCAGACTCTCTGCTCCCCCTCTTTATAGAGTCTTAATGGAATTTAAACCCTTTCCTTTCTCCTTTCTCCTTTTTGGATTCAGTCCCTGCAGCTGTTTCCACTTTTCCACTTTCTCTCCATCTGCTTTTGGGGGGGGTTGCTTTTCCCATATTCTCTGCCCCTCCCCACTCCCATCTCCATACTCTTTCCACATGCAAAAGAGGCTCCCTATCTTCCACGGCTTCTTTCTCTCCCAGTTCACTTCTCTGTGCTGCATACCTGCTGAATTCTGTGGTTCAGATAGTTGTGTTAATCCTCAGATCCGTTTTCTGGGTGTGCAGGATGGTTTAGTGTTTATCTGGCTGTATTTCATGGACGTGAGACACAAAAAAACTTCAGTGCCATTCTGCCATCTTGGCTCCTCCCCCAAATGATGTTTTATACTTAACATTCTCTGGGGGTTGTGGGCTCCTCCAGATCAGACATGGCCCCTTCTCATCTTTTTATTCCTTGACTTGGCATTTTTAGGTCCTCAATTAATGTTTGCACCTTTATGGGTGGGACTTGTTTTATTTTTCTGTATTCTTATAGTGTCAAGAAATGATTTTGCAAATAGAGGTCATTTAGAGAATGCTTTATATTTAATTGTATAATTTCATAGTCAGCTACTTTCTTCTTCTATGAGGATATGGATGTATCATTTATGGAAGGAATGTATTTGTAGCATTTTGGCCATTTTGAGATTAAATTTATCTGTTCTTTTGCATTTCCAAGTATTATAAAGTGTTCGTGTTGCTACTTTCCATTTCACCTAAAATTATGTCATGGTTTTAATTTTAATAGATGGCTTTGATGGTGTTAATTGATTTTTTCCCTTGCTTATATACTTAAAAAAATCTCTAATATTTCTGAGCAAGACAATGGGCTTAATAAGAAGTATTTATCGCTAATTCACTTAATACTTAATATTTCTTTACCAGATTTTTAAATATAAATGACACCATTTACTGGAACAGAAAATTTCACAAGGTTTTTACATTAATTCTTCCTCTAATTCTTGCCAATTTGCTGCAACAATGTAATTGCATTGCCTACATTATGGTTAACAGGAAAGATTAGGTATGTAGCATTTTATTGCCTTTGACAGCTTGATGAATTGTGACTTGAAGTGAGCAAGTGCCTTTGTTCTAATTGTCTCTTTTTCATTAAAGCTGAGAACTGTACTTGGGCATTGGGGGAATACTCTTCTCACTGCCTTTAAGTACGAGCTGTTCACACTGATGAATGTTCTCCACCTAAATATTGTGCAGGCAACTCTTTGTTTATATTCCACCTTTTTTATCATTTCAAGGCTAAAACTGATGAAGATCAATCAATACAACAGACTGAAAAAAATTGTCAGGGAAAGTGATTTCAGGGAACAAGAATGCATTTTCCTGCTTTCCAAAAAAAAAAAAAAATAGAAGAATGAGATAAAAGAATTTTTGGTATTATGCCATTCTTTTCCATGCATACATATGGGTGTTTTTGTATATCTGTGTAGGGTGAATCTGTGGTTCATTAACTCAGTTATCCCACATGGTTAATGCAGGTTAACATCATTAATTTGAGCCCTTGGAGTGCACGTTTGCATGTCTCTTTTCCAGAGCTATAAGTTAATTCTAACTAGTTATCCACTCATTCATTCACGAGTAATTAATTTCATTCAATTGGCACACTCTTATTGAGGGTCAACCATGAGCCAAGCTCTGTACTAAAGGCAGTGTGGACAAAAGATGAATGCAATATAACCAATACCTAAGAAGTTTACGTTCTGCTTTTAAGGGAGATTAGATGGGAGACTTTGACTCCAATAGTGAAAATTCCATCATTTGCTTCAAATAATAATCATATCAGTGTGTGACTAATGTCTTTTGTGAGATGGAAGGGCAGCTTCAATCTGGGAATAGCTGAACAGAATGTGTTGAAAATTTTCACTGTACTGCCCAATTCCAGCAGCTATCTTTTGCATGGGGACAGTACACAAGGTCCCACTGGTGCGGGACAGGGAAGAAGAAATTTTTGCAATATGTTCTCCTTTTTGCTAGGTCAAGGAGTTTGATGAATTTGTTCTGAAGTTGGGAAGAGCCACTAAGTTTTAAGGGAATGAAAAATGGGAGTATTTCTTAGTTTTTAAAAGCTAAGTGACAGCATCAAGTGTTATTTGAAGGCAGAGAGAATTTCAATATTCCATTTCAAAGAAGATGAAGCTAAATGTTTTTAATATATTTGTGGTAAAAAATAGCAAATGTATCACCTGATTTAATTCCAGGTAATAGTGCGTGTGTTAGAGGGAAGGAGATGATTGGCTTCTTTCTCTCCTTCTCTTTCAGCTTGATTTCAAATGCCCATCTGCTACTTTTGTTTTCCCCAGTTACTCTGGAGACTCCATCCAAATGTCCTGTTGACTTGTGCTTAACTCCTGGATGGCCTGAGAGGAAAGCATCAGTCTCTAAGACTTGGTAGCTTTGCAAAAAAAAAAAAAAAAAAAAAAAAAAAAAAAGGGCTAGACTTAGTAAATTGATATTAATAAGGATGAATTTGATTTATCAACTAAAGTATGTTTTAAAAGGGCCACTCTAGTAAAAGAGAATGTAGGTCTTGTGTGAGTGGATCACTAGCTCCGTGGAAAAACTATTTTCATGCCAGAATCTTTGAAGAAAGATGCCATGGTTGAGGTGTTCAATGGCTGGCAGAAGAATGTAGTATCCTGAGCCAGGAGAAGCCACATTTGGCTCCTTTGCCTGACACACATTCCATTTTTTATTTAAGATGGGTAATTTTTGGATGCCCACTCCTAAATTACTTTTTTTTTTTACTGACTTTATTTCTCAGGCTCAGTGTCCCTGGCTCTATGTATAGTATCTCTGTGAATAATAGATGTTTACTTGAATAGATCAGAGCTACAGCTCAAAGCCAGTGTCCCTCCAATTCATAGCTTCTGGGTTGGTAGCTATAAGGTCCAGGCAGCATACCTTATAACCAAAAAGACTTTAACATATTCCTCAGCTTGAATAAATTTAGACAAATTTCTTCTAGTGTCTAGGCCTCTGATCTCCTCCTTCTTAGAACATTTGCTTTAGAAACTAGGAATATTGTAAATTCTTTCCCTGCCCCTTTGAGGTATAAATCTTTAAAAAGCTTCTTGCCAGTTTTACAACCCCACATAGCCTCTCTCAAGGACCTGAGAGCCATCCCTTTGAAATATAGTCAAGAAAGATAGTGCCTCTGTCTCTCAGTCTCTGTGGGAGAGTAAGAGTTTAATTTAGGTGGGATACCTTGCTCTAAATTGTGAAACTGTTCCAATTATTACTTTTCATTCAGGTAAAGCAAATTATCAAACACAGATGACCTATGAGTCTCCATCCCACGTATCTCATTGCCTTCAAGATTCCTCTAAAAACACTATATTTTACATTTGGAGTGGTGGGTGAATGACTCTTTTACATAACAACAGGTAACCTTTAAGGAACATACCCCACTCCATTCTGAGTTTTGTGTTTTGGGAAATAACAGGGCTCAGGTATATCCCTTCCAGACACATGGAAAGTGGGAGAGCTCATAACTGAGTAACCAGTAGATGCAGATTAGGAGAGTTACCCTCTGTGTTCCAAACTCTAAAGACAATAGTTTCTCTGTTATGTCTATTCAGATTTATGCAGTGGTTGGGC
Organism: Lynx canadensis; assembly: GCF_007474595.2. Classification (NCBI taxonomy): domain Eukaryota; kingdom Metazoa; phylum Chordata; class Mammalia; order Carnivora; family Felidae; genus Lynx; species Lynx canadensis. Next base: position 124,629,428 of record NC_044311.2, read on the forward strand.
AAAATCCCATGGTCTGAAATCTCAGAATGATGGATTTCCTGGGAAATAAAACTGTAATGAGGCTGTTAGCAACTAGTAGAAAGGAGGCTGGGCTGAGAAGAACTGGAGTGGGCTGAGAAAAACTGGGTAGTAAGAAGAATCCCATTCAGTGTAAATGGGCTGAAGGGCAGAGGAGAGGACTGATACAATTACAGAGAGAAGCTGAACTGGGCCAGTGGCTGTGTTTGAAGATGAAGAGGCCTAAAAGAGATTTAAGAATACTACAAAAACGGGTGCCTAGTGGCTCAGTCAGTTGAGCCTCCAACTCTTTATCTTGACTCAGGTCATGATCTCGTGGTTCATGCGATCGAGCCCTGTGTTGGGCTTTGCACTGACAGCATGGAGCCTGCTTGGGATCCTCTCTCTCTCTCTCTGTCTCTCTCTCTCTCTCTCTCATTCTTCCCCTCCCCTGTTTGTGCACATGCTTTCTTGCACTCTCTCTCTAAAAATAAATAAATACTCATCAAATTATTTTTTAGTATATGTGTTGCCGAAGCGAGCACTCAAATTATTTTTTAAAAAGAGTATTATAAAAACCAGCACTCTGGGGGAGGAAATGTAGAGACTTTTCCTAGAGAATAAAAATACTCAAGATGAAATAAGATAGGGACTGCTCAGAAATGCATCCAGCCTGATCAACAGGTATCAATACCTGGAATTTATTTGGCGACTTGTGCAGTGAAAAATGTAAACAACTCAGTGTATTAATGTACAATCATGGATTATTGGATTTAAGGAAATTGTGATGAAATCTCCTCTTACTAGTTGTTAATCATTTTGCTGAGTGGAGGACCCCAACAGAGAAGGGGGTCCTGAACTATGCTTGCTATTCTGTGTTATCCTGCCTTTAATTAATGTGGATGTTATGAGTGCATGGGTATCTGGACCTACTGATCATATAAATTCATTGTGACTCTAGTTGGTGGCTTCTCAAGTATTTGAACACATGACTCAGAACTACTTTTAAGCTTAAAACTTGCCAAGGTTGTGACATTGAAATAATGTCTCCTTTCACAAGAAGGAACACATTTTACTCTTCTCATCCAAGCGTCATTGGAGGCAGCGGTGCTATAAAAACAACCTCCCATTCTGGCCAGTGAAAAGCCATTAAAAGACACTGGTACTTGGAGACATACTATGGAGTGTTGAGGCTTATAAAAAAGGAAATGTTCTTAAAATGCAGAATTTCATTACAGTGACTGAACAAATAGCTGTCACCAATGATATTTTGTATATAACCTTGGGCATTTCTAATGCCCTCTTTTCCATATTTCTTAACTAAAAATTCCCCAACTCAGTTTGTCATTACTTGACAACTAACACAGTATGTTTTTACTAATGCAAACCTTCCTGGGAAGTGTCATCAGGAATTGGACAAACACAAGTACAGTGTAGATTTCTAGACGAGATCTAAATATTCTTGAATATTGATGGTATTTTGATAGTAATCCCCACTGTGAAATGTCTTCTTATTACATAGCATGGTATCCTAACACAAGTGAGTAAACATGAATGAGACCTTAAATGAGGATAGACTCCCAGGTTCTGCCATACAACTAACCTAGTGGGAAACTGGACTGCAGTCTTTGCAGACATTGATTTGGCCTATTAAGAGTAATTTGTTGGCCTTTCTGTCTCCCACTGTAAAGAAGGATGCCTACCAAGTGTTTGACCTCTTTGGATATTGGATGAAATGTATTCTCTACTTGGAATTGTATTAAAATCTCTATCCCAAGGCACCCAATTAGTGGCAAAACTTGACTGGTAGGCCATAATCTTCAAAAGTGTCCAGATAACAGTAAGACAAGCTCTATTCTTGGGTTACCAATTACTTTAGATCCCAAATTCCAGATTCCTGGGACCAAACTTATAACTATAATGTGCCATAACAAAAACAACCAAAATCAAAACAAAACAAACAAAACAAACAAAAACCTGGTATTCAGTGGCTTCTGGCCTTTTGTACTTAAAAACTTTATTCTAAGGTCTAGCAATAGCTGCTAGTCTGTGATTGGGTCCTACTGAAGGCAAATCATTCTCACTAAAAGAAGATTGTTACTACTCCTATAAAGCATCTTTCCTGAATCATAAGTTTCATAAGAAAAGATAAGCTTAAAAATAATCTGTTGAAAAATGAACGTGATACATCCAGTCTAGAGCTAGGTTTGGTTTCTGAATCTTAGCTAACATCATGAATGGGTGACTCCTTACTCATTTCTCATGAGATGGCTCACCTATAGCTTTACCCAAACTGTTAGCTCAGTAGAAGTCTTGTCAACAAGATATTCCACTTTACAAAAGGGCATGGGTCATTGATTAAATAAATAAATAAATAAGCCCTCCTCCAATGTGGGTGAACCCAATGGAATGCCATAGCCATCTGTCAAACTTAATGAGACCAAGTTGATAATAACCCACAGAACTAGTGATTCTATGCTATCAAATAAATCTTAGTTCTCCTGATCATAGAGCAGCTTTTCTTAAATTGACTTAAACATCTACACAGATGTATGGTGTATGACAAAGAGTCTCTTCTGGACCAAACTTTCTTCAGGCTCCCCTGAACTTTTCAACTAGAGTTCCATTTTTGGACTAACATGTTTGTGTCTGTTTTAGCAAGAATGCTGCTAAGCTGGTTTAGCTCATCCATAATAAAATTTGAAATACACAGGAGCTGTGTGACTGTATTTGTTGCTACTTACAAACCCATCCTGTTAGGCCCAGTAGTTTTGTTTAACATGGTCTTTTTAACTTTCTTATTTTTTAAAAATATTTTTAATGCTTATTTATTTTTGAGAGAGAGACAGAGCATGAGTAGGGAGGGACAGAGAGAGTGGGAGACAGAATCTGAAGCATGTTCCAGGCTCCAAGCTGTCAGCATAGAGTCTGACATGTGGCTCAAACTAACGAGTGCAAGATCATGACCTGAGCCAAAGTTGGATGCTTAACTGATGAAGCCACCCAGGTGTCCGAACTGTGTTTCTTAATTAATTACAGATGACTTATTTTGCAGGCTTACAGGTTTAACTATTGTATTATAAGAGTATTAAATGTCAACAGTGTACTATGACATTTATTTGTAAAAAAACCAAGTATTTAGTTAATGTAGTATGTTGTAATTTAATCTTCCTGTATCTTCCATTTTGAAGTGCTTAAATGAGTACTATTTTGCCACAAATAATTAGTGATATAATTAGCTGGTCATTAAAATTATACTTCTACAGATTAAGAAAAATGTGGGTTTTTCCCCTATATCCTATCACCTCGGTCCTTCATCATTTACTGTCCCCCAAATAGTTTCTGATCCCCCTGGTCTGCCTTCAGCAAGAGTCATGTTAATTGGTTTAGCTAGAATCCTCCCTTGCTCATGGTATTATCTCTTTAGTAATTCTTTATCTGCTGACCTATACCCTCTTCTTTGGCTATAAATTTCCACTTACCAGTGCTGTATCTGGAGTTGAGGCCAATTTCTTTCTCCAGCTATAAGACACCATGGCCATGGCTCCACTGAATAGTTTTCCTTACTATATTTTAATAAGTGTAATAGAATCATGTTAATTGATGATAATGCCACATGGGAAAAGGTTACACATTCACAGAACCCTCTTTGGGCCACTTATTCTAGCCTTTCATTAATTATTCTTTTTTAATAATTAATTAATTAATAGCTGGCTCTCCCAGCTGCTCTTTTTTAAAAACAAATATTTTAATGTTTATTTATTTTTGAGAGAAAGGGAGAGAGAGCATGAGGAGGGGAGGGGCAGAGAGAGAGGGAGACACAGAATCCAAGGCAGGCTCCAGGCTCTGAGCTTCCAGCACAGAGCCTGATGTGGGGCTCAAACTCACAAACCGTGAGATTGTGACCTGAAGTCAGATGCTTAACCAACTGAGCCACCCAGGCACCCCTGCCTGCTGCTCTTTAAAAGTTGTATATTGTTATATCTACTTTGCCATGGTTGAGCAACAGTGTACCCAGAAGTCATTGGCTAGAAAGCTAAGTGAGTTTGAAAAGGAACACTTGGCCATCTTCAATATATATATATTTTTGATGTTTATTTCTGAGAAAGCACAAGCGGGGGAGGTGCAGAAAGAGGGAGACAGAGAATCTGAAGCAGGCTCTGCACTGACAGGCTGACAGCAGTGAGCCCAATGTGGGACTTGAACTCACAAACTGCCAGATAATGACCTGAGCTGAAGTGGGTCGCTAAACTGATTTAGCAGCATCAGGTGCCCCTGCCATCTTCAATATTTTTAAGACTTGTATTTGCTTTGGCAATGGTGTATGGATGGATAGTTTATGACCTTGATGGCTAGTGTATATTGTCCAGATTGAGGACAGCTGGAAAGACATATTTCTGGATAGTGATTATGCCTCTTATGGTTCTACAAAAACCTTCTTCTTTACCCAGAAGTCGCTTTTAATAACAAAAGGGTCATTCTTAAATATTGGAAAATCTCGTAATATTTTTAAGTGGATATACAGTCTAATTCATAAACCAAGAGGAATGACAGACCTTAATTAGTCATGCATGAACACCTCTGCCCCCAGAAAATGTCTGGTGTATGTAGATTTCCTATTTTAGATATGGATGGAAATGATGAAATGGTCTTTCACAATTGTTTCAAGCAGTGATTTGCTATCTGCCCCAGCTGCAGGACCACCTCCCAGACAATTATGCAAGAATCACTGTGACCCAGAATATGTGAGAGCTAATGGAAAGACTCACACTTAATGAGCCACCAAAGGCCCAGGGGTGGATTGAGAAGAGACAAATTTGGATGGTTCTGGGGCTTATTCTCCCCCTCATCCGCAACTCATACTCTCTCTTTGGTAGTTTAGCAAGCGGCTAGCACAGCAATTTTGAATTAGTTCAATAGTAAAACAGCCTGATACCAGAAGCTAAGCTCAAAGTCTCTCCAGCTGTGCTCTACCCAAGCATGCCCCTCTACTCAGTGCTGAGAGAATGGAGGAGTAATGCACTCTGCTGTCTCTCTGCTTGTGAGTTTTTCCATTAAATTATCTTTTATTTTACATTTACACCTCATAGTGCTGTGGTATATGTGTGTCCATGCATGACAAACACATAAAGGCTATAAACATCATTTTTACCCATGGACTTTTGTTTAAACCCTGATGGTGGGGAGGAAGACGATCTATTAAGGACCCAAGAGAAACCATAAGATCTGTCAACATTATTTCAAGTAGATGCGGATAATTTAAAACCTGTGAATACGTAATGCATAACTTAAAAGATTCCAAATATGAGATGTAAATACATTTTAATAGGCCTTGCCTCAGAACACAGGGAAAATATTACGAGGCCTTTTTAGTGCATGTAGATAACTCTGCTTCGATTGCCATTAGATTATAACTGTAAAATCCAGATATGAAGTACAATAAATCACAGTGCACAGAGTTTCAGCTCAGTGAACAACGTTTCAAATAAAAGCAATCTTACATACTGGAAAGAAATACACATGAGTTTTCTTTCCGATGGGATTTCCATAAAGACGGCAAGATGGCATATTTACTACAGATCATCCAAGTTCATACCTATAACTACAAATCTCATTTTGTATGGTTATTGTGAGACCATTAATTAAATCGGTGTTTCCATATGGCATTGAGTGGAACATTTGTGACTTCAATGCAATTCTGTGAGGTATAAAACTGTTTGGTTTTATTTCAGGAGATCATGGTTAATAAATAATGGGTTGTGTTGATTCTGAACTTTTTGCATATCTTGGTATAGTTAGAAACATTAAATACAAGGGGGCAGTTCTAGAGGAATTTTGCATCAGTAGTACAGGCAGGGGAAGTTAGTGGCATTGAAAGATGGAATGGGGAATGATTCTCTGCAAACAAGTGTCTTGGAAGTTACTAGTAGCTGAACTCATAGGTAAAGAACTCAAAGTCTGAGAGACAGTTATCATAGGAATAGCCGCTATTCATGTGAGTCACTTTGAAAGAACTGAAATGATAATACTCCTCACTATTGGACTTATTAAAAATACATTGGAAGAAAAATGATTACTTCTAATACGAAAAATCAGAAATAGTTACAGATAATGTGATTCATGAATCTCAGGAAGAAACAGAATAAAGAAGATAGCTAGAGTTTTAGCTTGGAAAAAAAAGAGAGCACTTCTTCAATCTTATGAAAATTACTAACAATTTTAGTGGGATAACTTCAGAAATGATTAATAGCAGGGCTCAGAGGACCAATAGCCATTGTCCCTTAACAGGAACAGAATTGAACCTGAGGCAAAGGGAAGGTTTAAATATAATGATGGGCTTGGCCTGTCAATTGTTAAAGATTGACCCAACCCATTCCATCAGAGAATCATGAAATTCCTTCTACTTGATGAGGTACTTAATAATATTCTTGTTCAGTTTTCATGAATGCTATCCTGGTGCATGTTCTGTAAATTATAGTTACAACCTGGATGGATAGCCAAGGTTGCACTTATATTTTTACAAATAAAGCACTCATATTTTTTTCATATAATTTGAAAATATTTTCAAATTATAAGGAAACAGTCCCAGTAAAATAAAAAGAATATCACACAAAAAGTCGAAACTTCTTTGGAAATTATTCAATTCTACCAATTGATTATTTTAGTTGGTTAAAATATTCTATTTTTATAAATGATTTCTTTTTTTTTTAAACAGAGACAAACCGAGAAACAGACTCCTTTTTAAAAATTGTTTTTTTTAATGTTTACTCATTTTTGAAAGAGAGAGAGAGTGCAAGTGGGGCAGGGGCAGAGAGAGGGGGGCAGAGGATCCAAAGTGGGCTCTGCACTGACAGCTATGAGCCTGATATGGGGCTCGAACTCACAAACTGCAAAATCATGACGCTCAACTGACCGAGACACCAGGTGCCCGTATTATAAACTATTTCTAAATATTTGTGATGAATTACACTTTGAAATTTATATACAATGAAATTCACATTTTTTGGTGTATAGTTCTATGGATATGGGTACACAGAGTTGTCGACCACAGATCCATCACTCCAAAGAAGTTCCTCATGCTTTGTAACCACAATTTAGTCCTATATCTAAACCCAAATAACTACAGATCTTTCTCCAATATATATATACATATATACATTATATGTATATATGTATATATATGTATATATGTATGTATATATTCATATATATACACACATTATATGTATATATATATACAATATATGTATATATATGTATATATGTATATATGTGTATATATATGTGTGTATATATATATATATGAGAAAAAATATATATCACAATTTGCCATTTATTTTTAAGTGTATAATTCAGTGGCATTAATTATATATTAATTACATTATTATCTGGTGCAACTATCACCACTATTTCCAAAACATTATCATCACCCCAAATTGAAGTTCTGTAATTATGAAGCAATAACTCCCTATTTCTCCCTCTCCCCAGTTTCTGGTAACCTCCCCTCTCTGTCTCTAGGAATTTGCCTATTCTAGATAGTTTATTTAAATGGAATTGCACAAAATTATCCTTTTGTATATGGATTATTTCACTTAGTATAATGTTTCCAAGGTTTATCCATGTTGTAGCATGTATCAGGCTTCATTCTTCTTTATGGCTGAATAATATTCTATTGCATATATATATATATATATATATATGCCATATATATGCTATATATATATGTGTGTGTGTGTGTGTATATATATATATATATATATATGCGCCACAATTTGTTATCCATTCTGTTGATTTACTCTTTGGTCATTTACACCTTTTGGCTATTGTGAATAATTGAACGTGGTATACAAATATCTGCTTGAGTGCCTGCTTTCAGTTTTGGGGAGGTTTATACCTAAGAGTGGAATTGCTAGATTTTGAGGTGCTTTAAGTTTATCTTTTTGAGGAAACATCTGCTTCTATAGCAGCAACACCATTCTACATTCTTACTGGAAATGTACAGATATTCCATTTTATTACATTCTCAGAGCAACATTTATTTTCTTTTTCTTTTCTTTTTTTTTTTTGTCTGCATGATAGCTATTCTAGCAGATGTAAAGTGATACTTTATCATGATTTTGATTTGCATTTCCCTAACGACTAATGATATTGGGATCTTTTCATGTGCTTATTGACCATTTGTACATCTTCTCTGGAAAAATGACTATTCAAGTCCTTTGCTCATTTTTTAAATTTTTTTTTATTTTTTAATTTTTTAAAAATTTACATCCAAATTAGTTAGCATATAGTGCAACAATTTCAGGAGTAGATTCCTTAGTGCCCCTTACCCATATAGCCCATACCCCCTCCCACACCCCCTCCTATAACCCCTCAGTTTGTTCTCCATATTTATGAGTCTCTTCTGTTTTGTCCCCCTCCCAGTTTTATGTTTTAATATTATTTTTGTTTCCCTTCCCTTATGTTCATCTGTTTTGCCTCTTAAAGTCCTTATATGAGTGAAGTCATATGATTTTTGTCTATCTCTAATTTCATTTAGCATAATACCCTCCAATTCCATCCATGTAGTTGCAAATGGCAAGATTTCATTCTTTTTGATTGCCAAGTAATACTTCATTGTGTGTGTGTGTGTGTGTGTATATATGTGTATATATATATACATATATATATATATACATATATATATATATGTATATATATATACCACATCTTCTTTATCCATTCATCCATCAATGGACATTTGGGCTCTTTCCATACTTTGGCTATTGTTGATAGTGCTGCTATAAACATTGCGGTGCATGTGTGCCTTCGAAACAGCACACTTGTATCCCATGGATAAATACCTAGTAATGTAATTTCTGGGTTGTAGGGTAGTTCTATTTTTAGTTTTTTGAGGAACCTCCATACGGTTTTCCAGAGTGGCTGCACCAACTTGCATTCCCACCAACAATGCAAAAGAGATCCTCTTTCTCTGCATCCTCACCAACATCTGTTGTTGCCTGAGTTGTTAATGTCAGCCATTCTGACAGGTATGAGGTGGTATCTCATTGTGGTTTTGATTTGTATTTCCCTGATGATGAGTGACGTTGAGCATTTTTTTCATGTGTCAGTTAGCCATCTGGATGTCTTCTTTGGAGAAGTGTGTATTCATGTCTTTTGCCCATTTCTTCACTGGATTATTTGCTTTTTGGGTGTTGAGTTGGATAAGTTCTTTATAGATTTTGCATACTAACCCTTTATCTGATATGTCGTTTGCAAATATCTTCTCCCATTCTGTCGGTTGCCTTTTACTTTTGCTGATTATTTCCTTCGCTGTGCAGAAACTTTTTATTTTGATGAGGTCCCAGTAGTTCATTTTTACTTCTGTTTCCCTTGCCTCTGGAGACGTGTTGAGTAAGAAGTTGCTGCGGGCAAGATCAAAGAGGTTTTTGCCTGCTTTCTCCTGGAGGATTTTGATGGCTTCCTGTCTTACATTTAGGTCTTTCATCCGTTTTGACTTTATTTTTATGTATGGGGCAAGAAAGTGGTCCCAATTCATTATTCTGCATGTTTCTGTCCAGTTTTCCCAGCACCACTTGCTGAAGAGACTGCCTTTATTCCATTGGATATTCATTCCTGCTTTGTCAAAGATTATTTGGGCATAAGTTTGTGGGTCCATTTCTGGGTTCTCTATTCTGTTCCATTGATCTGAGTGTCTGTTCTTGTGCCAGTACCATACTGTCTTGATGATTACAGCTTTGTAATACAGCTTGAAGTCCGGGATAGTGATGCCTCCTGCTTTGGTTTTCTTTTTCAAGATAGCTTTGGCTATTTGGGGTCTTTTCTGGTTCCATACAAATTTTAGGATTATTTAGGATTATTATTGAAGAATGCTGGTGTTATTTTGATAGGGATTGCATTGAATATGCAGATTGCTTTGGGCAGTAGTGACATTTAAACAATATTTGTTCTCCCTATTCAGGACCATGGGATCTTTTTCCATTTTTTTTTTTTTGTGTCTTCTTCAATTTCTTTCATAAGCTTTCTATAGTTTTCAGTGTATAGATTTTTCACCTCTTTGGTTAGATTTATTCCTAGGTATTTTATGGTTTTTGGTGCAACTGTAAATGGGATCAATTCCTTGATTTCTCTTTCTGTCACTTCATTGTTGGTGTAAAGGAATGCAACTGATTTCTGTGCATTGATTTTATATCCTGCAACTTTGCTGAATCCATGAATCAGTTCTAGCAGTTTTCGGGTGGAATCTTTAGGGTTTCCATATAGAGTCTCATGTCGTCTGCCAAGTTAAAAGTTTGATCTCCTCCTGGCTGATTTGGATGCCTTTTATTTCTTTGTGTAGTCTGATTGCAGAGGCTAAGACTTCCAATACTATGTTGAATAGCAGTGACGAGAATGGACATCCTTGTCTTGTTCCTGACATTAGGGGGAAAGCTTTCAGTTTTTCCCCATTGTGGATGATATTAGCATTGGGTCATTCATATATGGCTGTTAGGATCTCAAGGTATGAGCCTTCTATCCCTCCTTGCTTGAGGGTTTTTACTAGAAAGGATGCTGTATTTTGCCAAATGCTTCCTCTGCATCTATTGAGAGCATCATATGGTTCTTGTCCTTTCTTTTATTGATGTGATGAATCATGTTAATTGTTTTGTGGATATTGAACCGGCCCTGCATCCCAGGTACAAATCCCACTTGGTCACGGTGAATAATTTTTTTAATGTATTGTTGGAGCTGGTAGGCTAATAACTTGTTGAGGATTTTTGCATCCATGTTCATCAGGGAAATTGGTCTATAGTTCTCCTTTTTAGTGGGGTCTCTGACTGGTTTTGGAATCAAGGTAATGCTGGCATCATAGAAAGAGTTTGTAAGTTTTCCTTCCATTTCTATTTTTTGGAACAGCTTCAAGAGAATAGGTGTTAACTCTTCCTTAAATGTTGGCTAGAATTCCCCTGGAAAGCCATCTGGCTCTGGACTCTTGTTTTTTGGCAGATTTTTGTTTACTAATTTGATTTCCTTACTGGTTATGGGTTTGTTCAAATTTTCTATTTTTTCCTGTTTCAGTTTTGGTAGTGTATATGTTTTTAGGGATTTGTCCATTTCACCCAGATTTCCCATTTTATCGGCATATAATTGTTCATAACCTTCTCTTATTATTGTTTTTATTTCTGTTGTATTGGTTGTGTTCTTTCCTCTTTCATTCTTGATTTTATTTATTTGGGTCCTTTCCTTTTTGATCAAACTGGCTATTTGGTTTATCAATTTTGTTAATTCTTTCAAAGAACGAGCCTCTGGTTTCATTGATCTGTTCTCCTGTTTTTTTGGTTTCAATAGCATTAATTTCTGCTCTGATCTTTATTATTTCCTGTATTCTGCTGGTTTTAGGTTTTATTTGCTATTCTTTTTCCAGCTCCTTAAGGTGTAAGGTTAGCTTGTGTATCTGAGATCTTTCTTCCTTCTTTAGGAAGGCCTGGATTGCTATATACTTTCCTCTTATGATTACCTTTGCTGTGTCCCCAAGGTTTTGGGTTGTGGTGTTATCATTTTCATTGACTTCCATGTACTTTTTAATTTCCTCTTTAACTTCTTGGTTAGCCCATTCTTTCTTTAGTAGGATGTTCTTCAGTCTCCAAGTATTTGTTACCTTTCCAAATTTTTTCTTGTGGTTGATTTCAAGTTTCATAGTGTTGTGGTCTGAAAATATGCACAGTATCAACTTGATCTTTTTGTACTTGCTGAGGGCTAATTTGTGTCCCAGTATGTGGTCTATTCTGGAGAATGTTCCATGTGCACTGGAGAAGAATGTATATTCTTCTCCTTTAGGATGAAATGTTTTGAATATATCTGTTAAGTCCATCTGGTCCAGTGTGTCATTCAAAGCCATTGTTTCCTTATTGAGTTTTTGATTAGACGATCTGTCCATTGCTATGAGTGGGGTGTTGAAGTCTCCTACTTTTATGGTATTACTATTGATGAGTTTCTTTATGTTTGTGATTAATTGATTTATATATTTGGGTGCTTCCACATTTGACACATAAATGTTTACAATTATTTTAGGTCTTCTTGGTGGATAGACCTCTTAATTATGATATAATGACCTTCTGCATCTCTTGATACAGTCTTTATTTTAAAGCCTAGATTATCTAAGTATGGCTACTCTAGCTTTCTTTTGTTGACCATTAGCATGATAGATGGTTCTCCATCCCCTTATTTTCAATCTGTAGGTGTCTTTAGGTCTTAAGTGGGTCTCTTGTAAACAACATATAGATGGATCTTGTTTTGTTATCCATTCTGTTACCCTATGTCTTTTGGTTGGAGCATTGATTCCATTGACGTTTGGAGTGAGTACTGAAAGATATGAATTTATTGCCATTACAATGCTTGTAGAGTTGGAGTTTCTGGTGGTGTTCTCTAGTCCTTTCTAGTCTTTGCTGCTTTTGGTATATATATATATATATATATATATATATATATATATATATACATATATGTACATATACATACATACATATATGTATATATATATATATTTTTTTTTCACTTTTTCTCCCCTCAGAGGTTCCCCCTTAAAATTTCTTGCAGGGCTGATTTAGTGGTCACAAACTCCTTTAATTTTTGTCTGGGAAACTTTTTATCTTTCCTTCTATTTTGAATGACAGCCTTACTGGATAAAGAATTCTTGGCTGCATATTTTTCTGATTCAGCACATTGAATATATCCTGCCACTCCCTTCTGGCCTGACAAGTTTCTGTGGATAAGTCTGCTGCAAACCTGATCTGTCTTCCCTTGTAGGATAGGGATTTTTTTTTTTTTCCCTTTCTGCTTTCATAATTCTTTCCTTGCCTGAGTATTTTGTGAATTTGACTATGATATGCCTTGTTGATGGTCTGTTTTTGTCGAATCTAATGGGGGTCTTCTGTGCTTCCTGGACTTTGATGTCTGTGTCTTTCCCCAGGTTAGGAAAGTTTTCTGCTATGATTTACTCACATAACTCCTCTACCCCTATTTCTCTTTCTTCCTCTTCTGGACCCGTATGATTCTGATGTTTCTTTTTAAGGAGTCACTGATTTCTCTAATTCTTAAATCGTGCTCTTTTGCCTCCCTCTTTTTTTCTGCTTCATTATTCTCTATAAGTTTGTCTTCTATATCGCTGATTCTCTGTTCTGCCTCATCCATCCTTGCTGCCGCTGTATCCATTCGTGATTGCAGGTCAGTTATAGCATTTTTAATTTCATTCTGGCTATTTTTTACTTCTTTTATCTCTGCAGAAAGGGATTCTAGTCTATTTTCGACTCCAGCTAGTATTCTTATTATTGTGATTCTAAATTCTGGTTCAGACATCTTGCTTGTATCTGTTGGGTTAAATCCCTGGCTGTCGTTTCTTCGTGGTCTTTCTTTTGGGGTAAACTCCTTTGTGTTGTCATTTTAAAGGGAGGAAAGGAATTAATGAGGTAGAAAAATTAAAATAAAAAAATTAAAAATAAAAAAAATATTAAAATTAAAAATTAAACACACAAACACACACAAAAATCAAATAGATGATGCTAGATCCTAGATGTGTTTTGGTCTGGGTGTTGAAAGTGGTTTGACAGATTAGAGAAAAAAAAGGGGAGGGAAAAAAAAGGAAATCATTTGAGAATTTGAAAAAATGAATACACTGAAGTAGACTAAAATGAGATGATGGGGGTAAAATAGAATTTGAAATAAATGTACACAATATTAAAGAATATAGTAGAAAAATTAAATAAAATATTTTAATAAAAATTAAAAATACATATTAATTTTTTCTTTTTCTGTATTTAAGAAAAAAGAAAAGAAATAAAAAAGAAAAATATTTTAAAAAGGAAAAAAGAAATGGTTTGAAAATTTGAAAAAATGAATACACTGTAGTAGACTAAAATAAATTGATGGAAGTAAAATAGAATTTGAAAAAAATTATATAAAAACAAAAAATACAGTAAAAATTACAATAAAATATTTTTAATAGAAATTGAAAGTAAAAATGACGTTTTTCTCTTTCTGCATTCAAGAAAAAGAAAAGAAACAAAAAAGAGAAGAAAAGAAAAAAAGGAAATTGTTTGAAAATTTGAAATGGTGAATACACTTAGGTAGACTAAAATAAAGTGTTGGAAGTAAAATAGAATTTGAAAAAATTTACACAGAAGTACAAAATATCATAATAAAAATTAAAGAAAAATATTTTTATTAAAAATTGAAAATAAAAATGAATTTTTTCTCTTTCTGTATTGAAGAAAAAGAAAAGAAGTGTAAAAGGGAAAACAAAAAAAAAAGTAAGAAGATTGAATAGATGAACCTGCTAACAGATTGAAGTAGGACTGAAACTGCTTCGTTTTCCCCTAGAAGTCAGTCTATGTAGCGCTTTATAGTCCATAAACTAAGCGGGTGGTGAGACTTGTATCTTGAAGAGAGAAGTTGGCCCAGTTGGGCGGGGCTCAGTGTAACAGCTCTGCTATCCACTAGATGGCGCTGCTAGCCTACTGAGGTGGAGGGTTGTGGAGCTGCTAGGTGCGAATGCGCATGCGCGGGCATGGTGAAACTGGCACACCCAGCTACCCGGTCTCTTCTCCTGGATCAGCAATTGCGTACCTGTCCACTGTCTTCAGCTCTCGTCCACTCCCTGCTTTTTCACTCTCCGTCACCAGGCTCCAGGTAGTACCTCTCTCCCGAGTTTTGTCTCAGATGCGGCTGTTTTCCCTGGCCCCTTACTTCCGAAGGACTGTGGCTTTGACCCGTTCAGCGCCTCTGTAGGAGGGTCTCACTGAGCAATGGCCGAATGATCAGTGGCCTAATGTCGGCTGTACCCACAAATGCTTACTGTATCCTGTTGCTGCCAGTGCCCCGAGTCTGCGGCCAGGTGCCAGCTCGTCCCAGAAAATGTTTGCGAGACAGTGTAGCAGCAGCTTTTCAGGGATCATGGAAAATCACAACATACATCTGGCACCAGGCTTCACCCTTAATGACCTTGTTCCAGCACCAGCGGATGTGGCCACTCTCTGGGGTCTGCTGGGACCAGGTGGCTTCAACAGTCTCTACCAAATGTACTTCCAGCAGTGGAACTGCTTTTCCCCCTGTGGCCTGAGAACCTCCCGGACCCCACTCTGCTCCTGGGGATTCGCCCTTCCCACCCGAGCTCTGCCAGGTATGGAGCTTCAGAGTTGCAGCCATTGCGCTCTTAATGGAATTTAAACCCTCTCCTTTCTCCTTTCTCCCTTTTTTAGTTTAGTCCCTGCGGCTGTTTCCAATTTTCCGCTTTCTCTCCAGCTGCTTTTGCAGAGGGATGCTTTTCCTGTATTCTCCCTCCCTCCTTAGTCTCAGTCCTCTCTCCGCCCGCAAAAGTGGTTCCCTACCTTCTGGGGCTTCTTGCTCCCCAAATTCAACTCTCTGCGCCGTGTACCTGCTGAATTCTGTGGTTCAGGTTGTGCATATTGTTGTGCTAATCCTCCAGTCAGTTTTCTAGGTGTGTAGGATGGTTTAGTGTTGGTCTGGCTGTATTTCATGGGCTCAAGACACACAAAAACCTTACATGCTGTTCTGCCATCTTGGCTCCTCCTGTTTGTTTTTTGTCATTCCTGGGATTTAGGATTTCCTTATATATTAGGAATATTAAATCCCTTTCAGATATATTATTGGAAAATTTTCTCCTATTTTTTAGGTAAGTCTTTTTACTTTTTTGGATAATGTCCTGTGATGCACAAAAGTTTGAAATTATGGTAAATTATGATAAAGTCCAAATAGTGACTTGACAAGTCTATACATTATGCTGTTATCACCACAAGTGTAGCTACCAACGGTCACCATACATGATTACAATACCATTGACTGTAATCTCTATGTTGTATCTGGCATCCTTGTGTCTTATTTAGTCCATAACTGGAAGCCTGTACCTCCCACTCCCTTTCCCCCATTTTGCCCATCCCCCCATCCTCCTCCCCTCTGGCAATCATCTTTCATACAACACACTTTTAAACAACCAACGGTCAAATTAAAAATCACAGGGGAAATTAGAAAACATTTAGGGATGAATAAAAATGAAAGCACAACTACCCAAATGTATGGGATGCAACAAAGAGAATGCTCAAAGGGAAATTTTTAGCGATATATGCCCAGATAGGATTTCTCTCAGGGTTTTCGTACTTTGTTTTGTCTTCTTACTTTTTTACTTTGAGATAATTGTACATTCATATAGAGTATGAGAAATAGGATAGTGAGATCCCATACATCTTTGACCTTGTTTTCCCCAATATTAACATCTTGTATAACTAGAGTACAGTATCACAATTAGGAAGTGAATGCAATCTACTGACTTATTCAGATGGCACCAGCTTAACATGCACTGATTTCTGTTGTGTGTATGTTTAGTTCTCTGCAATCTTATGTGTAGATTTGTGTGACAACTGTAATACTTAAGATACAGATCAAGTGTATGGCAGGGATGTGTCATCTGTTCCTTTCATAATCGCAGCCACCTTCTTTAGTCCCTGTATCCACCTGCTTTCTAACCTCAATCAACTACTAATCTATTGTGCATTTTTTATAATTTGTCATTTAAGACATGTTACATGAGTGGAATCAGCCAGTACATGACTTTTTGAGATGGTCTTTTCCATCCCAAATAATTTCCTTGAGTTCCATCCAGGTTGTTATATTTACTTTTTTTCTTTTTTATTACTAAGTAGTATTCTTGGTAAGGATGTGTCACAGTGTAACTATTCATCTATTGAAAGATATTTGGGTTGTTTCCACATCGGGGTTATTATGAACAACACTGTTAAGAATATTCCTGGGCAAAGTCTTGTGTGAAGACACAAGTTCTCATTCCTCTGGGGTAATGGCTCAAGAGTGCAAATACTGAGTCACAAGGTAAGCACATGTTTAGTTTCATGAGAATATGCCATACTGCTTTCCAGAGTGGTTGTACCATTTGACATTCCTATCAGCAGTAGGTGAGATATCTGTTTCTCTTAAGGCTTTAGGTGTGTCTGCTGTTGTAACCCGTTAACACTGGCCACCTTCAGAGCAGGTCCAGGAAACAAACAAACAGCAACAACATCAAAAACCAAAAGCAAACCGAAACAACAACAAAACTCACTAGGTTTTCCTCCTGCTTTCTCCAGCTGAAAACTTTACTTTTCTTCAGTCCTATTACTTTCAAAATGGAGTTTCTCTGGGAGATTTTCCTATCAATGTACGGTTAATCCTCTGTGCAGTTATGGGGCTCAGCTTGCGCTCAAATCAAACATGGGAGATAAAGGAGGAAAAAAAAAAACTATTACTCACCACTATGCTGGACTTCCTTCAGGTTTTGACATCCCTCTCAATCTGTTATTGTTATTCTTAGAGTCTTTACATTCTCTTTGTATTCTGTCCAGAGTTTCAGTTACTATCATTGTGAGCTGAAGGGTCCAGTGAGCTCACTTCATCTTGGCTATTACCAGAATCATTTCACACAACTTTAGGAATTGTCAGACTGTTGGTACATTTTCAGATACAATGCGGCTCCAGCGTTTTTCCAGATGACTTAGATCTCTTTCTTTTTGGCCAGCTGGGAAAGATATTTGTATGTGTTCTAAAGTGAACAGTGGCTGAGTGATAAATATCATCTAGCTGATGATCTAATAGATGAAAATACAAGTCCTGATAGTAAAGACGATGAATAATGTGAAACTTAGGTTATGTCCTGAAAGCAGGGCACATTTGGAAGTTTTTGCAGATGACTGGCACTGCAGTACTTAGTAGCTTTATATTTTTCAATGGGAACTGATTCAGTAAAAGGCTTGCAGAGTAAATTCTTTTATTTTAACAGAATGGTAAATCCAGTTTCTATTTTTGTTTCCTCTGGTATTCTGCCATTTAACTTATCTTTGGGTGGAGAAAATCACTGCAATTTCAAAAGCGTGAGCTTAATCCATGATATATTAGGGTATTCAAATTCCTTCTGGGATTCTAGTCTTTCCCTAGGAAAGTAGTCACTGATGCAATTTCACCTGGTGGTTTGTCTTAAGAGTTTATTTATTTCATTTATCTTTCTGACTAATCACTTCAGATTGGAGCCAGGAATGGGGAGGATATAGAAAAAGAGGTGACCCTCACCAGGACTTTTCAGCCATCAGAAATCTTAAGTATTGCATTCTAGTGTTCCGTATCTAAGTTATATGGTGCCTTTTAAAATAATAGTTCTAGGATACTTTTTCCTTCCTGGTGTAATGGAAAGTGCATGAGGCTTCCACTTTAAAGGATTAAATTTGCACTGAGTTCTACTTTATGCTAATGATGTTACTTTGGTTAATTTATTATAATGAACCTTAGATTCCTCATTTGAAGATGTGATTAATATATCTGTCACAATGTACTCTGTTCTGAGTTCTAAATTTCAGATATATGTATTGTAAACATTAATAAAGAGGTAAACTGAGGCAAGCTCAAATTTCAGGAACTGAGTTTATTTGGGAATGACAGAGGAATTGAAATTCAGGATATGCATGTTGTAGCAAGCTACAGGCAAATCTGTGGAGAGTTTGGGGTGGCTCTATTTATGGAAAGGTGAGCAAAGAGGCAGAAATCCAGCCAGAGTCCAACAGTAAGACCATTGGCTTGAGGCTGGGGAGGGATCCCTGGCAGATATTCATTGGTAAGAGGATAAGTCTCAGTTTTCTCTAAAACAGGCATTTATAGAAAATTAATCTCTCTGTTCTTAAGTTCTGTTGTTCTGAAGGTGCATGTGTGAGATTCTCCATATCCTCCTCTTCCATTGTAGACAGAAATTTCTTCACAGTATATGTGTGTGTGTGTGTGTGTGTGTGTGTGTGTGTGTGTGTGTATTTATCTATCAGAGTCCTCTCTATCTGAAGGTAGTGTTGCTATGAAACCTTTTCTAAGCCAAACTAGCATAAAGCAAAGAAACAATGAGCGTTAATATATGAAAATTTTTTTTTTAGCATTCCTATACTCAAAAAGTAACTCTTCTTAGACTTTTCTGGTACCTTAGGATACATCTTGCTAATGGATGTACAAAAAAATATGAGGTAAAGGATGCTCACAGGCACAGTTCAAAGTCATGGTAGCTGGAGGTTGAGATGCTGAGATGTTCCCAGACAAGGAGGTTGGCGGGGCCACTTTCACTGCTTGGGGCTCATGCTACCTCTAATGAGGACTAATGAACAAGGCAAACACTAAGTGCTACTTTTGCTTTTCCCCTTTTTTGGTAAAACTGAAAATCCTCTTTGGATTTCTTTTGGTTAGTGAAAATAGCTGGTAATGTAGTTCTTTCATAAAAGCAAAGTCACATATGAAACTCGCATGTGAACTTTAAAAAAAAAGTTAGTTTAACATTTAAACACATATATAAGTGCTTTAGAAGATTTTAAATGCAAAAGAAAAGACTATTGTCTTTCTGTAAATTACTTATGCCTGAAAAGCAATGAGTTCTTCCCTACTAGGGAAATGAGGCTTAAAAACATTAGCCAGTTTTCAGGAGTAGTTGTGTATTCACGGTATTCTATACTGTGTTTCTATTGGTAATATCTCTAGGTAGATTGCAGAAACCAAGGATTCCTTCTGCCCCGGTTTATAATTATATTTTGCAGGCTCTCTTTGAGGGTCTGAGTCTTTGTACTCACCATTTTAGAATCTACATATAAATTGCTGTGTAATGTCAATCTTACTACAGTCAAATACATTTCAAAGCCAAACATCATGATGTTTAAAAAGGGACAGAGAACAATTATATTTGACAAACAATTTTTACATGACCTGAAAATGTCTTAGGATTAAAAATGATCCTTTTATACTCTGATTTGCTTAGAAGTGTTTGTTTAGTTGAAACTTGTGAAATCATTTCACTTTTGGGCTGGCTGAACAAGTTGGGAAAGTCTCAATAAAGATTTTGAATTTTGCCTCTTTGCTCACTGGGATGAGCGTCCCTAGCAGAAGAATCTCCAAGTTTGTATTGAACATATTGGAAGTTACCAACTAACACTGTAATCTTTTATGCAATTTTCATGAATACCCAGGAGATGGTGGTACTTTTCAATTTCAGAAGGAGTACAATTTACTGCTTAACACACTTGCCATTACTATAAGGAAACATCTAATGTTGACAATGGAAAGAAGTTGTCTTTTTGTTATGGTTAGCATCAAACAGAAGTATTCATGTTTTCCTCACAGTTTGAAAACTAAGCATGCAGAAATTTTTGTGTTATTTGAAGGGAAAGTAAAATAAATAATTCCCGCTGAAAAGGACTGCCCTAGAGACTGAAATATTTTCCTAAATATGATTTTCAATTAACTGCATTTTTTCAAACCTTCTTTCAATTCTTTGTACACATTTATTTTTCAATGAAAGTCTATAAATTGATGAAAAGTTTAAAGAACACTAAATATTAAGTCAATAAAGTTTGAATTGTGCAATAATTTTCATTTGTCCCCCTGGTTGCCCTATCTGGAATTTCCTTTGATAGCCCACCAACCTGCACCCCTACCCTTTTCTTCCAAAGAGAATGTTTTAGAATTTACATTTTTAAAAGTTTTTAAGAATGATTTAGAAGATTAAAGTAATTTTGGCAGATTGGTTCTCAAAACAAAACACATAAAAGAAGCAGTTTCTCTGAAAAGAATTGGAACAGTTTTGATGTTCTCTTCCTGAGAATAAATAACATGTAGAGACAGGGCAGTACCTTCAAAGCCTCTGTCTCTTTAACAGAGGTCCCATAACATAACCACCTCCATTCTTTCAAGTGAAAGGTTTTGCCAGGTTTAAATTAATTCATACGCACTCTTGGAGATTAGTAAAAAGGCCACCTCTCACCTCTGGAAGGGAAACAGAAAAAATATTTTTTCCCCAAGCTTAGAAAAGATGAAGGATAGGCTGTTAAATCCCTAAGTAGAGTTCAATGTTTGATTTTATAAACCTAGTAGATAAGGGTCAGGTTATTGTTATAACACCACACACATACACACCTGCACACACACACATGCATGTATGTGTTAAACAATCTTTTGCTGTTGTTTGCTTTCCTATGAGAAGTCATGGAACAGGAGATGCCTTTGGCTGGTGTTGTTATTTATTTCTCTTTTAGCCCAAGATAACAGATACAAGTTAGCAACAACTTTAGTGGTAACATGACATGGTGGATGTAGGTAATTCAACCTATAGTTAAAAGTAAAGGCATGAAGTCATTCTCCTTTAGTTCAAATTCCGGTTCTGAATTAATTGTGTGTGTATGACTTTGAACATCTTAAACTCTTGAATTTTCTGTTTCACAAAAGAAGACCTAATTATCACACATAACCTGTAAGATTTTTAGGAGTGATGCAACATGTAAAATACTGGGATATGTTTAGCTTTCAATACATTTAGATGCTTTTATTATTATCATCACCATTTTAATAATCATCAGACCATCATCATTACTAGCATAATCATCTTTATTATATACTGAAATTCCATTTTATTGGATCATATCAACCTTTTATCTGAGAGGATTACTCTTTGTTCTTATGTTTAGTAGAGGAAAGTGCATGCATTTGTATGTTGTGTTTTTATATTTAATAGTTGCTTAGATTTTCAAAAGGCTGAAAATAAGAGTAAAATATATTAACATATAATATTGTTCCTCTTGAATAGTACACATACATTTAAATAGAGTATTTATTAACATTTTGTTCTGGGGTGTCTGGAAGACTCTGTCAGTTAAGCCTCCAACTCTTGATTTCGGCTCAGGTCATGATCTCATGGTCATGGGATGGAGCCCCTCCTAGGTCTGGGTGCAGAGCATGCTTAAGATTCTCTCTTTCTCTCTCTCTCTGCCCCTCCCCTGCTCACAGGTTTTCTCTCTCACTTTCAAAAAATTTTTTTTGTTCCAAAGTCACTCAAAATGATTTATATTTTAATATATATATATACATATGCATATATATATATGTATATATATATTAATTTGAGAAAGAGAGAAAGCATGAGTGGGAGAGGGGCAAAAGGAGAGAGGATCTTAAGTAGGTTCCACGCTTGGTGCAGAGCCTAATGTGGGGCTCTATCCCACACACCTGGGATCATGATCTGAGCTGAAATCAAGAGTAGGATACTCAACCAATTGAACCACCCAGGTACCCCATTTTTATACTTTAGAAACTAATAAATATCAAGAATTTAAATTTAAATTCTATAAGAGTTTCTTAGATGCTTGTAAGTTTCTCTCTGAACTCTAGTTAGCCCAGCTCATTACAGAAAGCTTACTGTATATTGAAGTTAAAACAGAAATCTGCACCTTTGCTATACACAGTTAGGTGAGGGATTGAAAAGAAACAAAATCAAGGAAAAGAAGATAAATCCGATTTTGTAACCTAATTTTAGAATCATTCCATCACAAAATAAACCTTCTATAATGCAATAACATAAATGATCTCAAATACAGAATGAATTATAATAAAGCAAGTAAAAATGCATACTGTATGAATCTACTTACAAGTGGTTGCAAAGTAGGAAAATGAATGCATGGTGATAAGGATTAGAATAATTGCTACTCTGGGAGACTTAATTGGGGGGTTGGGTGCTGGAAATGGTCTATACATGTGTGTATGTAAAAAGTCAATCATTGAACTGTATGCTAAAGATTAGAGTATGTAATTCATTCCTCATTAGGAATGGGAAAGGGAGAAGGAGAGAGAGAGAGAGAGATGGGCAAGAAGAGATGTTTGATTTTAGTATAACTAAAATTTTGTTTTTGCTGTTTTATCTCTTCTTATTTCAATCTCCCTTCTTACTTTTTAGGCAATTAATGTTTCTTTAATTTTTTTTTTCTTTTTGACAGAGAGTACGTGCACACTACCAGGTGAAGGGCAGAAGGAGAGGGAGAGAGAGAATTTTAAGTAGACTCCATGCTGGGCTTGATTCCCACTACCTTGACCTGGTGTCGGAAGCTTAACCGACTGAGCCATCCAGGCATCCCATGTTTCTTTCACTTTAAATCTGTGAACTTGAGAAAGTGTTTCTGTGATTATTTGGGTTTATGTGATTAACCTTGCTATATTCTTAATTCTTTTGAAAAGGAGTAGAGTCTGATTTATATATTTCATTCTTTGCCCAAGATTGAACCATATGTAATGATATTTATAATATATCAAAATCTGCCAGAAACAAAACAATCTGATACTGTAACACATCATTGCTGGCATTCCTTGTGAATCTTACCCTCTTAGAATGTCATTGTAAACTGAGATTTATTTTCAGGTATATACACTTTCTGGGTATGAGTGATGTTTCATTACCTGAAATAAATACAGACATTGGTGTTCTGTAATCCTTAAACATCCTT
Source organism: Lynx canadensis (assembly GCF_007474595.2). Lineage (NCBI taxonomy): Eukaryota > Metazoa > Chordata > Mammalia > Carnivora > Felidae > Lynx > Lynx canadensis. Next base: position 124,652,746 of record NC_044311.2, read on the forward strand.
GCTTAGTCAGTTAAGTTATGCTGAAGCCATCTTGCTTATCTTTATATTTTCCTCATGAGGGTGGAATTCAGATTTTTTTAGATAATAATTTTATCAGTTGCCATTTTTTTTTTTGGTTGCAGCCTTAAAAAGCCCATGCTTCTCTGCATTCTTCGTGTTCTCTGGCTCAGCAGTTTATCCTTCACATTTTTACTGTCAGTATTTACATATCATCAGAGGATGGATATGATTCAGATTCAGGCTGCATAGAACCAAAGAGAAATATTTTGAACCCAAATTGGAAAGCATACCTAAATATTTGGGGTCAGTCTAGAGTCTCAAATAAGTACATAAGGTGACACTGTTAAGAAGAAAATAGACTCTCAGTTTCCTGGAGAATCTTTTGCCTCTATAGTCTCCAGTGATTATGCTTAAACAGCGTGTAATCTTGGACTTTCATATCATTCCCTGTATTTCCTTAGAAATTGCTATTTATTCTGCAAGAGAGGGATCTTGACTTGTAGAGTACCAAGGGATCTCTAAATCCATCTCTGGTCATCGCTATTTGACATCATGCATGATCTTTTGATAAGTTCTTTGATTCTAGGTCTTTTCTCTATTATAGCTCATTCAGAATAGTTCTTAGGATCATCTGAAATAAAAATACTAAGGCCAGAAAGATTATTTTCTTTTGTTAAGCAGCAAATGTTATTGTCCCACTCAGATGCTCAGATGCCGTTGGATTCACCCCAGGGAACCTCAAATGCCTGGATGGGGACTTTTCCTTCTAGTAGGCCCTTAGCCAATGACTGATTTTAGTAGAGTATGACCACCCAGGTTCCTTGCCTCAGGCTGGGACAATTCTGAAACAGAGTATTCTAGAGTTCTGCAGTCACAGGTTGAACATACTCTTCTGGGACATTGTCTGCAAATGTACCCTTCATTACCTTCTTCTCTTTCTCTGGCTTGTGTCTTCCCTCCTCCCACTTTCCTTAGTAATCTCTCCTGGGATTATTTCCTTAAGATGTCATCAGCGAAACAGTCTTCTTTTTTTTAAATATAATTTTTAATGTTTATTTATTCTTGAGAGAGAGAGAGAGAGAGAGCAAGCATGCAAGGGAGGGACAGAGAGAGGGGGACAGAGGATCAGTGCTGGCAGCAGAAAACCCAATGCAGTGCTTGAACTCATGAACCCAAGATCATGACCTGAGCCCAAGTTGGATACTTAACTGACTGAGCCACCCAGGCACCTAGAAAAGATCTTCTTAAACTCTGCTTTTGGGCAACTTGATCTAAGCAAACTATAAGCCACATAATGATTAACTTCTTCCAGCCCATGTTCACAATAAGTTTCTAAGGAGAATTTATTTCTCTTTAGCAAAATTTTGCAATATTTTAAGACTGCATAAGTGTTTATATTACAGATATTATTCCAGACTGATACCTTCTTAATACCATGGCTGATATTTTACATGCTAAAGAATAAGACTACTGTCTTTCTTCTGACTGTAATCAGTGAAAACTTATATTCTTCAGAAAAAAAGTCAGCCTGAAAAGAACTCTTAATTTGCTTATTCATTGATAGCACAGTTAGCTTCCCACTTTGAAAAGCAGGAAGTCTTGTTTCTGAAACTTTACAAATGCTACATGAAATGTTAATTTTTATGCATTTTTGATATAATTTTTTGATGTGATAATAATTGACTGCTATTCACAATGACACAATAGCTCTTGTTGTTTGTAATGTACCATAGTCAATGCAATGCTAGGAGCTGGAGTTCGTCTGTACAATGCAGCCAGCTGGGGGCAGAGAAGCTTGGTGTGGAGTGTTGGAGGACTGAGCTGGCCCAGGGGAGCAGTCCACTGGGGCTGAATAACTTGCCAGAGGGTTACTGCCTCTGGGCCACCTGTCTACTCATCTACTGGGAGCTGCAACGTAAGAGGATAAGGATCTAATGGGAGTTCGCTCCTTGGTAAGTTACAGGTAGAGACTACACCAGGTGGAGTTGTCACACAAAATAAACTTTATTAGAAGCAATTAAGAAAATCACAAGGAAAAATTTCCAAAGCCGTGATTCTCCAAACAACAAAATCGGGGAGGTTTTAAGCAGAGGGTGAATGCATATTCATGAAGGGGCTCGACAAAGGAGAGTTCAGTATAGAACTGGGGCAAAAGTCATCCTAAACTGACAGAGTCCCTGTCCTAGTTGAGAAGACCAGCAAGGATCAGTATCATCAGTCCTCTGGCTCCAGTTAGTCCAGTGTTTGAGTGCTCAACGGGATCTGAATCCTAAAAAGACAACTACAGAATGTGCATTAGGTGAGTCTTTGGACAAAAGCACTGGGAGTTTTACCATGGATCTACTGTGTCTGGTATAGTTAGGCTATTTCCTAGCCTCTATTTCCTAGAGACTGTGTTTTTGCATTCCTTTTGTTTCTTTGACATCCTTAATGCTGGGGTTTTTGCATTCCTTTGTAATCCCAACACCTCTTAGGAAGTTCTGCACAGAGTGTGCAGGGCAAGTATTGCCCAGTGGGGCATAGTGCACAAAAACAGCTGGGGACCTAAAATGACATCTCTCGTGTCACGAAAGCTATGTCCCCCCCCCCCTTTTTTTCTGTATACATCTAACTCTTTCTGCTTACAAGAGCCTTCTCAATCTGGAAGAGAAGATTCTTCTGTTTCTGTCTTGCAGTATCCCTCCAGCACCCTCTATTGACCAAGCCTGACGCTGTGTCAGCCAGCACAGGGAAATGTTAGAGGCCAACTTCAACACCACGGAGTCAAGAAGAGTAGGTTTGGAATACACACACAGTTCTGTTTGTCCTACATTTAAAATAAAGCAATACTCAGTTTTGCTGTGGTGATTAGCTCTGTTTCAAAAAGCATAGAGCTGCTCTCTATTTTTTTTCACTATAAAAGTTACTAAGTTATATAGAAATAGAGAGCAATGTGTTATTTTTTGATAAGGGTCTAATAATAGGGGCTTAATGCTTGACAATTCAAACTCTCCTTTCTTTATATTGTTTACTGTTTATTTTTATTGTTACTGAACTGTATCCTTCCATTTTCTCTGTGGTGGTGTATGAATAAAGAGAAGATGTGAAATAAATGTATATATTAAACTCAGGGCTTAACTTGGCATTTGGAGCTGCTAAAATTCATTCTTCCAGTCAAATAAGAAGTGGTAATCTATGTGGAGCACATATCAGTCATCTTCTTTGTTTGCTTCTTCTTAATGAAAGGGATATTTTATAACCTTTCTCTCTCTTTATCCTTGATGGAGTCACAAAGCCAAATGTGGTATTGTATATCGCAAGGTAGCAGCTTCTGATTTTACAGGTGAAACACCTAAGAACTGAATGACTTGGCAGAAGTCACAAAGCTTGCTGTGACAGAATCCGTGCATGTAAGAATCTAGGCGTGCAAGTACGTGGGACTGCAGACTCCTTCTGTGAAGTCAGATGGCGGAGGTATAAATGTGGTAATAGCTATTGATGTACAGGAAGTTACCCCAGTATTTAACAACTTGAAACAATAAACATTTAGTGAGATTGTGATTTTGTAGTTTGTCAATATAGGTGAGGCTTGGAGAGGTGGTTTTTCCGGAGGCACCTGGGTGGCTCAGTTGCTTAAGCATTCAACTCTTGAATTCAACTTGGGTCATGATCTCACAGTTCGTGAGTTCAAGCCCCGCGTTGAGCTCTGGGCCGACAGGGGGGAGCCTATTTGGGATTCTCTCTGCCTCTCTCTCTGCCCTTCCTCTCACTCATGCACTCTCCTTCTCTCTCTCTCAAAATAAATAAAGTTAAAAGCAAAAAAAGAGAGGTACTTCTTCTGGTGGTTCTGGCTGGCTCTGTCACCCATCTGTGTCCTTTTCTGGGTGGGTAGGCTGCTTTACTGATAGTGGGGCTTATCTGTGGGCATCGGCTTTGACAGGTTGATTTGGGATCACTATTCTGCCTACTACAGATGGCTAGTAGTCCAATATGTCCTGTGAAATATTAGCATTTCCACATTTTCCATCTCTTGCCATCAGGGCGTGTTGCTTATCTTGGCAAGCTTTGTGGAGAGAAAAAAAAATATTTGAAAGATGGGAATGATATAGATAGAAATACACTGGAGTTTGAAGAGATAACAGATGCTGTAGGTATACTCCCCTTCCCCTGACTTAGTTCAGATATCATCTGCAGACAGAACAAAAGAAAAGGAATGTCCATTTTGCAAGTGAGGGTGGCCTCAGTAGCAGAAAGATTAGTTTAAAATGCTTGTTTAAGGAGCACACCCCCGGAACAAGAATAGGATCCAGTCAAATGATTTATAGCAGTGATCATGCACAAAGATGATACACGCAGATACAGGAGGTAGAGACTAGAGAAATCTTAAAGGGGTATGTTGGGGGAGGGTAGTCATGATGAGGCATGAAGAGGCTTTTAGAGTTTGCAGGAATGATGGAGAAGCAGCTGTTCCAGAGTGACAGTCTGAGTTTCTGGGCATAGAAGGAACTGTTCCCCAGGTAAATGAAGATCTAGAATGTAGGTATAATTAATAGAACAAAAAACATTAACCTTATAACCTCCATTCATATTGATGGGGTTTTGGAATGGTCAGGGTTTGGAGCTGATGGCCAAGAAAGAATTCCTGAGACATGTTTGGTAAAAAAAAGGTGATTTTATTTGCTTTTATTAAAGCCCAGGGATAGGATTCCTGGGCAGAAAGAGATGCATTGGGATTGTGAAGAGTGACCGGTTATATACTATGGAGTTGGAGGAGGTAAAGACAAGAGGAAGTTTCCAAAGGGATCTTCATATGCTAAAGAAGACCACAGGATACTGGAGGCTTAGCTGTTGTCAAACTAAGGTTGTTCCCCCCCCCCCTCGCTAGTAAAGCATTAACATTAAGACAGTAGGGGGTTCTTGGAGAAATGTTATACTCTCTCTGCCTCAAGTATTTGTCAATGGGCTGCAGATTATAAAGAAATTTAATTTCACCTGCCATTTCCTTCTTGCCTTTGTTCCCCACATCACTATGGAGGGCAGGGTGATGTTGGGGTTCCAGGAGTCTATAGATTTTTGGAGATTAGGCTACTGGTAAGATTGCCTTTTTCTTGTAATTTACCAACATATTTGTAAACCAGTGGAGACCTATGTCCTGCATGACTGTTATCTCTGTGGTTAACCATTTGTTTTCTTTCCTTTCCTTTGTTCTTGGGCAGCCAGGAGTGCCTGGGGAGGGTCACTCATATCCCACCTGGGGAGGAGGCTGTTATTAGCTTGTGCTTGGCCTTCAGCTTGCCTTATGCTCCCATTAATATCAGTATATGAATACCGATCAGTTCCCTATTTCACCATCTATTATGTTTTAATTTGTTTTCCTCCAAGCCTTCCAATGTGCATCTGCAGTTGTAGCACAGCTGGAGATGTATAGCTTTCTGTGTACATGCTTCCTGGCATAGATTTACTTTCATTTTCACCTGTGGCTTAACCACTGGTTTCCGTGACACTTAAGTGAGTGACCATTTCTTCCTGCCAATTTATAAACTAGAATGAACAGTTTGTGAGAAGCCTAAAATCTTTTTTTTTTCTTTAAATATACTAATAGCTGTATTTCACTTTCTTTACCTGTGGAATCCTTTAATTGTCTCAGACCAGTGTAGGAATGGCACATTAGTGCCAAGAGAAAGCCAATCTTATTTGGTATTGTTATTTGAGAGCAAATAAAACCCAAGTATTGGAAAAAGGAAAACTGAGAATTTGATTAAGAAGTGGAGGGCTTTAAGTGACACTCTAGTGCCTCAGGCTGGAGTTTCAAAAAGTTGGCAAGGGAATTGAATCCCCCAGTGCTCAGGCTTATGACGGCAAGAATAAAGCTATTTTTGTCCTCTAGGCAACAGCTTTATTCTGCCAAATTTCCCAAGACTCATACAATGAGAGCATCCATCCCAAAATGATTAATGCAAATTTAGTAATTGTGCACATGGATCATTTCTCTGTCACCCATTTTATCCATAAAATGCGCCTTTCTCTCTATGCACGCAATGCTCATGTTTTGTGCCATTCACCTGTTGCTGGGGGCATGGAACAAATTACTTCTTTGTGTGAGGCTGCGGGAAGAAGAAATTATCACATTTGTGGCTGGCACCCACTATTAAGCCAAGCATGTAATTATTTGAATCAGAATGATTGTATGCACAGAGTCAGATTTATCTTGGCTATCACAGGGCTAGCGTATGAGGTGTAATCCACAGCTGGACAATTTTCTGAAGGGGAGATAGTGGAGAGGATATAGGCCTCTGTTAAAGAAGATAAATTTTTGGCAGCAAAGGCAAATTTGAGTGGAAGCCAATGAGACCTCAGGGGTTCTGGCTTTTGTAAAATTTTAAGTGCAATGCGTGCAAGTGCGAGGTTTTGAGTTGAGAGCCCTGGGGAAGTTAATCAGAAAAAGACGTATTGTGTTGCCAGTCTCACAGTGCATGCGGACTCTCCCAAAGCACTTCACACAAGACCCTCAAACTTAATCAACCAACATGGCTCAGAGGAGTAAACTAGAAAGCCCCTCAGGCTTGTGATAGCCCTTTCAAGTTTCCAGGAAGCATTGATGCCTGCCTAATAGGGCCTTTCTGGAAACTACTAGCTTCTATTCAGAGGGCACCAATCAACCCGCAGCTGTGTTCAGTCAGGGCTTTCAGTTGACAGTGTTAGGTACAGTAGCCATAGTAAGGTATGGGCCGCCTCCGCAGTAGCCATTTGCTGGTTAAACATCCCACTGCTTGCTGACGCTCCCACTTACTAATTTGAGAAGCTATATGCTTACTCTACACTCTACTGCTGTGGTAGAACAAAGCGTCCCCCGTATCTTTCTTCTACACCACATACTGCCGAGCAGATTTTCTGCAACAAACATAATCTTTTACGTGCCAGTAAATGGTCGTGGATTAAAAACAAATGAATTTTCCATGTGAAGAATTGGAGGAAACCTGCACAAACAATACATGGCTACTTACAAGCACCGCCATGTCAGACACTGAAAACATGGTGACCTAATGCATCCCTTTCTCAAATGCCTGGCAATCAAATGTTTTGGAGAGCAGTTGATTTGAAACCCCGCTTTTTAGGAAGCTTGACTGTCTCCTCTTTTTACTTAAAGACGAATTGGGGAAATAATATGTAACAAAATCAATAAAATACAGCATGCAAATATAGAAGGTTTTAGTTGACAGGACTGTAGGGAAATTTTGCCAAAGGCATCAAAATGGACAAAACACAAAAATTACTGAATGTCCTACATAGTACACTTTTCCTGGTTATCTGCTTTTGTGTGGTCCTTCTCCATTCATCATTTTTGAGCTAGTTAACAAGGCAAATAATTCTTACCCATAAAAATGAAAATGAGTTTGGTCTAGTAAAACACAACTGATTATTGCCCTGTACATATTTATCAGATTTAGATCTATTTGCAGATTTATTTCATTATTCTTGATTGCCTGTATATGTGTGATTTGTTTGAATTCTTCTTTGAACCAGTGGTAACATCTTATAGTACTCTCATTAATTAATTACTTAATAAAACATTTGACACATATTCATTTTCTATTTCTATGTGAGTTATGATATTAATCTAAAAAATATATTCTTCATTAGCATCAATTCAGGGGATTTTTTTTAAAAGATAATACCGAGGAGACCTATGTGATTTAAAATGTTGTTTTCTAAAAGGAACTACAACCACTCTACCCCATGAGACAAAATGAACAATAGATAACTCTGGAGGGTGACTTGAAAATGCCACATGCCTATTAATGGAACAAAGCTATCAAGCTGCCTTTAATAGAAAAATGACATATTGGAGTTGTCTTATGTTTAACATCAATCTGATCTTAATGCGTAATCAAATGAGCATTCAATAAATGGAAGCTTGGTTTTCTTTTGCTGTTTGTTTTTGTACTCGCTCAAAATCATGTCTGTGCCCAATTTCTTTTAAAGTCATTTTAGACTGAGCACATAGATTTGGAGATTAAAACCATTGGGTAGCCAAGATACAGGACCAGATTGTTTCTTCATTTAGTCCTTTAGGATGTAAGGAGTAACTTCGACAAGAAACTCCACAATTGCTTCTAGTCAAGTCCTCCATTTGCATCCTGTGATGCAACTTCACTGTTATGGATATTGTACTACTTAGAACAAAAGAAGAACAGATGAATTTAGGAGGTTATTGACTTGGATCTTTAGAATATGTCTGCTTCATTGTAGCTTACATATCCTCCAATAGCTATTTCTAAGAGCCAAGGAAAGGCCTGAATTCAGCTAAAGCATCATAGATCACAATTTTGAAGTTCCTATCTTACCAAAGTATTCCCTTTAATGAAAATTATGTTGAGGGCTTCAATTTATGCGATAAGTATTTGGGAAACTGGCTTCCCCCAAAAAAAAAAAAAAAAAAAAAAAAAAAAAAAAAAAAAAAAACAAATAAAACCTTTTCCTTTCTCCTTTTCTCTTAGTATTCCCACCTCCCACTTATCAAATATAATGTCTCTTAATAAATCACAATGAAACCTGGGTGACTATTCAATACCACATTTTTTGAGATGTTTGATGAAATTTGGCTTTGAAGTTAATACATTTTTAGAAATCATTGGCTATGTAAGGAAATATACCAGAATATAATATAACATACTACTTGGCGTTGGTCTTTCCTTCTGGCTTTGTATAGATATGTGATGAGAAAGTGAGGGGATACAAAGGAAAGATTACTAGTTAGAATTGTATCTCTACAGGGGTGCTTGGGTGGCTCAATCATTAAAGCGTCCAACTCTTGGTTTCAGTTCAGGTCATGATCTCACTGTTTGTTCCTGGGATGAAGCCCTGCATTGGGCTCTGTGTGGACAGTGCAGAGGAGTCTGCTTGGGACTCTCTCCCTCCCTCTCTCTGCCTCTCTCTCAAAATATATAAACATTAAAACTATTGTATCTCTACAAGAAACAACTAGAACTAGCCTGTTACCTATGTGATGGTTTCATTTTGTATGTTAAACCTTTCTTGCCTGAAGTTCAGGAAAAGTCTCTTTAATTAAACTGTAGCATTCAAGACTTTTTAGAGTTATAACTTAAAGCTAATTTAAAACATTTCTACCTTTAAACCTTTATATACACTATACTTCAATGAAACTAGACCACTTCCTGATCCTAGAGCAGGTGCAATGCTTTGCTTTGCAAAAACTTTGGACCGCCTTCCATGTTGATGTAGAAATTTTATCCATCCTTTGATACAGTGCTTCTCAACCTCTCTGTGGTAAAGGGCCAGTTGTTTTGAAAGTTCCTATTCAGTCACATTCCCAAATTGTAATATAAAAAGATTAATTGCTAGGCATATGATATAAAAGGCTTATCAAATACAAGCCTTAATTTGTTATCATTATATTCAAAACACATTTTCAAATGGCTATAGAAGTTTCTAAACCCTTTGAATCTCTGTACTTATGCTTTCACAAATCAGTAATAAACATTTCAATGGCTAGAGGCAGTGTCATAATCTTTCTCACAAATGCTATCTCCTCCAATTGTTTTTCTCTTTATCTCTCTGAATAAAAGTGATCTAACCTTTTTTAAAAAGCAGTCGTTCAATGTTGTTACTTTTTGTCTAATAATTGTCTTAATTATATTAGTGTTCTTGAATAATTATAATTTCCCTTTGAGGAAAAGTCCAGCACTAAACGTTCAAGCAAATATTTGTTGAATTGCAATTTTCTTAAATCTCTTGTTGGAAATAGATTTTACAATTGATGTTTAATGCCTATTCCCCTCCCCATCCTTTTCTGCAATAATTCATTATAACAGAGAAAAAAAAAAAACATGTATCAAAGTCAATGTTTTTGAAGTGACTTCTACAAGCATGATTCCAAGCAAATCAAACCTAGAGTTTGAGTATCTATTATGATTGACCGTATTTCCAAGTTTATTGAACTATTGTATCAGTCCTGCTGTGCCTACCCTATTTTACCTTGAATTTAGTTCAATGTGGCTTTTACTTTCATTCATCAAATGTTATTTTACATTTCCCCCATCATCTAAGCTTGCCAAACTTAAGGACTTAGAGCCTTCCTTTACCTCTTTCAAATGTCATTGACCTATAGTCAGTAAGTTATCCATCATTATGGATTTTATTTCTTAACATTTCTCTCATCTGCACCTTCCTTCTCATCTCCAAAGGGCCATACCTTGGTTCTGGGTACCATCTAAGCTTAGGCTTGTGCAATAGCCTTCATCTATTTTCATCATTACATAACGCATACTAGGCTTTGCCTTTCTTTGGAGGATCTTTTTTGCCAAAACATTTTTTAATTACTTATTAGAGTTCCAAAATAAACTCAATACCAATAACCTCAAAAAGCCTAAATGAATTGTAGAGATGGGGTGGTATCATTCAAGAATAAAGGGACTCAACTTCCTCTACCAGCACCCTGATGTAAGGTTTCTTGTTTCTTTCTTTCTTTTTAAATAAAAAAAAGTTATCATGGTTATGTATGTTAATGGTAAAATTGATGAAAAAATAAGGGTAGCAATGGTTCACATAAATGCTGTCAGGAAAAATTGACTTTTAGATGTAAGCCCTTCTATAAATAAACACATTATAAGATTAATCATAGCAATGGTCTATCTATTTACAGAATATTGAGTTTTAGAAGCAGTCAATTCTTTGTTTCTAAATGTTGATGTGGAAAGCTCTGAAATTACTGTACAAAGGAGTTTCAGATAGAAACTATTTTGTCTTTCAGAGGAATTGCATGGGAGTAAAGGGCACCCTACTAATAATTTTGATAGTGACACAAGGTATGAGAACTGCGTATTGCCTGATTATTAAGTTAACTCACAAGCCAGCCAATTTTCCTGCAAATTAAGAATTTTATAGGTTTGTAGACTGTCATTATTGGGAACTTTTTTTCCAAATTATGAATGCCACTTTTGAATCCAGCTCGTCTTGTTTGCAGTATGTTTTGTGGAAGTTGTTAGGGCAGTATTGGGAAGGTGCCAAAGGTTATTTTACTGACAGCTATCAGTAAGATATGTTAGCCGGGGGATGTCATTTTTCTTTTGAGAATAGAGTAAAGCTAATCAGATACCAAAGTCTATTATCTGATGAGGAGTAAACAAGTGACAATATCATAGCTGTCAAAATGAAGTATAGTCCTGTGAGAGGACTGTCTAGGAAAATGAAGAAAAGTGAATATCAAAAAAATCTCTGAAATGAAATGAAAAGAACTAGCCTTTGTCTTTAGACATAACAATGGGTCATTTTTTTTTCTGGGCATAATTATAGTAGGAACAATTTGGGAGCTGAAGTGTAAGAGTAAGAAAAGTCAATTGCTAAGTTACTATGCCATTCAAAAAGGGAGTTTCAAATACTATTGAAATATGTGTATTGGTCAAATAAGTAATAGAACAGACACTTTGATTACCATAGTTTAAAATATACTTGTTTTCTTGATCTTGAATTTTAAAATTTAAACTGTATTTAAAGCAGAATATATGCCGTCTTTGTTAGGGGATAGGCCAAGCTGCTGTGAAAATATTTCAAAATGCAGGAACATACAAAAGACAGATATTTATTTCTCTCTCAGAGAACAATTTCAAAGAAGGAAGAAGATAAAAAGCAGATAGCTCGGCTCCATTGTGCTCAATTCAGCTTCACAATGCACTATCACCGAGGTGCTCTCCTCATCTGCATGGCCCAACCTGGCTAATGTCCATCCCACAGCCTGTTGGAAGGGGAAAAAAAAAAAAAAAAAAAACAAAAAACAAAACAGGATACAAAGCAAGCAATTTTATTATAAGTAAATGCCCAGGTAATTGGATGTCTGATTTCTGCTCTTTTCATTGCAGAAACTTAGCCACATGATCCAACTTTGTTGCAAGAGAGGATGGGAAATGTAATTCCTAGCCAGCCTCCTATAAACCTTAATAAAAGTTGGCAAAGAGTAGTCAGAAGGGGAAAAATACTGGAGAATGATAATTAGCTTTTTTTTTTCTGTATATGTATGTGATTAAAATTAAAAATGAGTTTAAATTGGAAGAAATAAATTCTCCATTCCTAGTCCTGCTGGTAATTTTTTTCTGTGCTTTTCAGATATTTTTATACTGAAGAGGTTCAGAACATGCCACCCCACAATATGCCCTTTGGCATATTGATTATTTTGAGGTGAAGGCACTAGAGAAACAGCAGATGCATGAAGAACTGTCTGACCTCTGCCTTTTTGCCTAAAAGCAGGTCATGAATTTCCCATGAGAAAGGTGCCCTCTTTGTACCAGGAAGAGAACATTCTTATCACCAGGGACTGAGAGTTGACACCAAAATGGATCTGTACAAACAAACCTACTAAAATAACCTTTGTCTTGCCCCCTTATATTTCCTTGTGACTGTCCCACAATTTACTGCTCCTGGCCCAAGTCACATTCTCATAATCAAAAGGCATATTAGCTTTTTTGGACCTATTGGCTCCTTCAGGTTTTCATTTTCTTTTGAAGACTCCCACATGCACATAAAAATATTAAATAAGATGTATACGTTTTCTCCTATTAAGCTGTCTTATGTCAGTTTAATTTTCAGGTCCAATTACGGAACCTGGGAAGGTAGAACTTCTTCCTTCCCTACAATATTCATGGAAAAAGATACAGATTATGGTTATTTCCCCCCTTTTTAAAGTGTTCCTTACTGTGTGTGTGTGTGTGTGTGTGTGTGTGTATGTATGATACATACACACACAGACATATATACACACATATATAGTTTGCATTTTGTTACATAAAATGCATCTTAGAAATATTTCCATTTCAGTATATGCATATGCTCTTTTTCTCTCTTGAATGTCTAGAAATGCAGTGTCTAACTTTATGAATGAAGCATGACTTTGGATATTTGGTATTTGGATATTTGGTATTTGGATATTTTGGTATCATCAGGTTTTTTTTTCTTTTTCTTATGACCATTCTACAGTGAAATTCTTTGTATATACATCTTTGCATATGTGTATGAATATATCTATATATAGTCTTTTGTTAATATATTTATTGAATATAATATATATTTCATAAAATACACCCATTCTAAGTATACAGTTTGATCAGTTTTGGTAATATATATACAGTCATGGAAAGGTCATGACAATCTAACTTTAGAGTACTTGTATCACATCTAAAAAATTATTTTATGCCTCTTTGGAGTTAATTTCTGCTCCCACCTGGCTCAAACCAACCACTTATCTGCTTCTGTTGCTGTAGATTTTACTTTTCTAGAAGGTTCACATGAATAGAATCACGTTGCATAATTCTTGTTTCGTCTGGAGTTTTTCATTCAGCACGATTATTACTTAAAATTTATTTTGAAATAATTTTAGACTTCTAGAAAAGTGCAAAATAGTGTAGCATTGACATAGCTTTCATTAATGTTAACAGCTTACATGCCATAGTTTAATTATCAAAACCATAAAATGAACAGTACAGCATTTGAATTTCACATGTTTTGTAGAAAGAACCAGTATTATTAGTTCCTTTTTACTGTTAGTAGTATTTCATTGTATGGATATACCACAATTTTGTCAATATAACATGTAATAAAGAAAGAATAAAAAATTATGTAAACTCCTTTTATCAAGGAATAACAACCACTAACATTTTGGAGTATATCCATAAGATAGTTTTCTGTGTTTACATACACACTTACGAATATTTACCCTTCCTTCTCTGAACAAAATCATATTAATAGTTTTTTTTAATTTGCTTATTCACTTACTATATCGTGAACATTTTCCTGTTGAAATAAGTTTAGACCTTTCTCATATTTTAAATACTTAACAGGTCCTATATAATTATTTTCTATTCATTATTTTTATAAAAATGCCACGATCAAGATCTTTGTAAATGTAATATTTTAATGTTTCCAAATTATTGCGTTAACATTAATTTTTGATTCATGTTTATAGCAGTCAGTATCTGTTAAGCTTTATTTGGTATTGAGAAACAGAAGTTTTATTGTTGGCCTATGGATGATCCAGAGCTCATGATAATATTGACATACCTATTACTATCATTTGCCTTTTTTTATCAATAATGATGGAGGGAAGAAACATGTACATGTGTACAACAGCCCACATCCATACCCACCCACCTGAAAAAAACTTTGACTAATTGAAATTCAGTTCTTTTATTTTTCCCATTTTAAGAAAATATATTCAGGCTATTTAAGTCTACTCCTGGTTAACCATAGCTAATGGAACATTACATGAGTGAAGCCTGGGACAAGTCCCTGGGGCAAGAAGCTACAGATATGTGGAACAACAAGAAACTAAGTCACTTTTCAGTCAGGGGCAATTACACTGACACCTAAGAAAAATAGCATTAGAGTCGCTTGACAGTTGGAATCGAGCAAAGGATTATCACAAATGCTGTATGCCAGGTTCATGCCTAAGGCAGATGACCTGGTTGACAAGCTTGCCCAAGCTAACTATATTAATGCTTCAGATCAGTGTAAGAGGAACTAGCAGCAATTCTCCTTAACTAATCATGTTAAAATTGTTGACAGATTTCGTGTCTGCTTCTCAGTTGCATAACTATTCATCAGCAAGGTGAAGAAAAAAAATTCATACAAATTGATTAGAATATGTGCATCTTTTTCCTGTTGGCACTCTGGGAATATGTGAGCTTTCTTTCTTTAATTTTCTGGTTGTCTCTCCAGTAAGTAAAATTTTCCTACAACAGCTAATCTTTCTTTATATAAAAAGAAAAAAAAAACTGCATGATGTATCTGTCAGTTCTGAGGATTGTGCTATGCAAGTTGTAAGCTTCATATCTGGGTCACATATATTTTCTGTTAGGAAAGCATAGAGTTCAGAATTTGGAGAGCCAAGTGCTATTAAAATGTCCTCAGTATGAATATAAATCCTTAACCAATAGTTAAGCATTGGGGTTTAAAATTATGACTATCAGTTAAATGTATTTTTGACATTGATTAGCCACCTTCTTTTCTCTATGGCAAAATATTTTAATCACATTTGTTCCTGAGAGTAAATGGATTTTTGAATAATCTACAAATTGCCTTACAAGCTGGTTTTTGAACCCCCTAAAACACATGCCTGTACATGATTTTGCTATATTAGGATCTAGCTTTACTTTCTGATTTCTTAGGGAAATAATAACTCTTGCTGAAAGTAAAAAAAAAAATATTCACATTAATGTTTCACATATTCAAAATAAATGAAGTTAAATCAACTTAAATCAACTTAAAATTTTTAGTTAAGAAGAAAAGATATTCTCATTGGGTCAACTCATACAGAAATAAAATTAGAAGTAGCTCTTGCACGATATCTTCCATTAGCACGTGCGCCACATTTCTCTTTGAACAGGACTTGGATTGGCTTTTACAAAGAACATAAAAACCGGCTTTAGTCGAATCACCCGATTCTTTTTCTCTGTCTCAATGCTGGAGATTAATTTATGTTTGAATAATGACCTCCTTCTCCTAAGATTAGAAACTACTATATCCACTATCCAGTTGCTTCTGCAGACTGTCTAGTCAGGGACTGTAAACTCAAAAAAAATAAGATCTGACTTGGCTGCCCCCAATTACGCAGGGAGTAGTCTTGCTATTTTCTTTTTACCCACTAGGTGACATAACAGATGCAGCTTTTCAATGTCTGTGAAGGTGTAGGTGCCTGTGTAACACGTGTCTTAACATTTAATACTCTTAGTTATGTTTGTTAACTGACAAACATAAGTGCAAGAATGCTTATAGAACAATGGCCCATAAGGGTTTGCTCCTGATTGCTCACTTCAGTGTCTATGCTTTGTGTCTTGGAACTTGTATGGAAGCATAAGGATTGATCAAGAGAATACTGATTTTCATTTTGCTCTCTGATTTAATGGTGATTCACATGAGAAAAATAAGAAAACCACAACTGATATTGACTTAAAAATTTTGAGTGTGAAAACCTGCTTTGCCAAATTTGGTTGAAACATAAAGGAAAAACATGCAGAGACCAGTAAATGTTACCACAGATTTTATTAGTGTTTTCTTGGGAATGGAACTTAAATCACTCTTAATCTCTTGCCACCCATAAAGCCCATTTTTACAGATCAATGCAACGTGGTTGTGAGAACACTTGTTACTCTTTAATAGCGCCTCTTTTTTTCTATTATAGTACAATAAGGTTGTGATTCAAGACAATCTTAAAAATAGTTATATTTTGAAATAACTGGAAAATGCTTGAGTATGCCTTATCCCTGTTAATTAAACGAAAAGTCCTCAAGTGAGAAACATAAGCAAAGAAAGGTAATGGAACATTCCCGAACACATTTTCTCTATTTTCTGGTAGTATTTATTTACTTATTTTGAAGTTTTGAAGTTTTAGTTTTACTTTTTTATTTTAGAGAGAGAGGGAGCCGGGGAGGGGAGGCAGAAAGAGAATCGTAAGCAGGCTCCATGTTCATTGTGGAGCCCATCGTGGGGCTCCATCCTCTGAGATGATGACCTCAGCTGAAATCAAGTGGGTCAACCAACTGAGCCACTCAGGTGCCCCTAGTTTTTGATAGTCATTATATTTAAGTCCCTTATGAATTATGGCCAAATTAAATTTTTCATGTCTTTCACATGCCAATTAACTTGCTTATGAGTTTGATTCTGAATGACCACAGAGCAATATAAACCTGTTTTTTGGAGGGCGTGTCAACCTGGCATGCACATCTACTTACTGATTATGAGGAAGAGATGCTGCAGAGCTGAATATCCATGAAACCGCTGTCGAGTATAGTGTTTCACCTTCATGCCATCATAGGAAAGCCTTTTATTTTCACCTGTTTTTGAGACTTGTGTTATCTATGGTATATTACCTCAAATACAAGTGGTAGCACACTTTAATTAGGCTTGGCACCGTGGCTTCTGGTAGTTACTGAGTGTTATGACAGTTATGGATAAAAAGTAGTTGCATATAAAGCAGAATCCTAAATAATAGTAATAGCTAACATATATTAAAGGCCAAACTTGTGTTAGGTAAAGTGCAAAGGTCTGAGAATATTCTCTTTAGCAACACCACGAGGTGTAATTCAATGTGACTGTCGTACCTTTTCATCCACTCTTGTGATTTTAAATGTGATTTTCAGATGTATACCTCCAATCTGGAGCTCTCTCCTGAGCTTCAAATTTCTATATTCATCTCCATACTTAGATGTCCTAGATGCATATTTAATATCTTAAACTATATGCCCATAAGAGAACTCTTTTTTTTTAAATATAATTTATTGTCACATTGGCTTCCATACAACACCCAGTGCTCATCCCGACATGAGAACTCTTATCTTTTCTCCAACACTGTTTCATGCCTGATTCTCCATCTTCATTAATGGCAACTCCCTTCTTTCTGGGGCTCAGGCAAATAATCTTAAGGTTATCCTCATTTTCTTCTTCATTCCCCTCTCATTCCCCAAATCTAATAACCAGTGAATCCCATTGACTACCTTCCAAATACAACAACTCTTTACCACCCCTACCGCTGCAGTGTTGATGAAATGCTGGCAATGTCTCATGCTTGTCTCTCATCCAGGTAATTGTGATAGCATCCTAATTTGTCTTCTTTCCTCTTCCCTATTAAAATGTGTGAGAGTATATGAAATCTGTCTTTTTAGAATGTTTCATTGGCTTTTGTCTTCTTCACTCAGATTAAAAGTCAAAACTTTTAGAATGGTCTACAAAGTTCTAAACCATTAGGTTTGCTCTCTTCCACCCATGTCCTTCTCTTTCCTCTTTCCCTAATGTGATTTCCCTTGGTTACTCCATGTAGTCAGGTGGTTTCTTACTACTCTTAACAAACCAGGGATCCATAATACTTTGACCTCAGGTGATTTTCAGGCCTTGTTTCCTTACCTCCTTCAGAATTTTGCTCACCTAATACACTCACAGAAAGTAATTCCTTGACTACCACATTTAAAAAAAATGTTTGTTTATTTATTTATTTATTTATTTTGAGAGAGAGAGAAAGCCCACATGCATGAATAGAAGAAGGGCAGAGAGAGATGGAGAGAGAGAATTCCAAATAGGCTCCACACTCTCTGCGCAGAGCCCCAGGCGGGGCTCAATCTTAGGAACCATGAGATCATGACATGAGCCAAAATCAAGAATTGGACCTTAACCCACTTAACCTGACTGGGCTACTGAGGCATCCCTTTGATTACCCAGATTTATTAAAACCTGAAATCTTTACCTCCATTGTCCTGGCCTTCCTTCTGTACTGTCCTTGGTTATTTCTCTGTATGGTACAAATTAGCCTTTACGACATTATATGTTTTACCTGCTATTTAAGCTATTATCTATGACATTAGAATGTAAGTACATGAGGACTGGATATTTTGTGTTTATTTACAACTAATGGAGCAGTGCTCAGCACATGATAAACTCTCAATAAATATTTCATGAATAGGTGAATGGATGAGTAATTTTACATTGGGTAAATTGAGGCTAAGGAGGCTAAAATTATCTTATTTATTAATTTTCTTATATTATCTGTCCTCTGACCCCATGAGAATACAGCTGGATAAGAGCAGGGATCTTCTCGAGTGTTCTCTGTCACATACCTAGGATGTAGAGAATGCCTGCCATGCACTGGATGAACTAATGACTTTTTTTACTTTGTCAATGAAGAAACTCAAAAATTGCAACAATTTTCAAATCTTTGAAATAATATTCAAAGATTCAAAATAAAATTCAAATATTAACTAGTGTTAATTAGGATAAAACATTTATTTGCCTGTGATCATTTAGAGATTAAAGCATGTTGGAGGTGAAATTTAGCCATTCTTTCCTATTGCTTCCAGAATGTTAAAAGCCTGAGGCAAGATTGGGAACTAAAAAGATTTGAGCCTTCCTCTGTCTTGTCTGCCTATCATTCTATATAGAAGAGATACAAGTGGAACAGACAAATACTGATATGCAAGGGATGTTCTCTTACAGAAAATACTTAAAATTTTTTTTTAATGTTTATTTTTGAGACAGAGAGACAGAGCATGAGCAGGGGAGGGGCAGGGAGAGAGACAGGGGGAGACACAGAATTGGAAGCAGGCTCCAGGCTCTGAGCTGTCAGCATAGAGCCCAGCAACGGGGTTCAAACTCATAAACCGTGAGATTGTGACCTGAGCCCAAGTCGGACGCTTAACCAACTGAGTCACTCAGGTGCCCCTAGAAAATACTTTTTATTTTAATGTTGAGAGAGTGAGAGTGAGTGAGAGCATGTGTGTGCAGGGAAGAGAGGCAGAGGCAGAGGGAGAGAAAATCAATCCAGATGTGTGCGGGGGTCCATCTTATGACCATCCATGAGATCATGACCTGGGCCAAAATCAAGTCAGAGGCTTAATCGGCTAAGCCACTCAGGTGCCCTTGGAAAATACTTTTTAATCTTTCCACTGAATATCGCAGATGGTGATGAGAGATGTGCACATGTGGTGGCAGATATGGGAGTAGTCTAATTGATGGTGGTCAATGATAGTAGAAATGGAGAGAATGGGGCCATCTAAGGGGGCAGATGGAGGTTATCTAGTTCAGTTTTCAGCTCTTGCTAGAAGCACTATGAAATAAAATGGTCTTTCTTCCTTGATGTGAGGGAAGTATTTACCTAGAGGTCATAGAAAGGACATTGGACTGTCATTTGGTTGTGTGTGTGTGTGCCCACGTGTGTAGGTGTGTGTGCATGTTTAAGAAAACTTTAGCTAGGGGCGCCTGGATGGCTCAGTTGGTTAAATGTCCGACTTCAGCTCAGGTCATGATCTCACAGTTCGTGGGTTTGAGCCCCGCGTCTGGCTCTGTGCTGATAGCTCAGAGCCTGGAGCCTACTTCAGATTCTGTGTCTTCCTCTCTCTCCACTTGCACTATGTGTCTGTCTCTCTCAAAAATAAATAAACATTAAAAAAATTAAAACAAAGAAAACTTTAGCACTGTACAAATATCTCTTATTGATACTTATATTTATTATATCTTTATTCACTTTAATTTAATTCCCTCATTCATTTTCTGTATTTTTTATTTTAATGTACACATTTATTTATTTATTTTCAGTGAGGGGTACAGCATACCTGGATTCCGTGGCCAATGGCTTTAGCAGGAAAGTTGCTTTGGAATTTGGCATGAACTATGCCACTGTTTCCATGAGCATGAGTTACTTTTCCCCAGGTTATTCTGAATTTGTTTGGTTTGGCACCAGGAGTCACTGTGTTGTTCCTTGCTTTGTACACATAAGCACGTCTCTTGCCTAAATAGAATTCAGCTTCATCTCAAGCATGAGCATCTTCAATTTTAAGAAGAGCCATGTGCTTCCTCTGGCTCCAGAGACCCTACTTATAGCCAGCAAAAATGGCCTTGGACTGCTCATTTTAATGGTCCTGTTCCCAGTAGGCCTCGACAGGCTCCAAAGTGGATGAAAGAGAAATATATTTTGAAATATATATATTTAATGATGACACATCTAAATGATAAATAAAAAACAAAACTTGGAATAAGTTTTGATCTTCTTGTAAAATAAATAAAATTGATGTAGGTACAAAGCTCAGAATGGAGAAATAAACTTTAATCTTTGGGGGGGAATTTAAAGTATTCATATATTTTTAATATATTTAATACTATGAACAATCAATTATAACTGAAAACATTTATTTAGAATCATGCCTTAATTAACAGAGCATGTTTTTTGAAATTTTTCAAGTTTTGTTTTTCCTTAAAGCTGTCTAGTTTAATTTTATTATATTCAAATCTCACTACCACTCTCATATTACACGACTAGGCATAAAAAATGATTCACTAAAACAATGATGAGGAAATAGAAACTTAATAATGAAAGGAGTTAGGTCTTCTTTCTCATAGCTACAAGACTCCACCAAACATTGCTCTAAGGTAGATATGTAGGTAGAAGAATGTCTGTATTCATTGTGATTATTTTAACTACTATATTTAGTATATATTCATTTTGGAATTTCTAGATGTATGTACATAAATACATATACATATACCTATTTTGTGTGTAGAATAATATGTTTTCGTGTTTATATTATCTTGGTCACAGGTACCTCAAAAGCAACCAGATTAACAACTAACCGAAATTATATTTTGAAATGTTATAATTTAATTAAAGACCTGGGTGATCAGAAAATACAGTAAATGTAGATTTGATAATTAATGAATTTTTAATTTTATTTATTTATTAAAAAAAATTAATGTTTATTTATTATTGAGAAACAGAGAGAGACAGAGCATGAGCATAGGAGGGTCAGAGAGAAGGGGAGACACAGAATCTGAAGCAGGCTCCAGGCTCTGAGCTGTCAGCACAGAGCCTGATGCAGGGCTCGAACTCACAAATCTGGAGATCATGACCTGAGCCGAAGTCAGACGCTTAACCGACTGAGCCACCCAGGCGCCCCTAATAATTTTTTTTTATAATAGAAGAACCAATAATCCAGCTGCCTAAATTTCAAAGTTAACTGTTGAAATAAAGTGTATCAGATATTTAGGTTTACCTCATCCTTCATGGGAAAGAATAAATTAAATTAAAAATTTAAGATTTAAAAATTCATGTGAATATTGATATGTGTAAGTAATATCTCTGTATAATCTAACCTTTGATGAAAGTGGACATATTTTGAATGGTTTACCTTATAATTATTTCAAACATATTTTGATTATACCTTGCTGGTGGCCTTTAAGAGTTTCCACCCCCCCCCCCCCGCCGGCTTCCCTTCAAGTAAAATGTAATTTTTATCAATGCAATAAATCATTTAAAAAAAATTTTTTTTTCAACGTTTATTTATTTTCGGGACAGAGAGAGACAGAGCATGAACAGGGGAGGAGAATTAATTCTTTTGCATTTTTGTAGCTGCTAGAGAAATCTTATTTGAGCAGAATGTCAGCCAATTCACAACAATATTCATAATTTTCTCAGGACATGAGTTATAGATACGGGCTTACCTAAAATGAATGTATGGTGCCTCGTGATAGCTGGGTAGTATCTCCTCTGGAACCTCTGTTTACTAAGTAAGCTGTTATTTTAAATAACATTTCCTCGTTATCTCAGGATAACACTGTAAATTATATGTATTATTCGGAATACTAAACAAATATTTTCAGGAGCTCATCAAGCACCTGACTTACAGCTCTGAAATTGTCCCAGTGTTACTCCAAGAACAAATCCTGTTTGTGTATATATTATGAAATTAGACTATACCAAGCCCAGAAGGCAGATACAATCATTCTTTGAACTGTACAATAAATCCTGCTACTGTGGAAAGTTTGAAAGCCGATTTGCATATGGCAGAGGTAATGAAATGCATCTTAATAGACTTAAACATGGAGCTTTAATAAGTATCAATCAAATATAACCATTTCCTGGGTGTCATCAAGTGGGCTCCTAACATTCAGCTTTATTTCTTCAGTTGGCTCTTGTTTATTCTTCTTATTTGCACAGCACCAAATATGAAGCATTAGACTTGTGGACGGATTGAGTTTCAAAATTATTATCTTGTGAAAATAAGCAAGAATAACTTGTTTAGTGAACAAATGCATGCTTAATAAAAGATATGCTAAGCTTTTCAGAATATCTGCTGTTAGCTTGATAAGTGAAAATACCCCTTTTCCCAAGTCTCTGTAATCTCAGGAACAAAAAATGAAATGGAATCTGTGTTCCAAGGGGGTTTGCATGATTACCTATAATTACAGAAAGTTCCTCTTGCCATAACAGCTCTATCTATGGATCTACATCTGTGCTTGAAAAGTTGTTCTTTTAACAGAAGTTGAAGTTGGGAAATACGTATTTTCTTCTTTTCAATTTTTCTAGAGAGTTTTAGAACTTCAGATAGAACCACGGAGAAAATATTCCCTTACAACACAGCAGACGAAGGGCAATTTGAGAATTAGTATTCTGGCCTCACTCATGCTATTCCAGTTGGAAACCTTTATCCAAACAGGAAGAAATCCTGTCCCAACTCCAGAAATGGAGCTGGCAGAAGGTTTAACTTAGAAGCTTTGTATGCCTATTTGTTCTAAATATTGCTTGAAAAGCCTAAACACAATGGCATAAATAAAAATAAACGTCCTTCAGAATAAAAAGAACATCACGTTCATCACACCTGGATTCATTCTCATCACAGCTGATGTGTGGAGGAATGATTAGAAATCATATAGACACTGATGAGGAGAGAGAGGAAGTTATTTAAAATTCTGCTGCACCTTGTGCTCAAAATATCTCCATCGGCATACAGTCACTCTTGTAAACAATTTAGGAAACCATGTTTTTTTTTTTATACTGAAAAAGCTTAATTTTGTGAATATTTTAGATACATTTAGCCAGATTGAAATTTTTAAAAAATGCAAGCATAACAGTTCCTTTTCCATTTCATAACAGGTGTAACTGGAAAAAAGTCAACAAAAAGCAAAAGATCAAGAAATGTTTCCTAGAAAGTGTAGCTTTTTTTCTATGCAAAGACAACTTTCATGTTGGCCCATCATTGTTTTAGAGTATTGCACTAATAATTAGGACACAAATCTGTTTTTTAATGGTATAACTAGATGTTCATCATATTTTACACCTATAAAATTGAAACTCAGCACAAGGCTACCACCCTGAAAAATGCCTTTAAACCCATATTTTATTGAAGATATTTCAACATCACCATGTTTCTTTGATGGTAAAGTATGAGACACAAATATCTAGCAGTTAATAAAGTAAATACAGGCAGGTTACCTGGTTAACTATCATTTCCTAGACATAATCAAGGTTGGTTTTTATCCAGGCACCAAGACCATGACTGAACTTTACCCAATTTTAAACATTTCCATTTTAACATCAACCTAGATGTGAATTACAACAGAATTACATATTAGTGGTCAGTGAATAATAACAAATTATGAATTAATGAGAGAGAATAACCTATGAGGTAATTAGCTAAGCAATATAGGTTTGCAAATAATTTATACCTATATGTCATCAACACCAGTTTGACTCCTGTTGTAAATCACTAATTTTTTCATGATTAATAAACTTTGAGCTACAGGTTCTTGAGAGGAAATCTCTATTTTTATTCTCTTACTATTCCTTCAGGCTAGCCATCCCCTGCTGCACCTGATGGTTGTAATATATGCTGTGAAATCTTTTTGAGCTCAATGGTGGAATCCCATCACAATCTTTTCTGTATTCCTTAAGTCTCTACTCTATTTTCTTCTTAATAAAAAGGTCTAACTGGGCTGCTGATGTTGCTACTACACTGAGCTTTTCACCATCCTGTTTCTGACTTTCCATTAGTACAGATATACCTTCCATAATATTGCTGACTAAGAGCATGCTGCCCTGTTTCACCCCGAATACTGCAATTTGTCTTCTTGTTTGTTGACCTTGAATTTTCGATACTGGATAATATGCCCTGACTTCAATTTCTCGTTGCACGCTAACTTCTAAGTTACTCTGTGAAAAGTGTGTCCATCTGCCTAAACATAGTTCTCATGTGTCTCCTTTTGAGATGTCTGGTTACAGGGTCAATGGCTTTGTTATCTTTCTAGTCTTGGAGACCATTAATGTAGAATCTTCAGTAGCCCCACGATTCAGTTGACTCAGGAGAAAGCTGCATCATGGTGTCCACAGGCTTTGTTCTTTAATAGTCTCTCATAGCACATCTAAGTAACATAATGCAGGATTTATCAAACTATGTTCAAAGATTACTCATATTATTTTAATGCCGTATAATCATATGTCAGTATAGATCATATTAATTTATATATTTGGATAATTTTTTTCTGTTTCACAAATTTTTAAAATACTGCATTAAAACACATTAATTTGGAGATTTTATCATAGGATTTCTCACTGACTTCACAATTCCTGAGTCCTTTGTGAATATCTCAAAACTATTCCATGAGGAATGCCCTGCAGTTTGTGAAATAGACTTTGATAAATGCTGGTGTGATGTTTTTCCTGCTCTCCCCACTCCTAGGAGTGACACAAAGAGGATTTAAATATAGCCTGTTTTATCCAGCCTGTTTTTCCATCCTTAGATTGTAGAGGATGTTCTAGGAATGAGACATGATGGAAAATTAATCCCATTACATATAAACATTATCTTCTATTTTGGAGCTTAATCTCATGTCTTTCTTTATCAGCCACCATGCATTGCTTCATATCCTATCCTCTTTGATCACTTTTTAAAATTGCTTGTGTGGATATGTCCTTCCAAGTAGACTACGTGTATTTTTGAGAAGTCCTTGCAATATATCTCTTCTTTACATTTCCATCCTGTAGCATTTCACAGGTACAGAGTAAATGCTAAGTTAAAAACTTAATAATACTAAGTATTGATATTTTTACATTATAATAATAATAATATTAAAATGAAATAATTACGAACTTAATCCTTTTTCTTGCATTTGAAAACTCTGTACAGATTATCTAAATGCCTGTTGAACTTTTAGGGAGGGGAATTAAGTAGTATCTGTTAAATTTTATACTGTGGGATTCTGAACATAACAGAATAATAGGTTGCCCTTCTGCCATTAAGAAGTATGAACTGGACAAAATAAATAAAGCAACTTCTTTAAATATTGAACAAAATTTTGGATAGGACTGTGATCCTTAATGGAAAGGGAATTTAGAAAATAAGCTTCACATTTGCTTTGCATTTTGCCGAAGATACTTCTCAAACTTTGGTCCAGGAAGTGGAGCCCAAGCAGAGGACAGTAGTTTCACTGGATGGAGATAAACAGGTCAGTTTAGGCTGCTGAGGCAGCCATAATTTTCAGGGCAAATTATCACAGAGAATAGTCTAGAAACTAGCATAATGTGCCTCCAATCTATGAATGAACTGTAAGCTGTCCTGCACGTTTCAAGACTCTACGAGGCCCCGTTACCAGGGTCTGTCAGTTGAACAAATATTCTATGAGTTGAACAGTGATGGTAGAGACTGGAGAGCTGAGGACGTAGAGTGAGAGACCCTGATGAACACACCAGCCATTTATTCAAGACTCCAAAAGGCTACACTCTAGGGTAGTTCTTTGTCATGTTTTTTGGTTCACCACTTTAAAGCCCCTGTTGAGGTCACAAAGAAATATCCAATCAAAATGTCAAATCACCTCTATGCTCTAAATTCCCAGATCAGTTACAGAGGCTCCAAAATAACAGCAAGCCACCTGCCAGAGCAATGAGTTTATCAAACTTATGTGCCTAAACTTGGGATGCACCATTTTTGTCACACCAAATCTGTACTTGCTCTGTATTCTTTTGCTATGCAACTTGCTCTTCTACTTAGAAACAAGATTCTTGGTAATCACATTTGGCTTCTCCTTCTTTCCCGTGTCCAAATCATTATTAAGTCCTATTGATTTCTTTTCCTCCATATGTTTTAATTCTGTCACCTTTTCTGCATCTGTCCTGAATCAGGTATTGTTAATGCATGGATTATGGAAATAGCCTTTTACCTCTGAAAAAACCAATGGATCAAAGAAAAAGAGGAAATAAAAAATATCTTAAACATAAAAATGGAAAGACAACACGTCAGCACAACATGCCAGCAGTTATGCAGCAAAAGCAGTTCTTAGGGGGAAGTTTATAGCAATTCATGCCCACATTAGGAGAAAAAAAGATGTGAAACACCTAAATTTACACTTCAAGAAGTACAAAAAGAAGAAACGCTAAGTACAAAGTTGGCAGAAGGAAGGAAATTACGAAGGTCAGAGCATAAGTAAATGAAATAGAGTCCAGAAAAATAATAGAAAAGATCAGTGAAACTGAGAGCTTGAATTTTTGAAAAGATAAACAAAATCGACAAGTCTTTAGCTAGACTAGAAAAGAAAGATTAAAGACTCAAAATCAGAATTGAAGAGGAATCATTACAACTGAAATCATACAACTACAAAAAGATCATAAGAAACTCTAGGAACAATTATATGCCAACAAATTAGATAACCTAGAAAAAATGCATGTATTATTAAAAACAGTCAACCTACCAAGACTGTATCATGAAGAAATAGGAAATCTGAACAGACCAATGAGTAAGAAGATTGAATTACTAATCAAAATTTACCAACAAAGAAAAACCCAGGACCAGATGGTTTCATGGGTAAATTCTACCTAACATTTAGAGAAGAATAGAGACATATCCTTTGCAAATGCCTCCAAAAAATTGAAGAGGAAGGAATGCTCCCAAACTCATTTTGTGAGGCCAGCATTACCCTGATACCAAATCCAGATAAGTATACTACCAGAAAAGAAAATTATAGGCCAATATCCCTGATATATACAGATGCAAACATTCTCAATGGACTATTAACAAACCAAATTCAGCAGCACATTAAAAGGATCATCCTCCATGGTCTAATGTGATTTATCCTTGGGATGTAAGGATTGTTCAATGTATGCAAATCAATAAACATAATACGGAGTGATGTCACAAACATGGAAGAATAGGAGATTACAGACTGTTCCACTACAATGAACATCAATTGGACAACTATCTACAAACAAATATAGCTCTGGGAGAGCTCTAGAGTCCAACTAAGAAACTGTAGCAACACAATGAACTAAAAACCTGAGAATAACTCCACAAAAAGGTAAGAAAGAACAGTTTTATATTGCCTGCATCATCCCATTTCTTAGGCTGGTACTGCTCAGCACCAGGAAAGAACTCGGTTCTAAGAAGCAACTCAGGCTGGAAAGAGCTTCCCTCTCCAGAAAGGAAGAATAGGGTGAGCAACCAACTTTCCCAGGCTTTGGGGGCAGTGCATGAAGGACCGACTTCGTTTTCACCACATCCAGAGACCAGCAAAGCTGAGATATTTAGAGATGGTGTGGAATAAGGAAGAAGGGCAGAGGCTACCATTATCAGTCACACAGTGGGAGTAACCTGCTATGTGAGTGCAAGATGCCAGCCTAGATCCTCAAAGATGAATCCCACTGCTGTGTGTGTGCTGTGCATGTGGTGTGCATGTGCATCTAGTCCCTCCACCTATGCACCCACATTACTGACTTTGGCCAAAACATGGATACAACCTCAGTGTTCATTGGCAGATGAAAGGATACAGAAAACGTGAGATTAGATAGGTATATTTGTTGGTAGGTAGGTAGGTAGGTATATATTAGTCAGCCATTAAGGAAATAAATCCTGTCATTTGCAAGAACATGGATAAAGCTTGAGGGTATTATTCTAAGAGAAAAAAGTCAAGTAGACAAAGACAAATAATATATGGTGTTACTTATATGTGGAATTTAAAAGAGTTGAACTCATACAAACAGAATTGAATGGTGGTTGCCAAGGGTTGGGGGGACATGTGGTATGTTGATCATGGGTTCTCAATTTCCATTATAGATGGTAACTTTTGGAATTGACTGTACAGTATGGTGACTATAGTTAATAATATGGATTATATACTCGAAAGTTGCTAAGAGAGTAAATCTTAAATATTTTCACATATATACCCCAGCATTATGGAGATATACCATCATTACATGTACACCTTAATTTACACAATGTGGTATACCAGTGATATCTGAATAAAGATGGGGCAAGAAAAGAACCCTATAATAAAATTTTCCAATTTCAGAATTGTTGCCGTATCAACAATTTTCAACATTTTAACGAGAAATATTATTTTGGAAATACAAATATCCTTGCGTTAAAAATCCTGTAGTGTTTCCTCTGTGATCTACAGTGAAAAATGTATGTTTCTGACCCTGGCCTTCAAAACATTTCATGACACAGAGCCAGACTAACTTTTTCTGTTGCTACACTTTAATATTTTTTCTCCAATAACACACAGCCTCTGAAATATTATTTTTTCTCTGTCTGTGTCTCTCTCTGTTCAAAAGCCCAGAAGCAGCTTCATCTGGTCAGAAAGTCTTCCTCATGTCATTTCTCTTTGACCAGGCTATCTTCTCTCTGTTTTCTAATATTCAATTCATATTTTGCCTCCTCTGGAATGTCTTTCTTTTGACATCACATATACCATATGCTGTATTAAACAAGTGAACCAAAACCTTTGTCTCTTAGTTTCCTCACACATAAAATGGAAATGACAGTAATGAGGATAAATTAATAAATTAGAAATTATAAGGCAAGCTCCTTGAGTAGGGAGCTGTATCTATTTGAATCAGATTTTCATCAGTGAATATAGTAATAAACTTCCTCTGGGCAGTCAATTAAACAAAAAAAAACTTTGCTAGTTTAATGAGAAGTTAGACACCTAGGCAAAGGTTGAAAATTAGCTCACATCAGTTTTAGAATATTATAGTATTTATTCCATTGAAGTTTGACCAGGATCTGGCAGAACCAAGAATATAATTGATGTATTTTGGGATTAGCTCCCTTTGACTAATGAAATCATTGCATTTTCTCTTCCTTTTCTAATATCATAACCTCCCATCATAATGTAATTACTTAGTTTTCTCAGATAACCAGGATTTATCAATATATTCATTATATTATTAATATATCATATTTATATTAAATATATTATATTTAATATATATTTAGTTATGATTAATATATTTATTATCCATATATTTATCATTGTATACAAAACAATGTTTCTTGGGTCTCACACTCCCAGGACTACCGCATAATTTCTATTCCTTGTATGTAATAATAGTAGATCTGTTGTGACTAATCAGTTTGAGATCTCCAATAATGCTCAATAATTTTTTTTTTACCTTTCTGAAAGTAACTTTATATTAATTTTTTAATTTCTTGTTTTTTCTCTAATTATTTGAGATAGTGAACTTGTAGACATTCTCATTGCTAATATAAGCCTTTAGCCATAACCATCTGAGTCATTCTACTTGCACAAGTGAGATATAGGACCCCACCTTAAGGTGAAGGGATTTCATCTGGTTACAGATTCATTGACTCACTGAGGAGATAGAAATCCTTCCCTCTCTGAAGTGACTTTACACAAGGGAAGATTAGATCTGACTTTGCTTCTCTTAGAAGCCTTGACATTACCTGTAAGTAATTTTGTTCTTTTCAAGCCTATTTTGATAGTTCCTTGTAATTATTTTCCTTTTCATAAAGATTGAATCCTACACTGAATTTATTCACACTCAGAATTATGGCTCAGTTGGTTTGTGTTTCTACTCAGTTTTCTCTTATAAATCAGTGAAATTTTGTGATTCCTCTAATGAACGTTAAACTGATAGAATAGATTAAAATGTTGTAAGGAATCAGTGATTTCCCCCACATTTTTTTTTCCAGAAAGTACTGTTGAATATGTACTTTGTGTAGTTGGGGTATCAAAAGTCAAATTTAAATATATTTTTTAAAGTTTATTTACTTATTTTCACAATGAGAGCAAGCAGGGAGGTGAGAGAGAGAGGGAGAGAGAGAAGCAGAGACTGACATGGGGCTCGAACCCACGAACTGTGAGATCATGACCTGAGCTGAAATCCAGAGTCGGATGTTGAACCAACTGAGCCACCCAGCTGCCCCATCAAAAGTCAGATTCAGAAAAAATTGTTTGATATTGTTAAAAACACATTGTCTTATGGTAACACATTTGTAAATAATATCAACTTCAAGTAGCTTTTAGCTACCTTAGAATCTCTATTGAGGGGTCCTAGAGACTAACTTTAGAGGAGTATGTAGATGATGCGTCCTTCATTTTTGCTTCCCTTGAAGCAGCAATTCAATATATTTGTGTATATGTACATGCATGCATATATATGTTTGCTATTTACCATGTTTTGTTTCTAAAAGCTTACTTGAATAGAGTCACTTAATACTATTGATATGGTTCATTTTACCAATGAGGTAAGAAGCCAGTTTGTGGCAGATTGGAGCATAGATCTAGGTCTCTGTTATATAAGTCCATAGTGTTTTCAGCAACACATGTTTCTGATAGAATTATCCTTAGCAAGAAGGGCCAACTTATATTTTTGAGACATTATAATTATCCTGGGAGGTTGTCTACAATGGACAGCCTGGTGCCTTTCCTTTGAAAATATGTTGAGTGAGGCTTACTGAAAGAAATCTTTATCAAGAACAGAAGGGCAGGAATATGTTGAATCACCAGTTGCCATAATTGGTATTCTTCCAACATATCCCTAGGACGTTGCCCCATACTATTATCTGGAAAACTGACACATGCATCAACTCTGGGTTGATATACCTGCTCAACTGACATCCCTGCACAACCCTGGACTGCATAAGGGTGTCTTCGGTCCATGGGGTATATAATTTCTGATGTTGAGTTATGAATGATTATGAATGTCAAATTGGGTTTATCTTGCCACCTTTAACTTCATGTGCAGCTTCTGGGTTGACACAGCTTCTAGGGGCTTAATTGGGTTTTTCCAACTTTAAATGAGGGACTGTTGAGGGTTTGAGAAATGTCTGCATTTGGTCCAGACAAAAAAGTGGTTTTAGCCATCCTTTTGGTTAGTCAGGTATAATCAAAGCAAATAAATTCTTGTATTCTTAAGATCTTCACATCTAAGGTACTCAGGGCTCTGCTTGTGCTGTCACTCTACCAAAGACAGTGTCCCCGATTCATGGTCACCAGTACAAAATTCCAGCTAGGGTTCCATTCCCAGCTGTCTAATTAAGGTTGGTGTTACTCTGCACATACAGAAATTGGAAGATCTTTCTAGTCATTCTCAGTTTATTCCCATCAAACACTGGTGGTAGCACATAGGAACGTTGCACAGTATCATTAAGGGTACGGACTTAGAAGGATCGGTCGCCTTACTCAAACACAGTTGAAAGATTAATTGTCGGCAGAGTTGATGCTGTTCTTCTCCATTAATGAAGGTCACATTTGTATTAACCCTTGCCATCCATTCATTTCCTGAGGGTTTCTAAAATAAAGCTATTTTATCAACTAAATACTAGATTCTGAGACTAATTTGATCAGCGTGTGTATTTTTCATCTCCCTTAACATTGCTGATTTTCTTTTCTTCTTCTTTTTTTAATTATGGTCTTCTAAAAGGCTTTGTGATCAGTTTGGATTTCTTTCAAAGTATTAGCTATGGTATCTGCACATAATTCTGCCAAAGCCTGTGCCATCTTTTTGTGTTTGAAGAGTGAACGTGTGTTGTTTTGCAAATCAAATAATGGTACAGCTTGCCTTACTGAGTGCAATTTATATAATCTGTTTTAATAGATAACAGGGATTATATGGTCAAATGAACTCTTTTTGATCCCTAACCCTCATTTTAACCATTGTTATAACTAGAAATTTGAGACACTGCATCTTAGGCAGTGAAATTATTCCTTCAGAATAATTCTATCAAGTCTATAAAGTGAAACAAAACTTCAGTTTAAAGCGAGCAAATGGCTTTAACTTTGTATGCTGGGGTTGGCAGTGGGGGTGGAGGGATGTGTCTAGGTTTTTTTTTTTTTTTTTATGTGGTGAAAAGAACATGAACATTTTTAAATTAAAAGAGATGTAGAATTGAATCCCAACCAGGATAATCTCTGGGACTTAACCAGAGATTTAAATTCTTCAGCAGTAAATTGGAGTTGATAATTCCTATATATTAGAGTTGCTTAAGTATTTATTAATATATGTTGCTCTAATGCCTTCAAAAGGTAAGTACTCTATAAATGCTAGTCACTTTCTCCTTTCTTTTCCTCCAGTCTTCTTCCTTTACTTGGGACATGATAGGACAGGACATGAAGGTGTTCACATTACCAAAGAATGAATCAACAGGGGGTGCTTACGTGGCTCAGTTGGTTAAGCATCCAACTCTTGATTTCAGCTCACATCATGATCTCACAGTTCATGAGTTTGAGCCCTGAATTAGGGCTCTGTGTTCACATTGCCGAGCCTGCTTGGGATTCTTTCTCTCTCCTTCTCTCTCTGGCTTCCCCTGCTCATGCACGCTCTCTCGCTCGCTCTCTCTCTCTCTCTCTCTCAAAACAAATAAATAAATAAACTTAAAAAAAGATAATGAATCCACAGGAAAAGACTGCTTAGGCAAAGTAGGTTTTGTAGAAGATTTATTTAGACCTACATTAAAACCAAGGAGACATTTGAAATGCAAAGACTTTATTCTCTGAGATTAAATATGGTTTATTACAGTTATGGCAGTTTCGCTCTAACCATCAGGCTTCCATTTGGATTCCTGTATCATACTCTTATCTCCATGTTTAGCCACTTTCTAGCATATGATTTTAGGAAAGTAATTTATCTTGGGCCTCAGTTTTTTATTAGAACAGTGTCATATAATTACAGTACTTTTCTCAATAGGGTTATACAAGGATATACTGAGATAATCTATGTAAAGCACTCAATCTAAGTGCCTGGATCTTTGAAAGTAATAAACAAAACATTACTTGTTATATTTGTGTTATGTTAGCATATATTTGGTCATGGTCTATTTGCTCAATAGATAAGGATTTCCTCCTTTACTAGTCACTTCTGTGTCACTAGTCTTGCTACGTGAATGATGGAGTGAATAGCAGAGAGATAGTTTAGGCCTCTGCATGATCACTCCACTGAGATTTTAAATACTAGGAGACAAGTAACACTATGAGGACAGATGCTAGAAGTGTATTGGATGGATATTTTGGAGAATTAATTATAAATAATCAAAGAAAGAGGTGTCTTATTCATGATGTTCACAATCACTTTCTACAATTTCCATCTTTTGTTAGTTTGGTCTAGGAGATATATTGATAGAAGCAATGGTTCAAATGATATGTGTTAGCATAAATCCAAGGATGGAGAATGTGAGGAATCAAATATGATTACAAAGTGACTATCCTGAAACAGGATGATTAGAAGTTGCCTATTGATTCTGTTCATCATTCAATGATCTTTCTATACTAATAATTAGTGCACCAGAAAATGTGACTGGTAGAATGTCAAAATAAAATTTTTTGACGAGGTAGACCGCATCCGCCTTTTAGTAAGTGATCACCCTAAGTGATTCAATGTTTACCATTGTCTAAGTGAGAAAAGAGGGTTTTTATCTCTTATTAGCAATCATAGGTTTACAAAGGTACTGTGTGAAAGGCAATAGAAGTAAAAAGTAAAATTTCATTTAATGAGTATGTCCTTTAAATCACGCATGTAGGTAAAGAGGAAATATCAATGTAAAAATATAAGTATATGGACCTATATTGAGAAAGAAACATTTCCTAATACATTTCCAACAGGTACAAAAAGCTGGATTTTGTCAGACAATATTTCATCTGTTACTGACTGGAAGTAATGAGCCCGAAACTACTAAAAAATTAAGTGACTCCTAAAGTTGATATAACCTTTTAGTGGCAGACCAGGTTTTAAAATTCACTCGTTGATTCCATTAAGTCCTAGAGCTCAGTCCATTAAGCCATGCTACCTCCATTTAAAACCTATTACCAGATCTTTACATGCTTAGAATTCAGTGTTTGGAGTAACTAGATCCAACACACCTGGAGTAGCATATTCCTGGATTGATGCACACATGTTTGCATATGGATCTCTACTTTTTCTCTTTCCATAGCATTTAAATTTATGGATTGACTATGGTCCTGTATGCTTAGCATTTCTTTCTATGTTGTTACAATGGTTTCTTTCTGATTATTTCCAAAGTGACTGATGTTAATTTTGCAGGCTGTGTAGGCTGAACTGATATCTCTTAAATCACAATGCTTGATAAACGGAGGAGGTTAATAAGGCAAGGATCATTACAATTGTAGACCCATCCTAATTTATACTAATGACTAGCAAGACTCATAGCAAATAAGAGTCTGTGAATTGGAAAGTGAAATGGCTTGATTAAAAACAATGAATTTTATGTGTTTTGGAACTGCACAAAGAGAATAATAATTTTGATGTCATCTATCCCTGATAGAGAAACTGTCAATACAGAAAACAAAGGAAAAAGCTTATGAATAGCTTATGTGAATGCGAGCATTTATAGACTCATAATAAATCAGGTCCTATTACAATGAACTCTACAGGAGTCTGGCTGTGGTCCTCATCCTACAATTTTGATAAAACATTTTCTGAAATAAAGGGTAATCAGTTGGGTATATTTGTTATATGGGAAATTTTATTGAAATAGTTTTTGTCATAATAGAATTTGACCTATAGATGAAATATCATTTAGTTACTTTCTCTGAGAATCAGTACATAAATATTCTTGTTAGGATTTTCCTTTTATTGGAAATATCAGGAAAGGCAAGAGCCATTCCTCTGATTAAAGGGAGCCTGAGGCTTCAGACTGTTTCCAGAGAACAATCCTGTCACTACAGACACTAAAAAAGGGCAAAGCTATTGTTTTTTAGAACCATTTAGAGGGATATGGAGAAAACTCATGCTTCTATATCTGGAAAAAACAAGTGGATTGATTGTATTGACTTTTCCTACCTCCAGGAGATTTTTATATTGTGCACTGATGCTAGCTTGTGTATGCATGTGTACACACATACAAATGAATATGTTTGTATGGTGGGGCATGGGGGTAACGTACAAGGTGAATTTGAGAAGTTAATCTTGTGCTGTTACTAATATGAGCCTTTCTACTGGCTAGGTAAGATACAACACACTTAAAGACGGCATTTTGGTTTTATTTTCATTTATTTATTTTTTAATGTTTGTATATATTTTTGAGACATAGAGAGACAGAGCATGAGCAGGGGAAGGACAGAGAGAGAGGGAGACACAGAATCTGAAGCAGGCTCCAGGCTCTGAGCTGTCAGCACAGAGCCTGACATGGTGCTTGAACTCACAGACTGTGAGATCATGACCTGAGCTGAAGTCGGATGCTTAACAGGCTGAGCCACCCCGATGCTCCAAAGAAGGCATTTTGATTTTAGCCATGCCAAATAAGAGCAAAAAGAATGGAGAGAGACACACTTTTAGGTACGGATTGATACAACCAATTATTAGTGTCTTTGCAGCATTAAATTAGGTTCTATGAAGCTACACTAGGGAGGAGCTCTTGTGGTCTCTAATTATAGCATTTGTTTTCAGTCTTGGCTTAGCACAAAGTTACCACAGCTATGTTGCTTTGGTGTTAATTTCAGGTCTCTGATACCATCTTTGGCCATTATGTGCAGGCTATTTACTACAGGAAAAAGGACTGGAGTCTTGGGTGAGTGGTGTGAGAATCTGTGAATTGCTTAATCCTAAAACCATCCCCTCTGTCACAATGAGAGAAGATGGCTCATATTTGGAAAATGTAGAACTGGAAACCACTGTGTTGAGAAGTGAGTCCTTTCAAAGACATTAATTGCAGCCTTTCCTAAAGAATTAGAGTTCTATTCTTGGTGGAAGAACTAATAAAGTGTGTGTGTGTGTGTGTGTGTGTGTGTGCGCGCGTGCGCGTGTGCGTGCTCACATACAGCTATAGATGTAGATACTTATGGGAGAGGGGTGGAGAGAGAGAGAGAGGAGTGGGCAAACACAGTACATGGTAATGTCTGACACATCAGTTGCTGCTTCCTCAGGAAAGGCCCTATTGTACTAAGAGTGATGCATGATACTTTGGGGGAATAAATATGGATAATCAAAGTATATAGTTCCTAGAGAATTACAGTAGATCATTTCCCTGGCCCAATATTATGGAGGAGATTCAGACAAAAAGTAACATATTCAGTTGAAAATTGAATATTAGCATCATTCTCATAATTGTTCAGCCATGGATCTATGTTTTAGATGTCTTAATGCTCACCAATAATTTTTTTCAGATAATAATGTTATCTCTAGGGGCGCCTGGGTGGCGCAGTCGGTTAAGCGTCCGACTTCAGCCAGGTCACGATCTCACGGTCCGTGAGTTCGAGCCCCGCATCAGGCTCTGGGCTGATGGCTCGGAGCCTGGAGCCTGTTTCCGATTCTGTGTCTCCCTCTCTGCCCCTCCCCCGTTCATGCTCTGTCTCTCTCTGTCCCAGAAATAAATAAAAAAAAAAAATAATAATGTTATCTCTATTCATGATTTAGTTGGCTGCATTTCATTCTTAAGTTTTTTTTTTTTTTTTCAAAAAGCGTTTGTAGATTATATGCCCTGAACACTTGCATGTTTGAAAGTATTTGTGGTTTTCATTCTTGAATAACTTCAATGTCCTTAAGAATCTCTGGTTATATTTTAAAAGTTTATTTTATTTTAAATATTTGATAAAGACAAAACATATATATAACACAATGCAAATTATAGAGCATGATAAAAAAATCAAACATTAGTGACCATACCAACCAACTTAATATCCAGGGCATTATCAACACTTTTACTCTGACCACTCATTGCTTGAGTCCTCAAAAACATATCTCCTGCAGAGGTTCCTGGCAACCCACTACTTTGAATAACCTCACCATGAATCAGGAAAATCCCTCAGGTGGACAATTTTGACTTGGAATGATGGAATAATTTTATACCCAGCTCCTTCCCTTCCAAGTGAGAGAGGAAGAGGAGGAGATGACATTTTTTTTTTTCATGCTTCAGAGGGTTCTAGTAAAATGACATGCCACAGATCCCAGTCTACCCCTAACTCCTACCCCCACCAGGTGCTTCCTACTATCCTTCTTGGGCCTCATAAAGACCTACCTAAAATACAATAAGAGAGCCTTTGTTAATTCATGCAGTCTATTTTTTAACTCCACTTTTGACTCATTTTGAGCTTAAAATCAAGCCTCCCACCCCTACTGTCCCTCTACACACACTGAAGACCTATGTGACCTAGTTCAAATTACTTCACCTCTCCAGGCTTCATTTCCTATGTGTAAAATGAGAAGTTTGAACCATGAGACTTCTGAATTTCTTCTAGTTCTAATTTCTTTGAGTTCCTAGGAGAGTTTACTTTGTGCTTTTACATAGGATATCTCACCGGTAGCAATATGGGAATGTAAATCTGCCTAAAGACATTAAGTTGATTAAACACCATAAATGATGTTTTTGTTTTTTTCTCAGCTGTATAAAGCTAATATTCACAGAGGTCTGAATACTGGGTGATTGGGGTACATGTTTGTGTATATAGATAGAGCTAGTTGCCTATGTTGGTTTGTAATGGCCCAGAAGGGAGAAAATAAGTTCCAGGCAGAAAACAACACTGGGAAAGTAAGTGAGGGGAATCGAGGGTAAGGATTTCCATATAAAAGCTGTCCATAATTAATTAATTAATTAATTATAGCCTTAGGGAGTAGGCATTTCATTTGATAGAATCCGTAGTTGGAGGCACTATCAACCCCTCATCTGGTTTCATACATGAGGAAGGGAAGGAGAAATGAGAAATGTTTTGAGAATAAGATTGGAGACTAAGAAAGGCAAAGAAATAGCTTAAGGAAGTGTCATAATAGTGTAAAATGACTGGTAGATACGCCATTGTCATGTACAAACACACCACATGGATTTTGAAACCTTCCTTCTCTTCCTGCCCTTCAAAATCTCTTTCTCAGTTTCCATCTAGTGCTGGGTTGGACAGGATCTAATGTGATTGTGAGTGACAGAAAGGTCTATCATACCAGACGCTGATTACAGAACAATACTTGAAGAGGAAGAGAAGATAAGAAAGAGGTAACACAGAGAATGTTTGCTTCACTGACTGTGGGATGGGTGGCCGTGTGGGGTACCTCCAGAATCTAGAATGGCTTTCCTGTCATTTTTAAGAAGAGTGGATGGCAGTAAAAGAATGTCTGCTGTACCTCTTTAGTTTTAATTCTTTATTGGATAGAATATTGACTCGACATGGTATATAAAGGACTAGTTAACACATTCTTTTGTGTAGTATATGATAGACTAGTCAAGACAGAGTTTATTATAGATTTTACAGTGTCTCCATTCCCTAACTGAGGATATAATGTGAAAATTATGTAGGCAAAATATTGTAGAAATTTTTAACAATAGAAAATTTGTACAGATACTAAGGACAGTACTATAACTAGCATATTAAAAGTATTCTGATACTGTCCATTTGACACCTTTCAAAACAAGACACAAGAAAAGGAAAACTTTTTGTATGTATTTTAAAGTTGCATTATTCCTATTAAAAATTCTATTGAAAAATATCACCATTCTGAAAAAAATAACATCCCATG
The DNA here is from genome assembly GCF_007474595.2 of Lynx canadensis. NCBI lineage: Eukaryota > Metazoa > Chordata > Mammalia > Carnivora > Felidae > Lynx > Lynx canadensis. The sequence continues at coordinate 124,691,732 of NC_044311.2, forward strand.
GGATGTTATCACATTCGTTTTGAAAGTAAAAGAGTTTAAGTGGAATTATCAAGGTGACTTCCACTATTACTGTTATTGTTGTCTCCAGTAACTAATGACAACCTTTTCCCATAGAACTGAACATAAATTAAATGAAAGCAATGCCACTGACTTCTAGTAATAAATAGAAGGGAGACAGTAATGGGGACTCCCTACTGTTTTTCTTTGCTAGTGTGTCCCAGGAATATAGAAGAAAGAATATCTGGTTCATCACTCATATTTTTTGTGAAATGTACTTATTTTCACACTACCCCAAAGATAGAGTATCAGTGCATTTTAAAAAAGAGCTATCTTCACATATAATGTGACAATTCACAACATAAAACTTAAGGGAGAAATCTGCATTTTTATACAACTTAGATTCTGCTGAAAGAATATCAGCCTCATAAATTCAATGAATGAAATATAACTTTCTAAAATAATCATCAGTTTCATCTATATTTGAATTTTGAAGGCTAATTCCTCAGTTCAGTTAAAAATATTTGAAGGTGAGGCAATATATCATTTTAGTCAGGTGGTGAAGTTGACAGACTTGGAATGTGGACTCCGAGGCAATTGTTTTGATTCCATTTAAAACTTGTGTGCCCTTGGACAAATCAGCATTTCAGTTCCCTGGAGTACAGGATGGGGATGGTAAGGCTGATCTCTGGTTTGTTCTGACAGCTTGGTGGATATCTTATTTGTGGTGGATACCTGATTTAATCCATCTCCCCCTGGTAGGGCACTAGCTATTTTGGATGTCTGCCTCCTAGTGCCCCACCCCTCAGCCATAGTTGACTGGATGGGGGTGAGCATGTGGCTCAAGGTAAGCCAATGAAACTTCCCTTACTGGATATCTGGAGTTGTGGGAAAGGGAGTGACCATTGTTTCACTGACTCCAAATGTTTGTGCCTGGATCTATAATATGCAACCCCAGATACAACTCCCAAGTTCACCATATGGATCACAGAAGAACAGGAGAAGACCTAGGAGAGAGAGAAAAATGCATCAGATTTAGACAAATGAGGCATGAGCAAGAGGTCAGGCAGCTTCCTATGCCTTCCTGATGCATATTCACCTTCATGTCTTTGGGTTAATAGAAATCCCTTTCTTGCCAACACTATCTTGAATCACATTCTTTAGTTTGCAACCCAAGAAGCCCTAACTAGTATAATAATTAATTGAGAACGTTCATGGAAACAATTTTTTAAAACTGTAGAGCTACTTTGGGGAGTTGTTACAAGATTCCAACTGATAAAGAAAAACAGTACAAACTCCTTAGTGTATGTCTACCATAACAAAATTCTGAAGGCTGGGTGGCTTAAACAACAAAAGTTTATTTTCTCATTGTTCTTGAGGCTAGAAGTCCAATATCAAGGTGCATTCCAGGTTGGTTGTAGTGAGGACTCTCTTCCTGGCTTGTAAATGCTTGCCTTTTATCTCTGTTCTCATGTGGCCTTTTTTCCTGTGCCTGTACCTGGAGGAAGAAAGGTCTTTGGTGTCTCTGCCTCTTCTTATAAGGGCACTAGTCTTATTGGACTGGAGTCCCACCCGTATGAGCTTATTTAACCTTAATTACCTCTCTAAAGGTCCTGTCTCCAGACAGTCACACTGGGGATTAATGCTTCAACAGATGAATGAGGGTGGCACAATTCAGTCCATAACAGAGCAAGTAAATGACATAGTTTACTGCATACGTAGATGCACAGAGCACAATCCACAGAAATGATTCCCTTTGGAGCTTCCCGGCCTTCAGCTAATGATTGTACCCTGATGTGTAGGAAATCACCTGATTGAGGTAAGGATTCTAGAAAGTTCTTTGAGAAATTCCATTAGGTTTAGAACCATTACATTTTTCTAATACTTACTGGACTCCTCTACATTTTTTTTTCCTCTCAGCTCTGGTTTTTTACCTTTTGGCTCAACAGGTGAGAATAACTGGTGAACAACGATAGTTTGTTCATTTTTGAGTAAAACTATATCTTTAGAGTCACTTTCCAAGAAATATCACCCCCTTAGCAATCTCAGGGTTTAGCTTATTTGTATCTATTCCTGTGCCCATATAAAGGTAAGGTATTATCATTATATTCATTCCATTATAGTGATTTAGAGCTTCTCCTTGGAGTCAACAGTTCCTGTCAGTGTGAGTACCTATTATTATTTTTCTTTCTTTAGCAAATCTGGTGGGCTTGAAATAAAACATATTATCTATATAAGTAGTATTAGCAGAAAGCTTGGGAGCATGCCAATCTAACATTTCTATAGTTCTACCTTGAGACATGTTTTTTAGAGAAACTGGAAGTAATATATTGCAGGAGACTATGAGAATAAGCAAAATCTTACTCTCTATCACCCCTATCCCCACCACCTTTAGAAATCAAAAGAAACCTCATGAAGACCTGCTTTGGGAGTTACTGGGAACCCCAAATAAGTCTGAGGAATGAATTTCTAATCCAGCTTCTTCCTCAACATAAACTGAATTTATCACCTTCCCTAAAACCTGAAAATCTTCTACACTGTCCTCTGGCACTCATAGATGGTCATAAACAATATCCCCTATATTCTCCTCCTTAATTATATGAATGTTTCTTTCACCTTCTTGATCTAATGAAATCTGGTTTCTCCCCAAGTACATTATTTCACCAGAAACTATGAATTGGTGGCCCTGGAAACCCTTTGAATATATACCACAACCCTTATATAATTAATATCTCTAGATCTCTATTCTCCAATATGGTAGCCACTAGCCATGTATGCCTCTTTAGCACTTAAAATGTGTGTAGTCTAAATTGAGATGTGATGTAAGTGAATAATATACACTGGGTTTTGAAGAAAGTACCAAAAAAGAAAGAAAATGTAATATATAACATTAATAAGTTGCATATTTATTGTGTATTGAATGATACTATTTTGGATATTTTAAGTCAAACAACATATTATTGAACTTAATTTTACTTATTTTTCTTTTCCTTTTTTAATGAGGTTGTGACAAAATTTTAAATCATATATTTCTTATGTTTCTGTTGAACCACTTGCTCTCCTCCTTTCACAAAATCCCCAGCATTTAAATCTCATATCATCGGGTACCTGCTATCTTTGTACCCCCACTGTCTGCAAATTCTAATCCTCAAAGCATATTGTCTCTCTATCATATTTTTCCCTTTTCCTTTTTCCTCTTCTTCTTTTTCCTCCTCCTCCTTGTCCTCCTCTCCTCCTCCTCCTCCTCCTTCTTCTTCTTCTTCTTTTTTTTTTTTTTTTTTAAAGATTTTAGCTCCTGGCTCATTATCATTCTTTCCAATATCCTACCACAAAGTCCTTGGGATTTCAATACTCATATAGATAAACTTTAAGTAAATATGGCCTCAAACTTTCTCTTTTTAAAATGTATATTTATTTTTGAGACACAGAGAGAGAGAGAGAATGAGCATGGGGGGGGGGGGCAGAGAGAGAGGGAGACACAGAATCCAAAGGAGGATCCAGGCTTTGAACTGTCAGCACAGAATCAAATGTGGGGTTTGAACCCAGGAACCATGAGATCATCACCCGAGCCGAAGTTGGACACTTAACCAGCTAAACCACCCCAGCGTCCCTGGCCTTATACTTTTTTGACTTCCTTTTTCCAATGATTTTTTTTTTCCCCTTCAACTTTCCCTGAGGCACTCCTTGTCATAGTCATATCCTAGAACTTTCCATGACAAAACCTCCAATTCCTTTGCCATTTCAATTTTCAAGCAATTTTATTATATTTAAGTGTAGTACTCAACTTTGATGTTCTTTCCACCTCATGCATTCATCTCATTATCTGTTTACTCTCTCTTTATTTCTTAATTCTTTTTTAAATGTTTATTTTTTTGAGACAGAGACAGAGCGCTAGTGGGGGAGGGGCAGAGAGAACAAGACAGAGAATCCAAAGTGGGCTCTTTGCCTGATGTGGGGTTGAACCCACGGGCCATGAGATCATGACCTGAGCTGAAGTCAGATGCTTAACCCACTGAGCCACCCAGGTGCCCCCACTCCCTCTTTAAGCCATTCATTTTCTCAGTCTCCCTTATCCAGTTTAAATGTCATTATCCCTTGTAATCACTCCCCTGTGTACATTCCCTACCCCCTAAACCTTCTCTCACTTTGTCTTATTTATCAGGCAAAACCCAAACTCTGGTTAAATGTAATTACCTACCTTCTTCATTTTTGCGTCTTTGAACCTGAACAGATATGGACAGAAAGCCCCAACCATCTACGTAGCCTCATGTTAGATGCATGACCATAACTGAAATATGTCCCTAGTATTGTTAAGCAATCATTTACTCTTCCACATGATTATTTGGTACCCTTTCCTTTCTCTTTAAACCTCCACATCAACTCTCCAGCCTCACTTTAAGCATAAAACCTTGCTTTCTCATTCGTTAGAAAAATGGAAATAATTGAAGCATATTGTCACAAACATTTATCATCGGATCTCCCAAATACCACATGCAATCCATTAGCAAATCCTTCACTCTACCTCAAAAATAAGTCCAAGATATTTTCTTTTCTACTCCTGTGCCACTCATGCCCCGACCCCTTCTGTTTGCCATACTGTAGCTACAGTGATCTTGTCTAATCTTGACAGGCCAAGTCACTCCTTATTTAAGTGCTTCCAGTGGCTTCCCATCATACGCAGACTAAAGCCACACCTTCCCATGGCCTTCATTATGTACTCCTTTTTCACTTCTCTGACATCATTTCCTATACCATTTGTCTTCATTCATTCAGTTTGGGACCTCCATGCTATTATTAAAATAGATAGGCATATCCCCGCTCAGAGATTTTTAGTGAGTGAGAACAGGAGATACAACTCAAATGTCCACTGATAATTTAGACTTTATCCTGTAAGTACTGGAGAATAATTGTAGGTGAAGGGATAGGTCAGTTTGCATTTTGCAAAGTTAATAATATGGTAACATCATATAGGATAGATTAGGGATGGGAAAGACTGAATGTCAGTTAGTAAAACTTAGCGATAATTTTTGAGGTTTCTAACTAAGTTAGAGTAGAGGTAAGATGGATTTGAACAGCATTTTGAAAATAGAATTGGAAGTATATCTCACTTAATAAACTGAGTTGAAGAATAAGGAAGAATCAAAGATGCCTGGGCCATCTAGTTTGCTCTGAGTCCCTCTGTGAACAGAACTAGTAGACAGGGTGTCTGTCTTAGTCACTTTAAGTGGTAAAGCCATAGACTGAGTCACTTCTGAACAATAGAAATAATTCTCACAGATGTCTGAAGTCAGGATGCCAGCATGGCCAAGCTCTGGGGAGAGCCCTCTTCCAGGTTGCGGAAGTCTGAGTCGTATCTTCAGATGGTAGGACAAGAGCTAGCTAGCTCTCTGGCCTCTACTTTCAAAGGCACTAATCTCATTCTTGAGGGACCTAATTGTGTCTCAAAGGCTCCAGGTCCTATTACCACCATATTTGGGATTAAGATTTCAATATGTAAATTTTGGGGGGACATAAACATTCAGTCTGGAACAATGCCCCACATCTATACCTGATGTTAGGCCACATCATCTGATGTTTTGGTTCCAGTCTATAGCCGGGTCTTGACCAAGATGGGCATATCAGGACCCTGTGAAGGCCATCTCAGGGAAGGTCCCATCTATATTAGAAACATTGACACCACTCCAGCACACCCCTGTTCTGTTTATGCTCTGGTACTTATAAAATAAGGACTTAATGCTCCAGGAAATCATATTTTGCAAACAATAAATGCCATTTAAATAAGATAAAACTATGACTGATAAATTGAATACACTAACAAGTGACTGACCCCTCTGGACTACAAAGTGTTCAGTTTAAAACGAGAAACATTTCCTAAGTCTAAGGTTTGTGTAATTTTTGAGAAGTAATAACGGACCTTTTGATGGCCTGTCTTTTGATCACTCTCTCAGTGCATTGTCCCTTGGCAGTTATTATTGGCTCTAATGTTTCTGTGTCCCAGCTCTGTGCACTGCCGGTGGGGCCTGGTTTCACGCTGTCTCATAATTCCCTATGACCGAGTTATCTTTTTAGTACCGGAGTCTGATCTTGGATCCCAGCTGCCAAGTCCACACCTTCTCAGGAGAAATCTAGCAAAAGGTTCATTTATACACTGCTTGAGAGAACTACTTTACAAAAACCCTGCCATGCATGTCAAATATCCTGTGACTTCCTACAAGGCCAAGAATCTTTAGAAGGGGACTCAGAATTGTTTCGTCTGTAGAAGCTGTCATCTCTGAAGCAAATACTTTTGAAGCTTTGAACACCAATACTTAGAGCTACTGCTCTTGGTCCTAAGGACCTGAAGAATCAATGATGTTACCCGGGTAGTGTATTTAAAGATAGTTTTACTGTTGCTGTGCAACTTGAGTGCTATACTGCATGACAGGCAATTCTTTTGCAGTCAAAAGTTGTTTTATTTTTCATAACACATCACATCATGAGCTCTCTTTTCCTTTCTGCATTTCTAGGCATATGAACACATAGAAACAAAATCTTTATGATGCAATTCAATATTTCACAAAAATTTATCAGCTACTATAGAAATGTATGAAAGGGAAAGATAGAACTTTGTTATTTAGATTTAATGCCTTCACTGCTGATACATTGTAGAGTTATTATTTTTATATTGCTAGGATTGGTAATAACTTTTACTTGCTCATTTCTTTATTATAATGCATGGCTAGTGTAGGAAATGTAGAAAATACAGAAAATAAAATTATTAGGTAGGAGGCCCCAAAACCAAAAAGAAAAAAATGATCACTACTATAATTATATACATACCCACACATGTTTTTGAAAATAAAATGATATGCTGTTTTATGACCTGAACTAAGAATGTTCTAATTGAATTCATTACTTAACCTACAAGTAGACTTATTTTCTGCCAGTGAACCAAATGAAGGGAATTATAAATTTTGATAATAAGAAAAATTGAGAATGCGGTATTGTGACATTGGGGGTTAGGTACAGAGGTGCAGACATCTGTATCCAGAAAGATATCATATAGTTTGAACTTTTAAAGGGTTTCAACGTGACATGTTGACCACATTTAGAAACTATACAAATCCTTGTAAAATTCCTCATATCTAATGAATTAATACATCTACAGATTAAGTATGGTGCTTGGCATGGGGGAAGCACTCAATAAATCTTAGTTGTTGTGATTCAACCTAATGATATTGTCAAGATCCTGGGTGGTTGTGTGGGTGGGAGATTCTACATGAGTGAAATTGTTGCAATGTTTCAGTTAAAAAACTCTTTTTGTAGTTTGCATAGCATTGCCCATATTGCTATATGGACTGAATGTTCCTGTCTGTCCAAAATTCTTATGTGAACATATTAATCCCCAGTGGGAGCATGGATTTGGGAAGTAATTAGGTCATGAGGGTGGAGCCCTCATGAATGGGACTGTGTTTTTATTAAAAAAAAACGCAGGGAGCTCTCTCCTGCTTTTCACCATGTGAGGTTACAAGGAGAAACTGACAATTGGCAACCCAGGAGAGGGCCCTCACTGGAAACCTAGTCATGTGGCACCTTGATCTAGGACTTCCAGACTTCAGGACTTGGAGAAATGAATTTCTGTTGTTTAAAACTGACCCAGTCTATGGTGTTTTGTTAGACCAGCCCAAATTAAGGCAGGTGTATTATTTAATTGTATTAATTTTGAATAAATTTCACTTTAAAAATACTTCATGTACATACTTATGAATTATTGCTTGGTGATATACAATTCTAAGACTCTCAAAAGTGTTCATTTTTTGGCAGTTCTAGGCTTAAAAATTGCAATAATTGTTACAAAAGAATTTGGAAAACATACAACATTGTTAATTTTATGGAATTTGCTACCAATATAGCAGAAACTAGAAGCCCCAGGGGCACCTGGATGGCTCAGTCAGTTAAGCGTCTGACTCTTGGTTTCTGCTCAGGGCATGATCTCACAGTTGGTGGTTTGAACCCTGCATCTGGCTCTGTGCTGACGGCACGGAGCCTGCTTAGGATTCTGTCTCCCCCTCTCTCTGCCCCTTCCCTGCTCGCTCGCTCTCTCTCTCTCTCTCTCTCTCTCTCTCTCTCTCTCTGTCAAAAATAAATAAACACTAAAAAATTAAAAAATAAAAAGAAACTAGAAGCCCTAAAAGGATAGGACAGATTCATTTTGTGCCTATTTGCATGGTTATGTATGACCATAGTTTTCTATACTGTCTATGCATATAAGCCTTACTACATGATTTGCTAACCTTTCTTTTGCTTTTAAATGAACTGCCAGCTTATATGAAATGCTTTATCACATCACTTAAATGATTAGCAGGAATTGTTTTGCTTAAGCATGCTTATTTTCAAATGTAAATGTTACAAAAGATCATATCTGAAAATAGCTTATGCATTAAGGATATTACTTGCTTCCAAATGCAACCCAAATAGGAGGACTGTTTAGTAATTTATAACACTTTGAAAAATAAGGTCTTTATGTGCAATGTGGCACTTCTAAAAGTAAAAATGCTGCTGAAAATTCCCTTATATTGCTTAAATATATGGAACTACAAGGCAGCTGGATATTGCAAATAGCATTGCATAAATTATATAAACTTGAATAGAGCAGATTTGAAATGAGTAGGAAGAGCAACTATCATTGGCTTTTCAAAGAAAGTGTTGCTGTTTGACAAAACACCACACACTCCCCAAAAACATATGTTAATTTGCAAAATTTGGATCTATTCCTCATGGATCACATTTCCATAGGGGAATTAGAGACATTTTATCCACTGAAATTTTAGTGACATATCAGTATCTAGCATAATTTTGAGTTAGGGGGTAAGTAAATCAATCAGTGATGATTGAAGCTTTTAATGACAAATAGTACAGTGAAACCTATATTTAAGAGTGAACTGAACTTGGATTTCAAGCTTGATAGGTGTCCTTAGATATTGATAGATAAGTAGTATCTAATAAAATAACATTTGAACTCTTCTGATTTTGAGATATTTACTGTATGAATTCAACCATAAGCATCATCTTCATGCTTTCTTTTTTTTCTTAGAGCGTTCACTACATTTGTATGTGCACCAATTAAAATAGTTACATGCTTTTCATAACATTAAATTGGCAAACAAAGTTTCATATGCTCAGATTGCTTAAGATATGGATTATTTTAATGTATATATTAGTGACTTTGAATATGTAATCATTTGATTACATACCATCTTTGGGGAATATATATATATACACATACATACATACACACACATCTTTTAAAAATGTGTTGCTTGTGGAAAATCCTCTTGGAACAATTACAGTGGAGATTATCAGTGTATGAAAATCGTATGTCTTAAAACTACTCATCTGATATAATTTTAAACTAAATTAAAAGTTTCTAGGTTTCTTTTATCTAATAATCTTTGATTAAGAATAATTAGTTTTAGAGGCGCCTGGGTGGCTCAGTTGGTTAAGCGTCTGACTTCGGCTCAGGTCATGATCTCGCGGTCCATGAGTTCAAGCCCCGCATCGTTCTCAGTGCTGACAGCTCAGAGCCTGGAGCCTGTTTCAGATTCTGTGTCTCCCTCTTTCTCTCTCCTCCCCCGCTCATGCTCTGTCTTTCTCTTCTCAAAAATAAATAAACGTTAAAAAAAATAAAAAAAAAGAATAGTTTTGTTTTCCTAGAAATGAGACTTCAGTTCTGCTAAGAAAGACTTAAAATTTATTAAATAAAATCATTATTTGATTCTTTTACAGTCACTGGAAACTTTAGCTTGAATATATCTTTACATAATAGAACTTCTGACCACACAATTTATTGTGATCCATAAATCTCTATTAATGTGCAGAAAAAAGAGTAAGCGAAAGAATCTGGCTTTTCCCCCCCTTTTCCTCCATAGTTTCATCTCACTTACTGCATCTGTTCTTTTCTTTTTGTTACACATACTTTAAATCTTGTTTTGAGTTTATTTACTCAAAATATAGGGGAATAATATCAAACTGAAACAACAGATTACTTGCATTTCACAAAGATAACTGTGAAAATCACTCTTAGGTCAGAAAGTCTAATTGAATAAAATAAGATAGAAGAATCTGTAGCTGAAGCACATGCAAAAAAGACTGAGGGTTCTCAACTTGACTGTAAGCTCAATATGAATCAAGTGTGATGTGCCTGCCCTTAAAAGCTAATGCCTTTGAAGACTCTATTAGCTTTGAAATGCGACTGAGGTTGGATGGAGGTTGGGTGTGTGTGTGTGGGGAAAGAACCACGTATTAAGAACAGTAAAAAGAAACGAAGGATATTTAGCTTGGAGGAGAGAACACTCTAGGGGCAGGTGTGCTAGCTGTCTTAAAATAGTTGAAGAACTTCAGTATGGAAGCATAAAACTGCAGCAAGAGCTTTAGACTATTTTACATCTGAGTAACTTTCACTACTGAGATTATATGATTTTGTGATCAATACTCACATCTTTAGGAAACAGTGATTGTGACCACTAATACATTATACTTAACTTAATATTCAGTGATCTGTTTTTCAAGAATTTCCTCGTTGGTGACCCCAATGTTATCTGTGTTCACCAGCAGTGGTGAAAACATCTGAAAAGTGATGCGGAAGCAAAGAAATATAATTGGGCCTTGGGGATTTGGAAAGCTCAGTAGGGTTAGTTCTTTTTAGAAACTGTGCTAAGCATAAGCTTAGAATCCCCCAAATCTTGGTGTATATATATATATATATATTCTCTTCATGGCTGTACCTGAGATCCAAAGGATGGTATCTCAGGCTTATATCATTCAGTTGAAGGCTCTGAAGGATGGATGACAGGCCAATTCTTAAGCCTATTAAGTGAAAATTATGGTACTGCTGACTGCAGACTGTAAAAAACCTCAGCAATTGCCACAGTGATTTAGAATCATCTCCAAATGCAACATTGTGAAACTCATTGCTGTTGCAACCATTGTAGCCTATAAACACAGGAGAGGATACTTACATATCTGCATTATTCCATTCGTAATTTATTAATTGAATCATTGTTCAGAACTGCCAGATTATGCCTGTTATAAATACTGACAATGGTCTTGTAGTTCTCTTCACCCTAGGTGTATGGGGGTATGTTTCCTCGGTGATAATGAAGTTATTCAAAGCCCATTACTAATGGCACATAGCATAAGGCTCAATTGCTAAGGACAAGTTCCAGTAAATGACAAACTGCTTTCCATTAATTTAGAAGAATAAGATTGGCAACAGCCTAAATATATGGAGTAAAATAGTCATTTGAATTAAAAGGAGAATTTCTGACACAGCACTAAGATTACACAGAAACAACAAAATTGTCTTTAAATAAACCACCTAGGTAACATCATTGATTCTTTGGTTCGAAGAAATTATGATCCTTGGGGACTCGGAGCAATAGATATAAATGCTGGTTTTTCAGAGCATCAAACTGTTTGCTTCAAAGAGGACAGCTTAAGGAGATGAAACAATTCTGAGACCCTGTCAAAAGACCTTTTGGCCTCTTAAGAAGTCGATGGAATTTGACATGCACTGCAGGATTTGTAAAGTAGCTCCCTCGAGATATATTCAACAAGAGTTTTTGACTGATGGTAGTTGTTCTAAGCCATCCATTTCCTTAAATCTTTAAGAAGGTTTCTATTTATTAAAGAAAAAGAAAGAGAGAGAAAAAGAAACCAGGAGAGACATGCCCTGGAAAAGGGTATTTATTTAATAACATACAGTACCAATGGCCCTACTGTTCTAGAAATGAATCAAATGAACAAACAAATCAAAGAAACTAGAAAAAACTATTATGCCACAGTGACGGCCAATTTCGTTTGTGTTTCAAGGGTCTTCAGGGGAGAACCATGTAAGAGTTTGAAATAATAAATGTGTTTATAATAAAAAAAAGTGATAATTGAAGGTTGACCTATGGTTACATTCTGTTTCTAACATTCCTACCAATTTTCCTCCCGTTGTTAATCAAGGAAAACTTACATTTGCCATTTAAATGACCATCTGAAAAGTAAAATCAATACTATTTTCCATTATTTTTTCCATTTAAAAAAGTTAATCAACCTTACCGAGTTTCTCCTCTAGGTAGAGGTAAATGGCTTATTATAAAGAGGGATGTACTTTTTTATGATGTAGACAGTGGGGGCAGTAGACTGTTTGGTGGTGATTGCATTGTGCTGTCCTCTCTGAGTTGAACACTAACAGGTGTGTATCACATGTGAATTGAGCCCCAATTAGACGTGTGTGTGTGTGTGTGTGTGTGTGTGTGTGTGTGTGTGTGTATGTGTGTGTAGGGGCCCCCTCTGGGAAGGTTTAGTTAACTTTAAAGAAGAGATGGGTTTCTCACACTGCAGGACACAAGTAAGGCAGTTTTTATGAAACAATTTCTATGTTGTGTTCTTTTTTGGCCCTAGGACTTGTTAAGGCAAATAAATATTTATAGCATCAACAGATTTGAGTTTTGTGCCTACTCTGTATAAAGCCAGGTGTTAGAATCTGAGAAATAAAAGGAAATGCAAAGCATTGCCTGTATTTCAAAGAGACAAGAGTCAAATTTGAAATCCTTCCCACTCCAATGTCAGTTTAACTAGGAGCTGGTAGAGACAGAGAGTACCCAGGACATTACTTAAAGAGCTGATTACTTCATGCTCTGTGGTAGCCTCTAACCACATATGGCTACTTAAATTTAAATTAATTAAGATTAAATACCATTAATGATTCAGTTTTTAATTCCATCACAGTAACCACATTTCAAATGCTCAGTAGCCACATGTGGCCTGTGGATTTGTATGGGCTAGTGCAAAGATAGAATACTACTGTCATTATGGAAAGTTTTATGGGGCAGTATTGCAAGATATCCTACAATAATAATTGTTAAAAAGAAAACAAACAAACAAACAAAAAAACACTGGCCTAAGTGTTAAGAGACCATGGACTCAGTCAGGTTTACACTATTTTGTGTGACTTGAAATTTTCCCTTTTTTGAGTTCAGTTTATTTCTTTTTCAAACGAGGAGGTTGTTTGAAAACCCACGAGGTCTGTTCAGCAGTGATGCACAAATACTATAAGGTTCTGTTACAGAAAAGATCTTAGAGTCTTCCTGAAAGCAGACTCTTGGTTTTAACGTTTCTGAATGAATAATTGCCTCCCGAACTGATATTTGACTTTGGCATCTTTCAGGGGTCAGGCATGTTTGACTTCTAATAAGCAAATAAACAAAACTCTAAAGTGTCACTGCCGATAAGAGAGCATTGTTCAATACATAAAAATACAGTGCTAAAATATTTTTCATAATCCGTATTATCAGCCAATCTTCTAGCGTCATTTGAATTGTAAACATTGTTTGTTTTGGTAGCCATGGCTGAAATGAAAGTCTAAAAGTATACCATAGTTACATTTGTGATTTTATTGAGAGTTGTTTTCTCTAGGGAACTCTCAGCCTGCTGGATTAAAATGGTAAAGAGACCTTTTACTGCAAGAGCTCTGACAGTTATCCCCTTAGCAAAGTTTGCTTTTGTGATAATTACACCTACTCTTGTTTACCAAATGAATCACTTTTCAGTGCTGCTTTTAACCTTGACTGGTTTCCCTTTATGATTATTTTTTGCTATGAAGAAATGCTTAGAAATGCAGTGCACATTTTCTGCTCTTTTTCAAGTGATATTTACTCTTGATTTCCTTTAAAGCAGATTTCAAGGTTTATTTTAGGGGGCAGTTAAAGTGGGGGAGAATATCAGCAATATGTCTTTCATCTGCAAGGGCATGGATATGAAATGGTTAGTCAGGAATAATGAGACCTAATTTCCATGTCTCCCTTGGGCACATGGTGGGGCACACAGGTCACCACCAAACCCAGTAGGTATTATGGGAGGGAGAATGAAAAGGATTTACAGACCTCGAGAGGAGAAGGACACAAACAGTTCTTCTAAGTTAGGATGGGCTTGGTGAGGTAGGTGTCTCTGTAAAGCAACAAAAATCACTCCAGTTTAGAAGAATGCTGAGGTGTTGAAATCATGTGCTGGAATTCAGGTTCATGTTTTGTATGCACCAGTGATCTTCAGATGTAAAACTCTGTAGTAATCAAATGTCCGAAGTTCTAAAATAGAAGGTCCTATAACAAATTTGGGTCCTATCTTCATTTGGGGGCGGGTACTAGGAGATTTTTCATTATGATGATCATGTAGCAGCAGAGGAGGCAGAAAAGAGGTATCAGAAAGTATCAAGAACATTTGGAGGTATTCAGGAGTGGCAAGCTTACAGGACAAGAGATAACTGAGGACATAAGCACAGAAGGAGCAGCATCTAGGCAAATCCAAGTAGAACTGAAGCAGAGAAAACAGGTTCAGAGGCTGTAGAAATCTGGGACCATAATTTGAAGTAAAAAGACCTTGGGAAAGGAGAGTTAACATCCCAATAATCTAATATTATTCCTCCAAGGTCGACTGTCCTGAGGCAGCAAGGCAAGCATGGGCACATGCAAACACAAACATATAACTTTCTGTCTAAAACCTTCCCTATATTGCACGCCCTATATCTGCTTTTTCACCATCACACATGTCACGGCCCATCCCTGTTGCAAGTTTCAGCTTCCTGCTCAATCCTTAGGCACTATATTGTGTCTTCCAGCATACCCTTGTGCTAAAACTGATCTCATTAAAATCACCAATGCACTATGTAGGCCATGAAACTACACACAATACATTCTGCAATGTCATACTTTTCTTGACCTCAGTGACCCATGTTCCCTTTTGAAACACACTTCATTCAGCTTTCATGGTGCCACACTCTTGGTTTTCCTATCTCCTATCTTCTTTGAAAACTCTTTTCCTTAGATTACATTCTAATTATTGGAATCTCAGCTTAGGGTTTCTTTTTTTTTTCACTCCATACACTCTGTTTATTGGACAATTGCACCCACTCTCAAGATTCAAATGACACAAATAGACTAGTGATACCCAGATGTAGCCTATTGTCTTTTGACCTTTGTATAGAGCCTATCCATAACTTGAATTCATCTTTTCACTGTCTATTTGTTCCCTTTCCATTATTTCCCATTTCATTAAATTGCTTCATCCCAGGCAATTACTCAGACAAAAGTACCTAAGGGTACTTGATTCCACCTTGGCCTTAAATCCCTACCTCCTAACGACAATCAATTAATTGCCAAGCCCTATTATTCTACCATCTAAAAGCCTATTGATTCTACCATCTAAAAGGCTACTTTTTTTTTTCTATCCCTCTTTCTACTGCCCTTGATCAGGCTATTGTCTTTTTTTTTTTAATTTATTGCAATAGCTTTTTAACCATCTCACATACTATAGTATTTTGTATCTGCAATTCACCTCTTATAAAGCCAGAATGATCTTTTTGAAACAAAAATGTAATTCAGACAATCCCATCCTTAAGATCCTTCAGTAATTCCTTTTTGCCACCAGGATAAAGTTCTAACTCCTTAAGGTGGCTGGTGAGACTACCCATGATTTTTCCCTGACTATGTCTTCTTACCCCATCCCTAGGAATATTTCCCCTCAAAATCAATGCTTCAAACTTTGATTCCTTTCAGTTCTCTGACTTTTTCACATTTTCTCTTATCTCACCATCTTCACACGTATTGTTTGTCTTTTACTACCACCCATTCTTTTGACTACCTCCTCACCGTGCAGAGCTTATGGTAAATACCACCTCTGCAAAAGAATTTTCCTGACCATTAGACCAAATTAGACCCCCTATATAGCAGCTTTCCAAAGAAACTTGAACTTTTAGTAGCACACAAACATCCAAACACAACTATATTTGACTTTTGATTGTCTGTTTTTCCTAGAAGTTATAAACTCTGTGAAAGCATGAATTTTGTCAATTTCACTCAGTATTGTATCCATTAATTGAATGAAAGTTCTCTCATATAGGGGCACCTGGGTGGCTCATTTGGTTGAGCATCCACCTCTTGATTTCAGCTCAGGTCATGATCTCATGTCGTGAGTTCGAGTCCTGAGTTAGACTCCACACTGAACATGGAGCCTGCTTAAGATTCTCTCTCTCTCCTCTCTTTGCCTCTGTCTGCTTGTGTGTGTGAGTGTGCACTCTCTTTCTCTCTCTCTCAAAAAAAAATTCTCTCATAAAGAAATAATTAAAATCAGTACACAAACTATACGTTTGCATGGTTGTATATACTACACATGATATATATAAATATACATATACATTCATTAATCAATTTTGCACATATAAATATTATGTGTTAGAGACCCATGTACAGAAATAATTCTATATACAATTTATAGAACGGACACAGGCATTTTTCCATATGCAACATATGTGTTCTTGCATAATTTTTGTTCTGCAAAAATGCACACTGAAAATAACAGGGCTTATTGGAGAAAATGGAGTTGGGCAGAGATTCAAAACCGATATAACTTTTTAACTAAAGCATTAACTAAAATATCAATTGGTATCTGGGAATATAACGCAAACAGCAGAAGCGGGAAGCTCAGTGAAACTGGAGTTAGCCTCAGGGAATCATTTTTTTTTAACCGCCAAAACAGTGCATTGGCAATGCTGCCTTGTGGGCACTGAGATGATGCAGACCAACTTAAGCTCTGAGCCAGTGGGGCTGCCATTTAGGGGTCATGGGAGAAAGAGAAACCGGCCACAAGCTGAAAGCTGTACAAAGCTGGCTGCGAGCCTCTCTGGGAAAAGAGCCCCATATGCAGGTACTCATTTTTACTTTTCTTAAAGTACAGCTATGAGTGTAGCAGCTGAACTGAGGACTTTTTCCTTTCCTGATGAAAGTTCTAACTGTAGTCTAACTGTTCTGCTCCCCTTTTCTAGAAAAACTTCCATGTAAGCTTCCATTATTTCCAGAGTCCTGATCATGTATAATCATACATGGGAGGAGAACAGACTGTATTCTCACAGTATGTAAGTGGTTTTGGATTACATTCTCCTCATGACTATTGGTTTCTACAGTCACATTCAGGGGGAGAAAAACAGAAATCAGGGGCGCCTGGGTGGCTCAGTCCATTGGGCGTCTGACTTCAACCTAGGTCATGATCTCACAGTTTGTGAGTTCCAGCCCCGCACTGGACTCTGTGCTGACAGCTCGGAGCCTGGAGCCTGCTTCATATTCTGTGTCTCCCTCACTCTCTGCCCCACCCCCACTCACACTCTGTCTCTCTTTGTCAAAAATAAACATTAAAAAATTTTAAAAACCTGAAAAAACAGAAATCAAAGGCTAATAAAGTTAACCCTTTCTCACTACTCTGATATAATATGTACTTTTATAGAGGTTTACATAGAAATGTGTGTGTGAGAGAGAGAGAGAGAGAGAGAGAGAGAGAGAGAGAGAGAGGAGGGAGAAGGAGAAACAGGCAGACAAAGTGTACCTGGGTTTAACGAAGGAGACAGAATCACTATGAGTTTTGTGGAATATGGAATTTATGGTGAGAATAAGACCAGACACAATCAGAGAGACTGGGGAAGTAAGGGTCTGAAAAGAGGAGTTGCAGAGAATTAGAGAAAAGTCAGTCCCTAAGACTTTGGAAGCACTGATGTGGGTGGACAAATAGGAATTTGCAAAGTTCTGAGAAGGCTGGTTTCCAACTGATGGAGTAGGACAGGGGAGGAGAGCTGCTGAAGCTCGTTGCCTCTGCATCTGGCAGGGGTTCTGAGGTCCCATCAGCAGAGCTGGCTGTTGGGAAGAAGAGCTATATGTGTAACAGGGAGACTGAGGACAAGCTGGAACTTGCCAGCACTTCTGTGCCTGTCTCTTCTCGTATCCTACTGCAATGTCTTTTGGAGAGAAATGATGATATCTTCACTCTGCCTTCCAAATCATGCACAGATTTCTCTTGTGGCAAACTAAACTTGGAAGCATGCAAAAGAAGGGGATTCTTGGAAATATAGTCACAGCTAAGGCAAGTTGACATTGTAAAACACACTTTGGTAACTTTGTTAAGTTAGTCTGCAAAGGGAAGTGAGTACCAAATTGTGGTGAGTTTAAAGGCCAGAACTCAAGAGTCGCATCGTGTTCTCAAGAGAGAGTGGCTTGCTACCTCTTTGCTTTTGTAATATGATTTTGGTAACTGTAGGATGAGCTGGACTGAAGAGGCACTGGGGGTTTTGAAGTCCAGATATAAACCACTGAAATGGTTCTGGGTAAGATGCTATGAAGAACTGAACTGGAGCATGACATGCGAAGTAAAGAAGGGAGAAACTATTTTAAAAAAATTTAAAGGAAATTTTGTTCAAACTAATTTGGATTCTAAGTGGTGCATGGTCCTAAATGATGCAGAAATTAGAGTAATTTCTGATAGCGCTGCTCCCATGTGGCTCAAGTAACTCTGGGCCATTGTTCTTACAGATCTCTTCCCGGAACAATTTTCCAGATATCTGCATGCTCATTCCACTCAAATCTAAGTTCAAATGTTACATCCCTGGGGAGAAAATTAAAATAGTGTGCCCATGTTCTTTTACCTTAATTTTGTTTTTCTTCATAACATTCATTAGCACCTGACCTTATATATGCATTTTATTTTCTAAAATTTTATTTTATTGTCTTCCTTCTCCATATGTGAGCAATTCCATGAGGGAGGAGATGTGTTCTTTGTTTATTAGTGTATCTCTGAACTTTTCAGTAAAAAATGAATGGCCCATGTGGCCTTGGTCATGAGTAGTGCTGGAATATCAGTAACAGACTTTACTTTTTTTTTTAATGTTTATTTACTTATTTTAATGTTTATTTATTTTTGAGAGAGACAGAGATAGAATGCAAGTGGGTTAGGGGCAGAGAGAGGGAGACACAGAATCCGAAGCAGGCTCCAGGCTCTGAGCCGTCAGCACAGAGCCCAATGTGGGGCTCGAACCCACAGAGCTGTGAGATCATGACCTGAGCCAAAGTCAGGCGCTCAACCGACTGAGCCACCCAGGCGCCCCTATTTACTTATTTTGAGAGAGAGAGAGAGGAAGGAGAAAAAGAGAAAATCTCAAGCAAGCTTCATACTGTTATCTCAGAGCCCCACACGGGGCTCGATCTCACAAACTATGAGATTATGACCTGAGCCAAAATCAAGAGTTGTATGTTTAACCAACTGAGCCACCCAGGCACCCCCCTCAGTAACAGACTTTATAATAAAGTCAGGAAGTGCTGTGAGTAGAGGCACTGACCTGTCAATGGAGGTAGAGTTATACCCTTTCCAAAGGGATCGGATTTTGATATTGGTACATTGTAGATCAACTCTGTTGGAATTCCAAGACACAGAGATCTTCATAATGGGTGTTTCTGTCTGGGTCAATAGATGCCCTCATCTAAAGTCTAATCATAAGAGGGGCAAGATTCAGGTAAGTTTTATTCCAATTGAATGCTTAGAAAGTCTAAAAATTGGTCTAGTTCATACCTAAAAGTGGTGTAGTGCTAAAGTCAGTTCAAACTCTACCTAGTATTCTGGATGGACTTCTAATTACTTGCCAGCTATTAGATTAACTGTGGCTGATGGTTTTGATGGAAAATCTTCCACACCCACAATTGGGCTGAATGGGAGTATTTGAGAAATGGCAAAATGGCATCAGGTGATTTCATGAAAACCTAGAATTATTCAGTAATCATTCTGCTCATAGTTTCTGCACATGAGCCAATCAACACAACCCCTGCAGATATGAGACCATGATTACATGCTTCTGTGTGCTCTACATAGTTAGACAATAGGCTTTGGCTTGAGGTTAGGGGATTCAAATTCTACTAATGTACTGAATGGTGGCTTGGGAACAGTTAGTGAGCAGAACAAGGACATGGGACACAGTGGAACAGGACACTAGGAGGATATTACAGAAGCCTCAGAATTTTTGTTTGTGGTTGAACCTGAAAATAACATGAAATAACTGTTATCTGTGTTCTCTCCCAGAGTCAGGGGATTGGAATGGGGTTGGGATCCTCTGAGCAGGAGACTGCCCTGGGCCTTGAAATCCAGATGGACAAAGCAAAAATGTCTTGGCTGGAATGCTAAAAATAGACCTAATCAAATGCCAGCTTCAGTGCCTCCAGTTAAGAGTCACAAATCAGTGTTGGGCAGTGTTGATCAGAATGAAAACTGATTGAGTACGGTTTAGGGTGCCAGGGTGATTGCTGAGAACAAAACTGGAGTGTTGGCAGTGTGCCTTCATGTTCTGGCAGGTGTTGATGTTTTTGAGTGCTTCTATGTATTTGGGTGAAAGTTTAATTGTTTTAAGACCCAGGACAATCCTGTAACTCTTTCATCTACTATGAATTCAGCTATGTAGCAGACCATGTCATTTAGTCTGCTATTTATCTCTCAGAAAATATAGCCTAGTGCTGCAGAAATGGGCCATCTATATTAAGGTACAATTACTTGATTCATCTCAAAGAATTGCATATGGATAAATGTATGAGTGTGTGTGTGTGTGTGTGTGTGTGTGTGTGCGCGCGTGTGCACGTGTACGTATTTGTAAATGATGTGAATCTCAGAGAAGTCCAGTCCAGGTTGTGGGGAAGGCTCTATTGTTTCTGATATTCTCTGTATCTGTCCTCATGTTGAGGGTGCGCCATGTCACCAAGATAACTTTGAGGTTATCATGATCAGCTGCATTGGCTTTAGTGGGTCATTTGTAAGTGTCAGAACCAGGGCCCCAGGAATTATAATAAGCAAAGTTTCCAGACCAGATAACTCTGCTGGTATGTTCATTAGTCTTTTAGTGAGTGGGTAAATTTTTTATGATCAAGATGTGTATCAGTGCTGCTGTCCTGTTTAATTACAGGGACAAGAAATAGGCAGACACACTGATGCAGCATTCAAGTTAGGGGGAAAGAAAGTAGAGGAATTATTACAGACGTCTGGATGGTGTCCTTAATTCCCCCTCTAGCTATTGAATCTCAGCTGTCTGCAATCAAGAACTGAGTCACAAAATGGCTTGCATTGTGTTGCTATTTCAGTTTGACAGACAGTCTTTCAGCCTGGAAATTGTGAACAATTCACCAGGTTTTTAAATTTCTATAGGAAAAAAAGCATTTAAATGCTGTTAGAACTTCAGCTATAATAGCACTAAGTATAACTCTACAAAAATATTTTAATAATTGTGTGAATATTCAGTAAAACCTTATTAAATTGAAAAGTAAGGTGCAAACTCCCCTACCACAAGCAGATTTTAAATTAACTGTATTCAGATAAACCACTAATTTTATCAAAGGAAAGTAGGACAATTATTTTGCATAATATACAATTTGAGGAAAAAAAGATACCCAATTAATTAGGCATTTCTGAAAACAGCAGATATTTTGAACCACTTATTCTGCTGAAAAAGTTTTACTGAGTTCTCATTTTCCTGGCTGAGACAAATATTCAAATCCACCAATGTTTATATTTGCAGGATGCATGTCTGTGTATAGTTTTATCTACATATTTGTACATTTCTCTCATCTGCATACACAGGAATGCATTCCAAAGAATGCAACACCCTTTGGCTGTGTGTATGGGAATATTTATCCAGGTTGATTAATATTTTTGCAACTTTTTAAAGTTTATTTACTCATTTTGAGAGAGATAGAGAGAGAGAGAAAGAGACAAAGGGAGAGAGACAACTTCAGTGGGTGTACAGGCAGGGAAGGGGCAAAGATAAGGAGACAGAACTGAAGAACGCTCTGCCCTACCAGCCCAGAGCCAGATGTGAGGCTCAGTTTCACAAACCGTGAGATCATGACCTGAGCCTAAATCAAGAGTCAGACCCTCAACCAGCTGAGCCACCTAGGTGCCTCAAGTTGATTATTTTTGAATGTTGCTTCCTCTCCTTTTGCGGGAGAAATGTGTGAAAGGGACCTGAAGTACTCAGCGAATATAGGCTCCTTATCATATCATTCAAATGCAACACTGTGTTTACAAAAGCTTTTTAAGAATGTTATGAATACTTCTTTAAAAGGATACTGAGGTTGCATGCTGATTCCTCAGAAAGATGGTAAGCTCTTCAGGCTGCCTGACTGGAGAAGGCAGACAGAGAGAGTCATTTAACATCATTGTAATCTATTCCTAATGGAATTTGCAGTGATTTTCTTCCTATTTCTTTTCATTGTTTTTCAACCTAATCACTAATAGGAGGCTGAAATGGAGGCTGTTAATTGTTTTTCACTTTTTACAAAGTCCAAATGCACAGTTTGGAAATTGTAGTTCTTGCATCTGAAGCTTTTCCTCATCTTGTTCACCTTGACTAGTGGGTTGGTTTCTGTTTTCTAAAATTTTGGTTTGTGGTCTCTTTCATCTACCCAGGGGCAGTTGGAAATAAATCAAAAGTTGTCTCATTCAGGAATTATCTAAAGTAAATAAATAAACAAACAAGACTAATAATTAGGCAACTCATTGACTAGGCTGTTGAACCAGGTGAAGTGGGAAAGAAATTATTCAAGTTCCAAACCTTTCTACTTGCAAATTAGCCAAAATCAATTGTGTTTTAAGCATTGCATCATCTTGATTGATTTTAAAATGGATAGCACTTCTCTGTTCACATTTATGGTGAGCCGTGAAGGACTTGGCAATGGGCATCTTTTCTACTGTGTTCGCATTAAGGTTTTCAATAGTACCTACTTTTAAATGTTGAACAAACTTTACTGCAGAATGCAGTCTGGTTCTTCTGGGAGGTTGAAATACAGTCTTCAGGTTGTATATTAATTAATTTATTTATTTAAATACAGCCTTCTTCTATTTTCTTAGAATCCCTAGCAGGTTCTAATTAATTCCTTTAAGTCAGAAGAAATATTTTTGAAATTTCAGTGTTAAGACAGACATTGGTGAGATGAAATGCTGTTGAGGAAATGAGTTAAAACCTAACATATGTATGATTCTATAAGGGTAAAAAAGGCAGGAGGGGAAGATTACTGGTTTTGAAATCAGAAGACAGAGATTTTGAACTCTGGCATGGAAAATACCTTCATGAAAATACCCCCACCTCATCATCTTTTTTTTTTTTTCCCTCATCATGTATTGATGTATTCAGTCATCACTGCATTGAAAATTAAATTAGAAAATGTGAACTTATTTGACACTATTAGGCACAAAAATAGCAAAATTCTGTTTTTCTTCCTAATGCAAACCAGGACACATAATGAATTAAGCGAATGATTAATTATATGCTCAGTGTCTCCTACATTTCCCCCTTTCCTCTACTTTTTCTTACTTCTTTGGTACACTCTCTTTCACCAGAAAGCATGGAATTATCTCTAACTATACTACCACAGAATTCTTCTTCATCTATACTGCCAAACTCATGCATTGAAAATGGAAAGTTTGGGATTATACATTACACTAGTGGTAGTAAGTGGTAATTATTATCGTTGCAAAGGATAGAAAAGTCATGTGATATAGACTATAGAGGAGAACCCATATTTTATGTTTTTGGCACAAGTAAAGTGCTTAAATACATGTTCATTCATTAGAGTATAGAGTTCAGGACATTTGTGGCTACTTTGCTAGAATGTTTCATGAAGAATATATATCTTGCACAATGGGACAAAAGTTAGATGGGCCACAATTTGAGCATGCAATATCAATTCTAATGATTAATCATTTATAAATATTGATAATCCAGTTTATTTTAAAAGACACTCTCTTGACTGAGCTAGAATTTTAATTTGTAAAAATTGGCTGGAAATAAACATTGGTAATTAGTTTCTAGTTTGCATAAGCCTTGCTTCACAAATATTTGTTCTTCTAAAGAGTTAGCAACGGCTGTTTGCATATGTACAAGGATTTGTGGGCAGTAACAGTGAAACTCATTATGACTTTGGTAACTGCCATCATGTATTTTACATGGGCTTCATATTTGATAAGGCCCACCTGCTTCTATTCATCTCCTAGTAATCCATATTTGACATTTGGGGGAGCCATTTAATTTTCTCTAAGAAGATATATTCTCATCTGGTCACCTACATTCCCAAGGAAGCTCTTTTATTATGTATGTTTGTTTGTTTGTTTGTTTGTTTGTTTATTTATTTATTTATTTATTTTTTTTGAGAGAGGGAGAGAGAGACAGTTTGAGCAGGGGAGGGATAAAGAGAAAGGGAGACATAGAATCCGAACCAGGCTCCAGTCTCTGAGCTGTCAGAACAGAGCCCGATGTGGGCTCGAACTCATGAACCACGAGATCATGACCTGAGCCGATGTCAGCCACTTAACCAACTGAGCCACCCAGGCACCCCTGGAAGCTCTTTACTGTTGGCATCAAAGCTTGTAGAAAAAGAGGATTCAAGCTACATTTGGAATATTGAATAAAGATTTTTCCCCTTCACATCCACTTTTATTTATTAATAAAGATCACAGTAATTAGAAATAGTTTTGTTTTAAAGGCAGGAGTAGAGCATTTGTTCTGAAGCCCAGGGTTGAGGCCTCAACCTACATTTAAAAATAAGTACTTCTGGAGTATCTGAGTAACTAAGGGGATCTCACTGTGACACATACTAATATAGAGCAAGATTGTCCAGAATGAGGCATATTTGCCGTGGAAGGATTGAGCCCAAGAAAAGATTAGAATTTATATTACTGTATAGTTTTATATAGTTATGTATATGTATAATTATATATATATAATTTTATCTATTTATCTATCTATCTATCTATCATCTATCCAGCTCTATCCATCTATCTCTTTCTCTCTCTCTCTTTCTCTATCTCTAATCTATCTCTATCTCTCTATCTCTATCTCTATCTCTGTCTCTGTCTCTGTCTCTGTCTCTATCTCTGTCTCTACCTCTAATCGATCTCTAATTTTGTGCACCAGATCTTGAGAGTATTTTCTGGTATTCAGGCACCCTGATAGCCTCCATTAGGCATTTTCTAACCACCCCTTCCTTTTTCCTTCTTCAAAAGTGGGCAAGTATAAAAATAGTACAAAAGCAAAGGTGTGGTGTGGTTGAAATAATTTTTGCCAGTAGAATTTTCATTTGAACACCCATGCACATCTTCTCTTTTCTATTGAGCTTAGCTATATTTTCTCAAGTTATCTGAGATTATAATTTTGCCTCACTGGCATCCAGTTGGGCTGGAAATCAGGGTTCACAATGTTGGAGAATCATCATGGGAAGAATAATACTTCATTTTTTTTTTTTTTTTTTTTACTGCTGATGTTTCTTTGTCATATTTTAGCTTGCTTTGCTGCATTAACTCATTTGGAGCCTCTACTATATGAGCACACACTGCTTCCTCAGCCTGGACTGCCCATGCTTGGCATGGCTAAAATAGGTTTCCATGAGCCCACAGGAGTGGGTGCATGTCACCTTTATGTAGAATACTCTAAACTGACTTATGTAATTTTTCCTTTTCATTATTTTGTTTTAAATTTTCTTTTTTAGTTTTATATTTAGTAGACAGATGTTTGCTACATTTGGAATTTTTTTAACAGCTTTATTGAGGTATAATAGATATATAATAAAATGCACATATCTGGAAAACATAATTAGAGAAGTTTGACATAGGTATATACCCATGAGTCCATCACCTCAATGAAGATAGTGAACCTGGGGCACCTGGGTGGCTCAGTTGGTTGAGCATCCGACTCTTGATTTCTGCTCAGGTCATGATCCCAGGGTTGTGGGATCAAGCTCTCTGCTGAACATGGAACCTGCTTGGGATTCTCTCTCTCTCTCTCTCTCTCTCTCTCTCCCTCTGCCCCTCTGCCCTGCTCACACTCTCTCCTGCCCCTTCCCTCCAACCCAGGCAACCAGTGATCTGCTTTCTGTCACTCATGTTTAATTTGATAGAGGTTTTTAGTTATCAGATCATAAAAAATGTATTAATTTTCTGGCTTCTTTCACTTGGCATAATTATCAATATTGTCATGTAAATTGATAGTTTATTTCTTTATGTTTCAAATAATATTCTATTAGATAAAATATCACTTTATTTAGCCATTCACCTGATGCTTGTTTACAAATATACTACTAAATATACTACAAATATACAAATATACTACTAAAAATAAATCACCTTATGAACATTCATGTATGAACTTTAAAAGATTATTTTATTGTGGTAAGAATGATTAACATGATAGCCACACTCCTAATAAAGTTTTAAGTGTACAATACAGTATTGTTAACTATAGTGACAAAACCACACCGCTGATCTCTAGAACTTATTCCTCTTGCTTATGCCTATTAAATACTTTGCCCAATTTTTGTTTGGTTTGGTTTGGTTTGGTTGGTTACTATTGACTTTTGAGAGTCCTTTATATGTTCCGGATACACATCCTTTATTGGGTATATGATTGGTGAATATTTTTTAACCAGCCTCAGGTTGTGACTTGTATTTTATTCTTTTAACATTTTTTGAAGAACAAGTTCTTAATTTTGTTGAAGTTCAACTAATCATTTTTTTAATGGATAGTAATTTGAATGTTATGTTTTAAAACTCCTTGCCTAAACAAAGAGCACAGAAATTTCCTTATAGAAAATTTTATAATATTTAGTTCTACCTTTAAATCTATGATCCATTTTGAGTTAGTTTTAGGTACCTATCAAATTTCTTTTGTTTTCCTCTGACAGATATTCAATTATTCCTACACCACTTATTTAAAAGACCATCCTGTTTCCACTGAATTTTATTTGTCCGTTTGTCAAAAAGCAATTGACCATACATTTGTGGGGTTATTTCTGAATTCTCTATTTTGATCTATAAGTTCCTGAGAACAGAATATCTTTTTATCATTGTATACCCATTACTTGGCATAATATTTAGTACATAAAGAAGCTCTATTCATTGTTTAAAAAGTCAGTAATGATGGGATCACATAGATACATAACTACAAAAAAGAAACCAAACTTCTCATAGTATGATCTTGTTCCTGTCTATGTCTTTGACTTAACAGTTTTTAAATTTAATCCCAGGAATCATTGAGATTTCATAGCGGTACCTCAGGGGTCACATGGATTTAGGTTAAGAGTCAAGGACAGAAATATGGACAAGTTTCCAATCCTATTCGTTCAATCTTATTTATATATTGCATGTCTATGTATGGTTTAGTTAAAGGGGCAATTGCAATGATTTATATGAAAAGCATGGAAAATAACTGCCTTAATATACTGCCTTTCCCAGGGTTACTTATATAAGACAGATTGTATATTAACAGATTGTATTAGACAAGAAGACCCTTCAAGGATTTAAAATAAAAAATATCTAATTGTGAAATGACTCAGACTTTTACTGGTGATTTGGAAGATTTGGGAGACAAAAGGGCTCACTGGTGTCCTTTGAATTATACCACATAGGTAAATGATTTCAGTAGGAATAAAAACTCAAGTTTAGTCTTAACGTGGGGAATGATGAATGGATTTCCTGTGACTGAATATAATTTTGATTAAAAGACAAATCTTCAACTTTGCTGATTCTCTCTCATTTATAATGATAAATGCCTAAAAAAATTGACATTCTGTGTTCAATATGAGATTTCAGTGTCTAATATAAACAATGAATTTGAAAAGAAATGAAAAATTAGTTATTAAATAGCTTTAACAATTTTTGTGTCAAAAAGCTGGAAAGTGGGAGTGGTAAAGTCATTTATGGGGAAAAAATTTATGTACAAGAAGAAATATTACTTAAATTGTGTGATATGTAAGAATTAACACAAAACCACGACTGTCTTCTTGGTCATGCAAGTTATGCCTGATGTCAGACATTGGCTAGGAATCTGATGTCAGTTTATTTGTTTGGTTTAGTTTCAATTACTTACTTTGTATATTCTGCAGTAAAATATAATTTTTAAGAATCTGGTATCTCTGTTACTGCTACTTGATAATGAAAGATTTGCTAAAATAAAGGAACCTTTGAATGTCAGTAACTTATTTCAAAATTTCCTCAGAAAGACACCCAACTTGTGATGTTTGTTTTTTCCTACTCAAGATCAATGACCTATATAGGCCACTGGCCTGGGCTTAAGGAAAAAAAAAAATTATCACAAAAGCCAATGATAGCTTTTGACATCTGTGCTAGATCCATTTCCTACCCGCTGTGCTTAATTTCAGAATTCAGTTCTATCATTAAAATAAAAACCTTGTTGGCTCTTCCATCGATGTGCCACATTACATCAATTTTCTCCAAGCATCATGTACAATTTCTAGGTACCAGTGCCCCCTGGACTTACTCGGAATTTCAGATCTTGCTACTCTGTTGTATGAATTGATCTTGTGCATTGTGGGATGACATGTGACCTGTGGAAATACGTTGTTTCTTGATTCTTTTCCCCAACTCCAGTCTGAAAATGACCTATTTTTCCACATCTTTGCTGGACTTACTTATGATTCCTCTCTCATCCTATAAAGATTATCTATCCTTCCACTGGATAGAACTGGACAAAGTGGGTTTGTGCTAAGTATACATTTTCAGTGTCACCCTCCATCATGCGCTGTCTCTTGAATTTCAGTTTTAAACAGAAACTGAGAATATTAACTTAGACCTATTATTTAGCAGGTGAATAAGTAAAATACTCTGTCAGAACCTTAGGAGTCTGTGGCTAGTAAATTTACTGATGCTAGGGTTTGATATTAATGAGAGGCACAGGGAAGATACCTTTGATTTTGTAGAAGAGAAACATAGATTTGGGGTGCTGTAAAGAAGAGATGTACATTTCCTTTAGAGAGACAGAGCAATATTCCCTCTTGTTGAGTCTGCTTTGTGGTTATTCCTAATAAGTGTACTTCTGAGTACATGTTCACTAGTTTACTAGTTATAAAGAAGACAGGTGTTATATATCCTTTTCCATCTCTAATTCCTTCTTGGACAATCGTAGCTCCATCCATTCTGGTCCCTAAGACAGAAACATGGGTGTTGTCCTACATTCACCAGGTGATTAAACTCTGTTCTTTTTTACTTTGATAAATCTATCTTCTATCCATTTTGTCTTTTTCTATTCCCATAGCTACAGCTTCTTTTCAGAGAATTATCTGAACGTGTGTAATAGACTTTCTGATTTATGTCATTTTTCTCTCCCTCTATAGTGTCCCTAGAGAGATTTCTGCAAAAGGCAAATATCATGCCACGTCCCTGTTAAAAAATCTTTGAGACTCCCTATCACATAGTACATTGCTTGGGAATGGGAAAAGATAGGTGGAATGTGTGCAAAGCTTGCCAAGTGATTGAGACACATGTCTCCCTTCCTGGACTGACACTCAATGATCTACAAGATATTAATAGTTAACAATTATATCAGACAGTATTTCATTGTTTATTTATTTTTTAATTTTATCTAAAATTTTTTTCACGTTTTTATTTATTTTTGAGAGACAGAGCACAAGTTGGGGAGGGGCAGAGAGAGAGAGAGGGAGACAGAATCTGAAGGAGGCTCCAGGCACTGAGCTGTCAGCACAGAGCCTGACACGGAGCTGGGACTCATGAACCAAACTCATGAACCATGAGATCATGAGCTCAGCTGAAGTCAGATGCTTAACCGACTGAGTCACCCAGGCGCCCCTATTTCAGACAACATTTAAAATACTTTATATGTGTTTACCCATTTAGTGTTCACAAATACCTTTTGGTTACAGGTGCTATTTATAGGTCCATTTTATAGATGAGGGAAGCAGGTTACAGCAAAGATATGTCATTTGTCCCCAGATGACACAACTCATTAGTAGCAGAAGCAGGAGGCAGATTGAAGATATTTTAGATCCCAAGTCTGTGTTGCTAAGCTGTACACAATGCTTGTTCCCTCAATCGGATTCTACTTTCTTGCCTCTATTTATGTGTATATTAGTGATGTGCATGGAATATTTGCTATGTTCTTCATCTCCAGTCCTCCAGCATTTAAAAACCCCTCTAGTGTCTTCTTCGGAATTCTTTCAGGCAGGACTAATTTAATTGTGAGATAGCATAAAGATTTTTTTTTTTAATCCTAGAGTGATTTACTGCAGCAGGTAGTGAAAATCCTGGTAAAACAACATTAAAATAAGATAATTTCTCATTTACCTAGCTGGCTTGGATGCAAACCTAAATGAAGGTAAGGGGATCATAAAGGAACATGACAATGTGAAATATGAGTTGGAAAAATATACAAAAAATGAATAATACATTTTCTAGGGAGGCATGTTGACTCAGATTTCTCTCTCTAGTAGAAGATAATTGAATTAGTCAGAGATTAAAATAAAAATCTTCCTGGGGTGCCTGGGTGGCTCAATGGGTTAAACGTCTGACTTCAGCTCAGGTCATGATCTCACAGTTTGTGAGTTCAAGCCCCACATCAAGTTCTGTGCTGACAGCTCAGAGTCTGGAGCCTGCTTCAGATTCTGTGTCTCCCTTTCTCTCTGCCCCTCCCCTGCTCACGATCTGTCTCTCTGTCTCTCAAAAATAAATAAACATAAAAAAATTAAATAAAAATCTTCCTAAAAGAGGTAACTTATTGACTTAAATTCTCTGAGAGGTAAATTACTGGTAATGAAGGAGTTTCTGGTTGCATGCAATAAATCAGAGAAGCAGGGTAGTGGAACATCTGAAAAAAAAAGAAGATCAAAAAAGACTCAGGATACTTTACATCCTTGAAACTGCATTTCCGTGGTTGGCAAATGACAAAAAGGAAACTTTCAATGCTATGATATGACATAAAGGAACTTGTTATTCAGAAGGGATTGATATTACGTTTTAATCATTTTATTGGCCATGTGGCTATCCATTCAATGTTCTGGTGGTTTTGTTCAAGCATCTCTGTTCTTAAACTTCTAGAATTAGAAATCACTACCTGAGCTGGAACATTTACAGGAAGAACCACATTCAGAGAGATGCCTTTATATTTCCATATGATCTAAAGCAATGCAAACCACATTTAGAAGCTTTATGTAGAAAGTGGGAGACAGAAATTTCTAGGAACCAGAGATCGGTAAATAAAAATAATGGTAAATTACCCATTATAATTGCCTTAAATAGGCTGTATAAAATGGCATTGATATTCTCTTTTATGCACACATGCACCACACTTATTTTTGGGATGTTTCCCGATTGTTTATTAATTTTCAGAATTTAAAATAGTAATAAGGGAATGCTTGAGTCACAGTCACACGTTTTCTCTGTAACTCTCCTTATCTTAATTAGGTGTAAAATTGTTCCACTTTGATGTCATCTATGATGAGATTTTTCGAGAACATCACCTTATGATTGGGGGAGAACTGCTGTGTTACCTTCTCTTGTAGAGTTGTTGGAATAAAGTGTGCTGATTAAAAAATTTTTTAAAAGATTTATTGAGATAAAACTTACATACTATAAGATTTGCCTGTTTCAAGTGTATATTTTAATGAATGTGACTATATTCACAATCATCATAACCTAATTTTAGAAACAGTCACTCCCCATTTCTATCCACAGTACTGGGTGCCAACGCATCTACTTTCTCTCTCAATATATTTCTGTCTCTGTATTTGCTTTTTGTAGATATTTCATACAAGTGGAATCATATAATATGGCTCCATGTAAGGCATAGAGGGAGTTGTGAGACCTTTTAGAAGCCTTCTCCATTCATAGAGGAATAGTATTCTATATTCCAGTAAGTGTGAGAATTTTATACCATTTGCACTTTTTACACTTTGTGATCTTGGGCAGGTTGCCTAACCTTTTTCAGATGTAAAAGGTTACCTTTGTCTGTAAAATGGGGATAATAGTAGTATTTACTGGGGTGCCTGGGGCAGTTCAGTCAGTCAGTTGAGTGTCCAACCCTTGATTTTGGCTCAGGTTACAATCGTAGGGTCATGGGATGGAGCCCCACATCTGCTCCGTGCTGAGCATAGAGCCTGCTGAAGATTCTCTCTCTCAATCTCTCTCTCCCTCCCTCCCTCCCTCTGCCCCTCTCCCCTGCTCATATGTTCTATCTTTCTCTCAAATAAAAAATTAAAACAAAAAAATAGTACTTGTCTTATAGGGGTTTATGGGAATTAGATATATTACTATACATTAAGTTTTTAGAATGGGGCCTGACTATAGTAATATTACGTAAGATTTTTAAAAATGTTATTGCTAGTTTGATTATCATCATTATTCCTCTGAAGAAGAGAAATATAATTGGGCAGGTTTTTGAGCCTTGGAGAATTGGTACTCCTACCCTTGAAGTGAGCAGTGAAATGTAAATCTACCCATAGGGCAGGAAATTAAGAACTAACTCATCTACAGGCATAAAATCGCTACATTAGTGAATGGCAGCATCCTAAATCATGAATGGAACCATAGTTCCCTTCATCAGGAGAAGAGTGAAGAATGCACCATTTTTCCTGGGTACACCAGACTTTTATTTCCTTTGTGTGAATCACATGAGTGTGGTTCCTTTTTTGGGGAAGTTCCATCTCTATAACAGAGGAAAAGAATCAAGTGGCTATGGCAAAATTGCACAATTTCCCTCCATTCTAACAACAAAACAGAAGAATGTCCTTTTAAAAAAGTCCTGTACCAAGGCCAATTTCTGCAGCACACTTCAAAATAATCTCTATTCATCAACTACTCTGTCACTTCCAATAGATTTTTTTTCCAAAGCTAAGTAGAATGGCTTATTTACTCCAGACTTGCCCTGTGAAATCCAAGCTAGCTGACCAATCTGTCTGTTTTACAATCTTAGCAGGTGGGAAAAACTTTGGGGGCAGCAGGTGTTACATTTCTCAAGTGGCTGCAAAATAGGAGTACCCTTGAAAGATGAACATTCTCTTTGCTTGTCTTTTTCCTGGAACAGTTCTGACAGTCTGGTGTCTAACCTTGGTAAAACTTTCTAATAATATCTTTCCCTCTACTGAAATGGATAATAAGAGAAATAGCATCATTTCTAATGAACAATTGCCATTCACTATGGAGTCACATTTTCCAGGAGTCCCAAGAGCGAGGGTATTCTCCCATACCTAGAGTGAACCTCTCAGGGAACTTTTTGCAGCCTGGTATGTTCAAGTCAATTACTTTAATAGATGCTTCCATTATGAAAGTTTTATTTAAAAAAAGAAAAGGATATGTCAGAAGATCTATTTTAAGTGAATTTTATATTATCCCCTTGTTTTCAATTAAAATCTTACAACTTTTTTTTGAAAAAGAGAGTGCAACTGGGGGAGGGGGAGAGGGGGAGGGAGTGAGAATCTTAAGCACCTCCTCATGGAGCCTGAGGCGAGACTGAATATCAGGACCATGAAATCGGGATCTGAGCCAAAAATCAATAGTCGGACACTTAACTGATAAAGCCACCCAGGCACCCCAAAATCTTACAACTTTAAAAAAAGGCTCAAAACTTTGAGTTCCATAGTCAATTTCTCAAGGTGAGTCTGATCACATTTGTCTAATTTCTTTTACTTAACACTGCCAATAATCTGCTTATTACAGGTAGTAGTAGCATAGTGGCTTCAGTAAAACACTTCATGTATCTCATTCATCCCTTCAGAGGTAACTCTAAAGTATGTCCCCAGGATAATTTTTATATTATGTGATCACTCTCTGCACTTAAAAAATGCACTAACAATATGTTCCAAATAATAGGTCTGAATATCTCATCTGTTTGTATTCTTTTTATTTTAATCACATAGTTTTGAAAACTCTCAATATTAAAGTCATTCCTTTCAGATTCTACAGGTTGGACACCAGTAAGTGAGTTTCTAATTTTTGATATTTCTCATTCTTTTAAAATTTCTAATCATTAAGAATTCGTAATTTCTAATTCATTCAAAATAAGAAGTCAGGTGACCAAGAAACTTTTTGAAGAGAATCTATATGGACTGCCTTTTTAGTAGTCAGTAAAATAATCTGTGTAGATGATTAAAGGGAAAGGCTAGAGAAATCAGAATGAGACCCCAAAATATATAACAGTTATGTAACTGACAAAAGTAACATCTCCAGTTAGTGGGCAAAGGATAGTTAATTCTATGAACAAAGTTGGGTCAAGTGATTTGTGATTTAGGGGTGAAAATAAAATATTTACTCCACCCATACAAAATAATTTTTACATGGATTAATATTTCAAACATAAAAATAAGACCATGGAACCTTAGGGAAAGGATGAATATTTATCCAGTCTTTTTTGTAGCACTGCCTTCTAAGCATGAAAAGCAAAGTTCTATAAACCATAAAAAGCTGGGGGATTGAGATATTTGACCACAAAATATGAAAATTTACACATGGTAAAAACATCTCAACCAAAATTAAGTACAAATGATAAAATGGGAAAGACACACATGGAAAGATACACATGGAAAAGTAATGACATTGAATATGAGAAGATACTGAAAATGACAGAAAATATCCAATACCTTAATAATGGACAAAAAGTTGGTAATCTGCTCACGAAAATCTGAAAGACCAATAAACATGAAAAAATGTTTTAAATTACTCATTGAAGAAGTAAAATATTGGAATACCACTTTTGTCTTATCATTCTGGCAGATTTTTTGTGGTTTTAAAATGACACAGTTAGTGTGGGGTAAATGAGTATTATTACATACTGCCAGTGAGTGTAAATTGGCATAACTTTGTAGAGGGCAAAAATGTAGTTGTAAAAAGTATTCAAAATATTAGGGAAATATTAGGGAAATAATATTAGGGAAATAATAATTCAAAATATGACTCTAAGCATGATGCAAAACATTTAGTGATAAAGATATTCATTGAATTATTTTAATAGCAAAGAAATAAAACTGTAGACACTGTAACTGGTAAATATATTCTCCAAAATATTTATAGCACGTTTTTTTGTCATGAAATTATGGGTGATTTTAATTTTCTTTTTTGGGTTATTTATTCCATTTTTTAAAGTTTATTTATTTATTTTGAGAGAGAGACAGTGAAAGTGAGGTTGAGGCAGAGAGAGGGAGAGAGAGAATCCCAAGCAGGTTCCATGCTACCAGCACAAGGCTCACACAGGGCTCAAACTCATGAAACCATGAGATCATGACCTGAGCTGAAACTGAGTGGGATGCTTAACTGACTTGGCCACCCAGGTGCCTCAATTTCAATTTTTAAAATAATGTATCATTATTTAAGAATAAGCCAAACAAATAGTATGATATACTTTAGTAGTTTATTTCATGTTTAAGCCTTCTACAATCATATTGTCTCAATTACAATCCTGTCTTCACCACTTAACTAACTGTATGTGACATTAGGCAAACCACTGGTCTCATTTTGAGTTTTTTCAATGTAAAGTGGAGGAAAAAAGTTTACCTACCACATGAAGTTAGTTAGAAAATTAATTGAAATCAGGCAAAGCTGTAGTATTATGTCTGGCACTTATTGATTTTGCTTTACACATCAGCTCTTGTTATATAAATAAAGGTTACATTATAGTCATAAAGTTCAATGTTGCCTGGAATAGATGGTGAGACTGAATCTCTAGTCTTCCTAGGTTTTCATATCCATCATAACATTTTCAGGTGGTCAGGTACTGTTGTAAATCTGTGCACTGCACAAAGGCACCAGGGACAGGGGTGAATGGAACTAAAAACAGTCATTGTATTTCACCGGCCACGTGCATTCCCAGTGAAAGGGAAGCCAATAGCTGGCGGAAACAGTCAAGTGTTTGTTCTTGTGTAAAATCCAGTGTCATCCTACAACAATAATAACTAATAATCTTCATATGTTGTTTTATGTTTTATGAGGTTAATTTTATCTTCCTTTTCACAGAGAAAAATTGGTGCTTTCTTTTTTTTCTATCTGTAAATACATCAGAACTCTCAAAACTCTACCAGTTAGTGAAATTCAATCAGGTCACCTACTTTAGTAGTGTTACCTTAACCTTAAAAAAAGTTTTAACTTTGCCATTATTTTCAATGGCCTAAATCATCTTCAAAATGTTTCAAGGGAAATGCTGAATTTTACACAGTAGCCATTTCAAATAACAGAATAATATATCAAGCTGTACTGTGTTCTCTCTCATATTTTGTGCTATTGAAATCTACCTGCTGCTTAAATTCCATAGCCTGGCACTCTGATATTAACCTGGAGCCCTAAACTCCACGGGATTTACCAAACATACAGACAATGTCCTATTAACTTACTCTTTGCCTTGCTTTCTCTGTGTCTCTCAGATATGAGCTTGTAATTTTCTGTGGTGGGGCACTTGTGTGTAATAGCTTGTGCCATCTAATTGAATGAGGGGTTTAAAGAACATTAAGCACTTAGAGGAAATTGTGCCAGAATATAATGCCCTTTCCTGGCTGTCAGCTAGCCTCTGGGTCCTAATCAATAGGCTGATCAACAGCTGTAGAAGAGAGACAAGGGTGACAGAAAAGCTGTACTCTAATGAGTAGGGAAACAGAGAGAAAAGCAGATCATTTTCCCAAGGGAATGGAAATAAAATTAAAGAACTGAGATAAAAATAATCGATTCAATGCTGTATAAACATTTTTTTTTGCAATGCCTACTATGTGCGTAGTGCTGGGTTATGTGTCAAGGAGAATGCAAAAATAAATGACATTCCTTTCATATTGGCAGATCCTGGGAACTGACTACTTTGGAATAGGGCAATTGATGTCCAAAATTTTGGTGTTCTTGTTTATGTCACCAGAACAGTAGAAAAGCCACATGTCCTTTATTTAGTGCCAGTAAATGCATTTTTCTGTTTTCTTCTGACAAGAGGGTGAAGTTAAGCCAGAATAGTTATTAATTAAAATAAACCTAGAAGAGGTTGCTATGTAAGACTTATGAGGGAGGAGGAAGGTTGTAAGGAAAGAGTCATTTTTCTCTGAACTCCATATTGTCTCCTAAAAAAATCTATTCCAATCTCTAGGGTGCAAATTAATTAATGATATTGTGACTAGTTTATTTATAATCCTGTAACACATGAAATCTTTAACTCTAAACCCTGGTTACTGACCAAACCCTGTGGGGCGATTATTCTCCTAGTAATGAAAGGGAGAAAGGAAAAACGTTGGAAAATATAAAATACTGACAGAGAAGCAGAGGAAATTTCAGTCCTTTTCACAAATGTTGAGGAAAATAAAAATACTTTTCTTCTCCATATATATATATATATATATATATATATATATATATATTTTATAACAGCCAAGCCTGCAGCATGTGTCAGTGGCAGATCAAATATTAAAAGCAAATTTTAATAAGTGAGACTCAAAAGGGGATTTATAAAGCTCAGGGGATTTGGAGAGGAGTGTTCAGTTGAGGGAACTCCATAGCTGGAGGGCGTAACAGGTGAATGCTCTGTTGCCCATGGATGAGAGACCTGACAAGGGGGTTGATGAATTTGAGATTTATTATTAGAAAGTAAGGACTGAGGGCACGTATAAATGGAGGCCAATTCTGATAGGAGTGAAAGGGAAGTTCCATAGAGGTAATGAAAAACTCTGAGCCAAATTTTAAAGTCAATGTACTGACTGATAGTGAGTGAGTGTAAATCTGCCACTCTGATTGAATTTATGGCCATGAGTAAATGTATGGGTTGCGGAGGGCTGAACAATGGTGTGCTTTGTGAGTGTTAGACTTCGGAGTTTCCATATTAACATAATCTAGAAGCCATAACAGTACGCGTTATAACAGCAAAAGCAGTGCAAGGACTTTAAAAAATAAGAGTGGCTTAACTGCTTTAAATCCTTGGAATAGCTCAATGAAAGAGTTTTCCTTTCATAAACGCTTTTAGAATAGTTAGCGGCAAATGATTTGGAAAAACAAAGAGTGACGCAGAAATAAAAGTTTATAAAGCGATAGCAGGACCTTCGTAAGTGCCATTTAAAGTGAAAATGGCAAATGTGGCAAGCAACTAGAGACATACATTAACTGGTCACAGAAGAAGGGGGTATGTGATGTCAGCACTCTATGATGCTAGAGAAATAATTGTGTCTTATAATAAAGGGATGCACTCAGTTCTGAACAAGGGTTATTCTTCCAAACAGAAAATTGTGAAACACTGCGCTGGGGTCTTAGAGCTACTAAAATCCCTTCTGTCTGATCTGCTCTTTTGCCCTGTACTTTTTCGGGACTAAAGTATTTACTGCCAATGGATTTAGAAAGAAGCCCACTTCACAGCATCAGCATCCCAACTCAGAATCTAAAGGCTAAGTAGAACCATGTTTAACCTTTTCCTTGCCTTCCTTTATGCCTTCTTTATGTCTTCTTTAATAATATTTGAAGACTGACCTGTTTTATCAGGAAGTTAAGAAATCTTGGAGGGCAGAAACGTGCCTTTTTTTTTGTGGTCCTCAGGGTCTAATGCAATGTATTACACAAAGAAAATTAGTATGTTTAAAAAATGTTTTTATTAAGTTGACTTTGGCATTTATGTTGATTATTTAGCAATGCTTTTTAATCATATTAAAATTACCTCCCGTCTTAGTCCATTTGCCCTGCTGTAACAGAATGCCATAGACTAGGTGGCGTATCAACAACAGAAATTTATTTCTCTCACTTCTGGGCACTGGGAAGTTCTAAGATCAAGGTGCCAGCAGAATGGATGTCATGGGAGAGCCTGTTTCCTGGTTTACGAACAAACAGCTGTCTTTTCCAAGGGATGAGGGAGCTCTCTGGATCTCTTTTATAAGTACACTAGTCCCATTCATGAAGGTTTCACCCTTTTAACCTAATCACTTCCTAAAGACGCCACCCTCTAATACCATTACTTTGGGGGTTAGGATTTCGACACATGAATTCTGTGAAGATACAACCATTCAGTTCACAACATCTATGAATGTTGTTTTCATTGTTGTCATTCATAGATAAAGTAAGTGGACATAGGTGAAGAACATATATTGGGCGTAGTAAATAGTTAATGAGAAAGAAGATTCATAAATTCAGTAATTTGTTTTATTCTTCCAATCTATTCAACAAATATTATTAACCATTTATTTTGTGCCAGGTACTCTTTTAAGTGCTTGAGATAACTTTAATTAACTAAAAGACCCTGCCTTTTGGGTAGCATACATTCTGGTGGGGGCAGGGGGTGGCAGACAATAAACAGCCCCCAAAGAAGTATACTATATAGTATGTTTTAAGGTGGTGAATGCTGTGGACAAAAGCTCTAGAGAATGGAGAGGAGGACTGGGGATATGATAGGGTTGCAGGGAAAGTGAAAATTTTAAATAAGCTGTTAGGGATAGGTGAAGATTGAGTAAAGCTTTGAAGGAAGTGAAGAAGTTAGTGATGTCAATTTTGGGAGAAAGACCAAAGCAAGGGACTCAGGCAATGATATGCATGGAGGATAGGAGAAGAATGAATGAAGGGAAGACTAGTACCAGCTGTTGTAGATTTTCTGTGACCTTGTAGATCACGTGGTAGTCACGTAACAAATGCATTAGCTTTTACCCTAAGGAAAATGGGACATCTATGAGGATTTCAACTACAGGAATGACGTGATATAACTGCCTATCTTTAAAAGATGCCTGTTATGTGTTGGTAATACAGTTTAGGATACAAGTTGGGATAAATATTTATTGAAGTCTTACGGTGCTCTACTCAGTGCTAATCGGTGTAGATAGGAAAATGTGATAATTTAGGGATGAACAAAACTTAGTGGAAGTACAAAACTGACAGTTCTTATGCTTTACAATTAACCTGTTGGGTATGATTTCTTTCTTTTTTTTTAAGTTTATTTATTTATGTAAGGGGGGGGGGCAAAGAGAGAGGAGAGAGAGAATCCAAAGCAGGATCCACACCATCAGTGTGAACCTGACGAGGGGCTTAATCCCACGAACTGAGAGAACATGACCTGAGCCAAAACCAAGAGTCAGATACATAACCAACTGAGCCACCCAGGAACCCCTGTTGGGTATATTTTCTTATAAGAAACTGTGTAAAACATGTAAAACATACAGAGAAAAACAGTGACATGTAATAGAAGGTATGATATTACATGGTTAGTGTGGCCTTTCCTCAGTGATTCTAAATCATAGAGATTTTAAAGCTGGAGGAGACCTTAGACATTCTCTCATAATTTGGCTCCTTCTTGTGCACATCAGATCTGACCCCAGAGGGGAGTTAGGTGGGGACTTCACTACAGGTGTTCAGGCCCAAGTTTAATGTTTTCTCTCCAGTAGGGCATTTTCTCTCTATTTGTAGCAGTGTTAATGTCTGCTAAAGTCTTTAGAACGTGAGGAACAGATATTCTGTAGGTAGAACTATTGTCTGAGTTTTTTCTTAAAAGAAAAGCGAGAGAGAAAAAAAAAAGCTTTTTGAGCAA
Source organism: Lynx canadensis (assembly GCF_007474595.2). Lineage (NCBI taxonomy): Eukaryota > Metazoa > Chordata > Mammalia > Carnivora > Felidae > Lynx > Lynx canadensis. Next base: position 124,731,849 of record NC_044311.2, read on the forward strand.
CCCATCAGACCTAGTGCCCCCTTAGAACAGATAGACATTGAAATTTATTGTCCCCGATGAAAACTATTTTAAAAGTCTAATGGGAAAAAAAAATATCTTTTTGGATTACGGAGAAGAAATCCAGAGTTCTGTCTTTGAAATGCCAAAAGCCAATGAACTTCACTAAAAGGAGGGAAACAATAATCTGCATAATCAAAGTTATTTTTCTTTAGCTTCAAAATGCCAAATACCAAAATATACTTTCTGGGAGCTAGCTGATTTCTTTTAGGTTATTTTCGAATAAAAGGATGTTAAAATTAGTTTATGTATTGGCAGTAGCATGGATGACACTGAAATAATCTGTAAAAATATCACTGGTATCTGTTAAAATAATGGTTACTTTCATGTAAAAAAGGGCCCAAAATAGCAACAACAAAAAGAACAACAACCAAGGAAACAAATAGCAGCTAAACACAAACAACAAATAGCAGCTAAATAGGTGGGGGTTTCTTTCTTTCCTACAAAACAGTCTGGCCAGTCTTCTCTGGTGTCACATCTCTTTTCCAAGAACTTACTCAGGGACCTAGGATCCAACCATTTTCATTCTTTAGAGCAAAGGTATTTACATATGTTTGGTGACAGTTCTGATAGAAAATATTTTAGGCTTTGTGTCTATACCAACTCTGTTTCAACTATTCAACCCTGCCACTGTAGTGTGGGAGCAGTCCTAGACTTCAGATAACTGAATGGGTGTGGCTGTGTGCCTATAATACTTTATTTACAGAACAGGCTCAGTAGATTTCAGGCGATGATTTCAGGGTGCAAACCTTTTCTCTAGGTTGCTGTGGGAGTCTGCATGGTTGAAGGTATGTCCCTGGGACATCAGCCTTTTAGTTCAAAACAAAGAGAAAAAGAAGCTGGAGAGATATATGTGTCATGTTATAAGTCCAAAGTGGCGTCTTTTACTTCCACTCTCATTTTATTAGTCCAAACAGTAATGTTGCCATACTTAGCTGCAGGAGATATTGGGAAATATGCCAAATATAAACAAAAGAATAAGGAGATTAAGGACCCTGGGGAACAAAATCAACACAATGCTTGATTTGCCTTATACTGAAATCTTGCCATTGACTACTCACTCAACACATAATAAAATTGCAGATAACAAGTGATTATATACCTATTGGTATTTTAGAAATCCCTTTATTACTTTATTTTTTATTATGAAAAATTTCAGATATATAAGAAAGTTGAAGTAATTGTATAGTAAACACATAAATACCCATTACTTCGATTCTGCAGCATATATTTTGCTTCATTTTTTTATATATCTATCCATCCATGTATCCTTCTGTCCAACAATAAATCCATCCTTTTTATATGGTTTCTAAGCAAATTGCAGACATCAGTATATCTCACTTCTGAGCATCTTTTTTGTTGTTGTTATTGTTTTCAAAGCAAATTGCACGCATCAGTACATCACACTTCTGAGCACACGTATCTTCATCAATGTCATTAGGGTTAAATATTTGACTACAATTTTTTAAAGACAGAATTACATACAATCAAATGCATGAATCAAAAATGTGCCATCCAATGAATATTTTCAAAAATGTCAATCTTTGTAATCCTATTTTATTTCAAGATGTAGAAATTTCAACCACTCCAGAAAGTTCCATCATGTTCTTCTAGGTCAATCTCCCCACTCTTCTTATTCTTCTACCATAGTGTAATTTTGACTGTTTCAGAACTTCATATAAGTGATATCATATAATATCATTCTTTTGTGGGGCGCCTGAGTGGCTCAGTCGGTTAAGTGTCCATCCGACTTCGGCTCAGGTCATGATCTCACAGCTTGTGGGTTCGAGCCCCATATTGGGTCTGTGCTGACAGCTCAGGGCCTACAACCTAGTTCAGATTCTGTGTCTCCCTCTCTCTCTGCCCCTCCCCAACTTGTACTCTGGCTTTCACTCTCTCTCAAAAATAAATAAACATTAAAAAAAATTTAAATATGCATTATTTTGTGAAATATTTCTTTCACTCAGCATAATATATTTTTGTCTTGTTTTGTTTTAACACTTCACCCATGCTGTTGCATATATCAGTAGTTCATTTGTATGAGTATTCCACAGGTTTTTTATCCATGCTCTTGTTGATAGACTTCAGAATTTTTTAATCAGCTTGGATATATTAATATTCTATTGATTCTATTGATCTATACAAGATATTCTATGAATATTCTTATACAAGTTCTTTTGTTAACGTATATACGTACACATATCCATATATCATATACATATATATACACACATCTGTGTGTGTGTATTTGTCTCTTGTATAAATACCTAGGAGTAGATTTGTAGATTTGATGAGTCAGGGTATAAATATATAATTAGTTTTTTAAGAAGATTCTAGAATCTTTTTTTGCATGTGACGTAACCATTTTATACTTCTGTCATCAATATACAAGAACTAGTTGCTCTACATGCTCACCAACATTTAGGGTTGTTAGTGTTTCTACTTCTAATTCTTTTGGTGGGTGAATCATGGACCTATATTTTTTTTCTGTGGAGGATTCTAACAAAAACGAAATACATTATCTTCAAATAATTGTAATTAATTTATGGTAGAGATAAAATAATTTTCTCACTGAGCTATTGACACAGAGGTAGCGCCTCTAGGTTCAATGACAGCAGAGTAATGCTGTATTGCTAAACTCCTTGGAGTGCAGTCCATGTGGTAGTTTATGTAAATAGGTCTAGATTTCAGTGGGAGTGAGAGGGACGGTCATTTATATAGATTAAAATGTAAATACTGCCCCCAGTGATCATCCTGAATGCTTGAAACTAAAGAGGTATATATCAAAAGAATATTAAGAGAATACAAAAAAAAAACACCATTTTTTTTTTTTGAAGCTAACTAATTAAAATAATTTCAATCAATGGGCACCTGGGTTGCTCAGTCAAGCATCCAACTCTTGGTTTTGGCTCAGGTCATAATCTCACAATTTTGTCGGTTTGAGCCCCACATTGTACTCTGTGCTGGTGGTGTGGAGCCTGCTTGAGATTCTCTCTCTCTCTCCCTCTCTCTCTGCCCCTACCCCACTCATGCTGTCTCCGTCTCTCTCAAAAATAAACTTAAAAAAAATTAAAAAATAATAATTTCAAACAAGAAAAATATGCTAAACCTACTTACTGAAATAAAGCAAAAAATGAAACCTTACAAAAGTAAAAATCTAGCTGAACTTTTTCTTTCCATAACGTTAGTCCAAGGATTTTGATAAATATAAAAATAATAATATAAAATATAAAAATCATAAAGAGAGGCAGAGAAATATGCCATTATAAAAGCAAGGTTATAAGAACAGCTAAGAATAAAGGAGATGGGACAATGAAACATTCTATGGTATGTGTTTATTTCTTCTCTTTGTTAATCCATTGTGTTTAGTATCAAAATATGGCTATTTTCTAGGATTTAAAAGAAGACAATGGAGGAGAAATGCCAATGAAAAAGAACACCAATAAAAATGACAGCTCTATTTTTAAAAATTGACTTCTTTTTAGATATCAATTTTCCAGAACATTAATAAAGAATTATTTTGGTAGCCATTCAAACTCTCATTTCTTTCCTTCCTGCCTTCCTTGCCTGCCTTCCTTGCCTGCCTTCCTTGCCTGCCTTCCTTGTCTTCCTTCCTTCCTTCCTTCCTTCCTTCCTTCCTTCCTTCCTTCCTTCCTTCAATTCATCATCTATTTGTGAGGATAATTATTTTTAAAACAGTAAAATCACTGTCATACAGATGTAAGATGAACATATGGGAAAAATTTTGTTTAACTCATTATTAATGAGTGACACAGGCACATGTTACAGTTGGTTTAAAGGGGAATCTGAAGAACAGACACATTTATAAATCAGAAATATTGAAATGAATGAGCAAATGACACACAACTGGCTTTTTCCACTATAAGGGAGGAAAATCAATTGAACCTTTGCCTAACAGAATTTATTTGCCTGTCTGTAGACAAGAATTATTTTGCATTGCTATCAGTTATTTACAACTTACAGAGTTGTAAAATAGCTAAAAGGCAATGAAAGGTGCAGAGGTGCCATAGAATCAGAATCAGCAACCTAGAAGAGTGTGCTCTAAACAATGTATAGTTTTTCACTGAAGTACAATATTTTCCTTAGTCTATCTATCTATCATAGATCTATGCCTACTGACTTTATTTTTTAAGAAACCCTCATGGTAATTAGAGAAATTTGGCCTTTGGTACCCTCCTATGTCGAATCTATAGTGAAAAATGATTTATCAAAATCTGTAGCTGATATAAACTTTCTCATTTCTCCTTCAAAAATCATCTGCTAGGATCATTAGCACAAATATAGAATTAAAAGATGAAAACAAAATCCCCAAACAATAAAATATTTTTGTTCTTGACCATGTAAATGAAATCTTGCTTATACCTTCATATGGTTACTCCTTATTATTTCCTTAATCTTTTACTTAGTTAAGTAATACAAGTTCTCTAAATACTAATACTCATGCATTAACTTGTAAAACCAATTTTTTACATGAGACTTACTTTATAAGTGCTTTATCACAGACACATAATTGCTTAAGAAAAAAATCCAAAATAAAAAAAAATAACCTTGCCCCTAATTTTTGAGTAAATTAAAAACCCTGCCAATGAAAAGACCTCCTGCTCCTGCATACTAATATGTAAGAGGAAGAAAACAGTGATGCGGTTGTGACACATGCATGCAGGTCTTTTCAAGAGACAACAAAGTCTGGACAGAATGTCATGCAAATCTATACGGTGAAGTACAGTGGGTCCTTGAGCAATGTAGGAGTTAGGAGCACTAACTCCCGCAGTCAAAAATGTGTATATCACTTTGACACCCAAAAGCTTAACAAGGAGCTTACTGTTTACCAGAAGGCTTACAGATAATATAAATAGCCTATCAACATATATTTTGTATGTTATATGTATTACATACCATATTCTTACAATAAGAATTGTAAGAAATACAGAGAAAAAAATGTTACAAAGATAATTATAAGAGAAAGCACATTTATAATACTGTACTGTATTATTGAAAAATATTGGCATACAAGTGGATCCACACAGTGCAAACCCATGTTGTTTAAGGGTCAATTGCGGATGAAAATAAATAAATAAATAAAATAAAACTAACTAACTAAATAAAACTTCTCTTATTTCCTCAAGATACAAATGGATGCCTCTGGTGGTAGTCATAATGTTTTACAATGTAAAATCATGACCTTACATTGTTTAAATTTTTTTTTTAACATTTATTTGTTACTGAGAGACAGAGAGACAGGCTGTTAGCAGGGTAGGGGCAGAGAGAGGAAGACACAGAATCTGAAGCAGGCTCCAGGCTCTGAGCTGTCAGCACAGAGCCTGACTTGGGGCTCAAACTCACAAACTGCGAGATCATGACCTGAGCTGATGTCGGACGCTTAACCGACTCAGCCACCAGGGGACCCAATCATGACCTTACATTGTAAAATCAAAAGGTTGGGCTTCTTATCAGGCCGGTTATATTTTCAAGAAGATATCCTAAGGGGAGGGAAAAAGTGAGCAGCAGCCTTGTCCTTCTTTATTAACAAAGAAAATTTTACCATTTTACTTTTATGTATGGTGTCACAAAATCCAGTGTTAGTTTAAACATAATTGGTATAAAAACCACCAAGGAGCAAAGCTTGATATAATGTCATTTTATAGGAACAACAAAATATGCAACTCTTCTTATTTATGCCACACACACACACACACACACACACACACACACACACAAAACACCATTTTAAGCATTTGTACCTAATGTAATTATTTTAGAAATTCAGTATCTATTCCTAATTGACATTATTGATTACCTTAGTAAAGATCATAAAAGGCTCATGTTTCCTCTGTTTTATACAAATGATTTCTAAATCATTTTATCCTCAGGTTCATCAGTGGATATTGGCAATGAAAAGAAGGAGCATTTAAATTTTATTCTGATTTTTTTTCCACCAAAGAGTTTTAATTTGGGGACTAAAATCATTAAAGTTGTCATTTTTATCCTTGTTACTCTTTTTTTCAGATGTTTACATTTGACAGTAGTTTTCTTTGAAATAAAATTAGTTTCCTTCTCCCATCAAATCTACTGTCTGTGGCCTAATCAAAACATGATTTTGGGGGCACCTAGGTAGCTCAGCCGGTTAAGAGTCCAACTTGGGCTCAGGTCATGATCTCGCAGTTTGTGAGTTCAAGCCCCACATCAGGCTCTGTGCTAACAGCTCAGAGCCTGGAGCCTGCTTCAGATTCTGTGTCCCCCCCACCCCACCCCCTCTGCCCCTCCCATGCTCATGCTCTCTCTCTCTGCCTCTCAATAATAAATAAACATTAAAAAATGTAAAAAAAAAACATGATTTTGTAATGAGTTTTTAACTATGAACATTGTTCATTGAAATGAACTATGAATTTAGATAAACAGAAGATGCTGTATTGGGTGAACAACATGATCCCTGAGATATTTCCATTTAAATAGTCACTGTGGGAAACAGCTTATGAAGCTGCCATTTACAGTGGAGCACTGTGTAGATGTGATCCAGCAAGATGTCAATTAGATTTTCAACTCATGTTACTGAAATGTGAACTATCATGATCCCTGTCCAGTTTCAGTCAATGTGAAATCATATTCCTTATGCAATGGAGAGGAGAGAGATCATTGTGGCAAGTAACATAGAAGATTCTGTCATGATAAAATCAAATCTAACATTTACAAATTTTCTTAAGTGACTAAATAATTACAATTGTTTTTTACAACCTCAGGGCTGAAGAAAAGTCCCTTTTAAAAAATGCATTGCTGAACAAGTGTTTCTTATTAATACTTTGATAATATAATACTTTGGTAAAAGTATTAGTAAAACCTCTTATTGTTCTACTCTTAATTAAAGAACAGTTAAGTTCTAATTATCTCAATCTTGACATCTTCTGACAAATCCTTTAAACCCTTTTACACTTATTCAAAGTTAGAAGAATTAAGTTTAATTCAGAAAAATCCAAGGAAAAATTAATTTTAAATGCATTAAAGTTATAAATGTTATAACTAGTTTCTCACATTTATTAAAAATATGTCTCCAATCATTTCAATGATTATTTTCACCATAGTATAAACAACAATAATTTGAATATCTGAAATGAAAAACTTCATGTTAAATGTGTCTTAGGTAGATTTGCCATCAAATAATTACCCTCTTCGCCATGAAGAAAAATTCCTTACTATTTTTTCATTGGTTTAAAAAAACTGAAAGATAATTCTCCCCAAATGTGAGAGACCATGCAACAAGAGATTAGTAAATTGTCATTGTTTGTATACCATGTTTCACTTAACACATTGTTAGCATTTTCTCATAAAAGTAAAAGATTTTTGAAACACCATTTAAAACTTTATACTGTTTTATCACTAAAATTGAACAATTTCCTTCTTTCCTTGTATCATTTCCATTTTTTATCATTATAATAAATAACTTCCAACAGAGATTTATAAACACACCACTGATTGTTTTCCATAGAATATGTTTCTAAGAAGTCTATTTACTCAGCCCCAAATAATGTTTAAAAACTTTTAACATATAGTACATTATAGTTTTTTGGCAATATTTATAATCCTAATATTGTCAATACAACATTGAGTATTATCTCTTTAATCTTTGCAATTTTAATAATTAAAGATTTATTACATATATATTTCTTACATGAATAGTGAAATAGACTATTTTGATGTATTGATCAGGCATTTCTAATTCTCATTCTATGAGAGTACAATCTGAGGTTGGGTCTCCATTTTTCTCTGATTTGTAAGCATTAGTAACATTAAGCACTTTTCATTAATATGTGTTGCAAAATGGTTTCCCAGTTAATAGTTGGCCTGTTAATTCCTAGGTATATTGTGCTTTTGGAGGAGGTCCTCAAGAGGACATGACCAACCGTTGACTCTTGAATTGACTCTGTCAGTTAGAGGCTCCTCACTCCCTACCTTGTATTCCAAGTGTACATTCTGCCCACCATCCATACTAGGAGCTATTTCAAGGAGGTAGCCTTGAGAGACTAAGGTGTTGTTGAGACCATCTGGCTAGTATACATGACTGAACCCAGTCAATGCCTCTCTATCATAAACTGTTAAAATTCAGGCGGGCAGTTGCAGAGATCTACTTGTCTTGGGGTCACACAAGACAGGCCTGCTATGTAAGTTCTCTCACTTATTAAAACTGCGACCTAGTAATCTGGAATGGCCTACTTCTTTCTCAGGTCTCTTCTTGCCCTCATGTATGGAGGCTGGTTTCATATTTCACAGGGGAAGCTCCGGAGTATTTGAATCTACATTTAGATTCCATGTCTAATAGGTCACATACATGTTTTGAATATTTCCCCACATTGGGTAAAACTGTCTCTTGTTATGGATGATTTTATCTGTGATCTGTCTCTGCCAGTCCCTTGTTCCTCGCTCATCTTTTCTGTATAACCTCTAACTTTTGATTTGAGCAGGTCTGGAGATGGCTCTTTTGGTTTGGATATTTATTTTTCCACTTACATATACTGAGAAGTTTGAGGAAATCTCTGTCTCCTAGTTATACTGTAGGTGTGGGTTATGGGTAGTTTTATTTATTATCCTTTTAAACCTGCATGGACGATATTTGCAGAGATTCAATAGTAGGCTGCCATGATGCAAGGAAAATCTTACCTGTTTTGAAGCAAAGGATGATAAAACATCCAAGACTATTTTTAAGGGTTCAATAATTCACTTAAATACTGAATATATCCTGTATCTTGAAGAGCTTCATCTATTAACTTTAAAACTACAGTGTTAGAATCAGTTGTAGGGAAACTTGAGGATGCCCATCCATGGTAGAAGCAGATTTTGGTTAAGATTTTTATTCTTTCCAAGCTCTTGATTATATTCATTACTCAGAAGAAGAAATTAATGATATTTTGGCATATTTTTAATATAGTGTTTTCTAGAGTCAAATGTAGTCAAATATTTGATTCAGAATTATTTGCCACTATCTCTCAAATTTGAAACATTTAAACTTTCTACTTTTGAATATGTTATGTATTTTGGGTGCCTGGGTGGCTCAGTTGGTTAAGCACCTGACTTCAGCTCCAGTTATGATCTTATGTTTGTAAGCTCGAGCCCTGCTTCAGGTGGACATGAGCTTTGCTTCAGGTGAACATGAGTTTTGCTTCAGGTAAGCTCTGCTTCTCTCTCTCTCTCTCTCTCTCTCTCTCTCTCTCTCTCTCTCTCTCTGCTCCTCCCTCACTTGTGCCCCCTCTCTCTCTCTCCAAAAAAATTAATATGATATATATTTTTATGTGGTTTCTAAATACTCCTAACAATCATTGTCTTAGTCCCATTTTGTGCACTAAGAAGAAATGTCTTCACGTGTAGCGTTCACATTTAGTCTGAATATATGGAAAGATTTTCCACACTACAAAACCCTGGACATTATTCTGAGAAGCTAACAGTTGTAAGAATTTCTAATGTAGTGGAAATAAGGAGTAAGAAAATTAGTTAGATGTGGAACTGGATTTTTTAAATGTTTATTTTTGAGGGAGGAAGAGAGAGACACACACAGAGACACAGAGACACAGAAAGAGAGGCAGAGAGAGAGGGAGACAAAGAATTTGAAGCAGCCTCCAGGCTCAGAGCTGTTAGTGCAAAGCCTGATGCAGGGCTTGAACTCCCAAACCCTGAGATCATGATCTGAGCTGAAGTCTGTCACTTAGCCAACTGAGCGCCCCAGACAAGCCTGGAAGAGGATTTTTGACTTAATATATTCTGCTTTGATCCAAAAATAGAGAGATACCTTGGAATAGGCTTCCCATTTCAACCTTGTCATTGATAGAAAAATATTACAAATTTTCAACATTTTTATCATTAAAAATTATCACAATATTTTTCAAGATTGCTACAATTTGGAGTTCAGTATATGCAATAAGCACTTGTTAAAAGTATTCCGTAAATGCCAAAAGTCTGAGAATCGCTGATATAAAATGAAGGTTTTATTTTATTTCTCTTGAATATTATCTCATTTTTTAAACACCATTTCATAATCAATTCATTTCTTCTAAATAGGCTAATGGATCATCATTACTTTTGTGGGTTTTTTTTTTTTTTTTACATATTTTGATCTGTCTCATTGCCTCCTACTATTTTCTACATTTTTTGGATTTTTGTGTGTGTCCTAGTACTATTTAATTTATTATGGTTTTATTATAAATTTTACTATAGAAAAAGAGAAGTTTACTTCTCCTTTTCCTTGATCACTGTTTTAAACTCAGCAATCTTGGCTCTTTCCAGCTCTTTTCAGAGACTGTCTCCTGGAACCTGCATTTGCCCTTTAAAGTACATTTTGAGATGAAATATATTTCATCATCAAAAGCTTTCTCATGTGGCCTCTTCTGACTTGGGCTCAAAGGTCTTCAGGGAAAATACAATTATTCTCAATACTCATAGAGTATACTTTTTGCGGCCCTGTCCCAGGGAAGAGTTTTATAAAAACTCTTTAGCACAGCACACTAGAATGTGTTCACTTATAGTCATTTGCCTCGAGTGTTGAATTTTGTTCATTTGTTTTCTGTCCCTCCCTTCCTTCCTTTCTTCCCTCCTTCATCTACAATTTTTCTCTTCCTATTCTCTCTTGAATCCAGTTAATCATGTTTTATCTTCATTATACCAATAATCTCTTTCTGTTAAAGTCACAATGACCTCCAGTTTGCTTAATCTAATGCTGTTTCTCAGTGCTTAGTTGAGCTAGCTGTTGTTTTTCCAGAAGCACTTTCTTCTCTTGGCTTATCTGACACCTCACTTGCCTGATATTCCTATTAATTTGCTGACCACCGATTTTCCTGCTTCTTTCTCATTCTCTGATGTCTCAATGTAAGAATACCTTGATCTTTGCTCTCAGCTCTCTGTTGTTTCTCTGACTCCTTCTCCTAATACTCTCTCCCTTATTTCTTCACTTAAGCTTCACTGGTGGCCTTGCTTTTTCTAGAAATAGCAGACATGCTGTTGCCTCAAGACCTATGCAGTTTTTTTTTTTTTAATTTGTCTGTAATACTCTTCCCTCATATGTTGACACAGTACATTTTATCACTTCCTTCTGGACTTCATTCAAAGGTCACCTCCTCAATGGGGTGTTCTCTGAGCAGTCTTTTCACAATACAACACATACACCTTTTCCACTAATTTCAATTCACATCCTCCTTTCCAGTTTATTTTTTCCTTTTTAGAACATAATGCCGTCTTGGTTAAAACACACACACACACACACACACACACACACACACACACAATTACCTTATTTATTGTTGGTTTCACCCACTAAAACATAAAAGTCCCATGAATTAACGGGTTCTTGTATTTGATTCAATACAATATATTCTGATTGAGTACTCATTATATATTTGCTGAATAAATTAATGAATGATTTTCACATTCTGTAACATTATTGTTTATTCTTCTTAACTTTTTGTCTTAAAAATTTAAATATGGGGGCACCTGGGTGGCTCAGTCAGTTATGTGTCTGTCTGACTTCAGCTCAAGTCATGATCTCGTAGTCCATGAGTTTGCGTCCTGCGATGGGTCTGTGCAGACAGCTAAGAGCCTGGAGCTGTTTCAGATTCTGTGTCACCCTCTCTCTCTGCCCCTCCCCCACTCAGGCTCTGTCTCTCTCTCTCTCTGTCAAAAATAAACATAAAAAAATTAAAAAAAAATTAAATATAAGCTAGCTATTACAGTTTTTGCACTTTATCCCATTTATCCATCTTGAGTTTGTCTCTTTCAGTTTTAGTCTTGTAAACTGCACATTTCTGTGGAATTAATTCCATATATTTTCTGGAACATTGATGTATGAAATCATCTTTTGGTTTCTTTCATTAATTAAAGTGATTTATCTGGGCACAGAATTTTGAGATTCACAAAATTTCCTCCTAAAACATTACTCCTATATCTTTTCTATTTGATCTTGCAGAGGAGAAACATGAGCTGTTCTGATTTTACTCTTTGTAGACAGCATTTTTTTTTCTTTTCTAACAAGGTCGTTTGCATATATTTAAAAAAATTATTTTTAACATTTATTGACTTTTGAGAGACAGAGTGTGAGTGAGGGAGGGGCAGAGAGAGAGGGAGACACAGAATCCAAAGCAGGCTCCAGGCTCTGAGCTGTCTGCACAGAGCCCGATGTGGGGCTCAAACTCATGGACCGTGAGATCATGACCTGAGCCGAAGTCAGACGCTTAACCAGCTGGCGCCCCTCATTTCTGGTTTTCAAGTCCAGAAAAGGTGGGCTTTAATTTTACTGTTTAACCTTTCGCTTCCTGGCAATCTTCCCTTCTATCACTCAGGAATATTGAGGGGTTTGTTTTGTTTTGTTTTGTTTTTCATTTATATTTTATTATATCCTACTGTCTTATTTCTGCCTATTTTCTTCCTGTGGATTTCTGCACATACTTCATGGAAACCTTCTTCTGCTTGTATTATTTTGAACAAAAATAATAAGTATTTTCAGGTTTTTTCTCTTTTATTCCAGGAATAAATTATTTTTAGTTATTTTTTTTTCCTTCTCTGAGCCTACGAAATTGAAATAGTGTTCACTTTATCTAGTATTGAAGTGGTTTTATTCAGGACTTATTACTTTCTTTCCTGTATATTTATACTTCAAGGATGAGAAATTTATCAAATCCAAATCAACATTTGACAACAAATTTGCCTTGACTTCATATTCATTTGAATATTGTGGCATCTTTTTTCTCAGATACACAACTGGAGAGCACATTCATGGTATCCAAGTAGCTAGCTTTGCTTGGTAGAATTCATTAACTGTGATGGAAACTTCTCCTAAGCCATTGTCTTATTTTCTGAAACTCTACACTGAGACACTGTTTGAAAAACTGTAGTTCCTATAATGCACTCCTATCACTCCTCTCACTGATATACCTTCATGTATAAAAGTTTATATAAATACAAGTAAATCATGTCTTCCAAAGAACAATCTCCTGCCTAATTCATCAGAATCTATTTCCCTGGCTTTTTGTAGAATGGAAGTTAACTGACTTCGAGGGAAGGGATATAGTCTGGCGTCTATTGTAAAAGTGGTTCTCATCAGTATAGAGGACAATTCTATATCTTGAAACAGGAAGAAGGTAAAGCTCTTCTTCTTACCTAGTCTTTCAGGCTAGGAAGTTTTTCTCTAATTTAGAGTATCATACTGTATTCCTTGAATCTCTCATACAAGTCCACTTATCCTTATTGTTATAGCATGGGTATTTCAGGTTCTGAAGATTGTTTGATGTTAGTATAAGGTTTCAATGCTACTATGCACAACTAGTATTTTCAATGCTTTCTTTTTAATTTTTGTGGTGAGATATTTGACACTAAAGTAGGACTCTGTTATTAAATATCACTTTAACCATAAATCTTTGGCATAAGGAATTGAGAAATATTTTCTCTTTCATTACAATATTGAAGATAATATTCATGTAGAGAACAGATAGTGTTCCACAATAGTGGTGGAAATTCTTGAATACAATAAAGGTTGTACTATGTCCACCATGGTCTTTTATAGGGAAGATATTGACATATAGATAATATGAAACTTAAAGTAAACTTGTATTTAAACTCCCATGTGACAAATACTTAAAGTGCAATCATGGAAAAATAATACAACTTCTCTAAACCACAGTTTCAATAAATACAAAATAGAAAACCCCTACTTTGTAGGATGATAGTGAAAATCAAATGAGACTGAAAAATTTTAAGAACTTTCATTGAGCTACACCTGACATACCACAAACTGAACATACAGTGTACAATTGGATAAGTTTCAACATATGCGTATACTTACATATATACACATATGTAAACGTATATATGTGACTTGTAAACGCATCATCATGATCATGACAGTGAACATATACAACAACCCCCAAATTTCCTGTTCTTTTCTGTAGTCTTGTATTTTGCCTATCTTTGCTCTACCCCTGATCAGCATCAGGCTACCACTGATCTGCCTTCTATCACTACTGATTATCTTCTATCACTAGATTAGTTCACATTTTCCAGCATTTTCTAGTAATGGAATTATATAGCATGTACACATACTTTGTCTTCTTTAACTCAGTATTACTATTTTGAAGTTCAACCACATTGCAATGTGTATAATAGTTTATTTTTATTGCTAATATGTATTCTGTTGTTTGGATATACCATATTTTATTTACTCATATACTTGGTAGACACTTGAGTTGTTTCTAATTTTTGGTTATTACAAAGAGCTGCTGAAGATTTCATATATAAATAATGTATGGCAATATAACTTCTCAGTAAAAGGAGAGGACATAGGAGTGTGTGGGTGGCTCAGTCTGTTAAGTGTATGACTTTGGCTCAGGTCATGATCTCACGGTTGGTGAGTTTGAGACCTGCATTGGGATCTGTGCTGACAGCTCAGAGCCTGGAGCCTGCTTCAGATTCTGTGTCTCCCTGTTTTTGTTTTTCTACCCCTCCCCCACTCATGGTCTGTCTCTCTTTCTCTCTCAAAAATAAAATAAACACTAAAAATTTTTTAAAAAAGAATTTAAAAAAATAAAAGGGTAGGACATAGATTTAACTTTTTTTTTAAATATGAAATTTATTGACAAATTGGTTTCCATACAACACCCAGTGCTCATCCCAAAAGGTGCCCTCCTCAATACCCATCACCCACCCCCCCCACCCCCCATCTACCCTCAGTTTGTTCTCAGTTTTTAAGAGTGTCTTATGCTTTGACTTTCTCCCTCTCTAACCTCTTTTTTTTCTTCCCCATCAACTGACAAATGGATAAAGAAATTGTGGTTTATATACACAATAGATTTAACTTTTAAAGAAATAAGACAATTTATATGAAAGTTCATAGGGCATTATAAAATGCAACCTAAATATGTTATTATGTTTAGAAATATACTTATTTTTTCCTGGTCAGTCAATGTAGTATGACTAAAAATATTCTATTCAAATTTAATAAGAAGAAAATTATTAAATCAAAGTGAGCATATTATAGTATATGACTCTCAAAAACTTTGGAAAAGACATGAAAGACTTTGATTTAAAAACATGGATCAGTTAGATGTCCTCCCAAGAAGAATATTTTTATATAATAAATAAATGTCATCAAATTATACATATGTGGATATGCAGTGATTAAACATACCTAATAGTGTCATATATAAGAAGGATCGTTTTGTTTATCATAAGGGAACACGGACTTCATTATCCTAAACTACTTCTCAGCCTTCCCAAGATACTGCCTGAGGTGTATAATCTCAGCTAATCCTATGTTTAAACCAGGAAAATCAGTGTTTGTCCATTTTTTCCTTTAATAGATAGAATTAAAGAAAGAAATTGAACTTCTTAGAAAAGGCAGGATTAAATAAAACAGATTTAAACATAGAGACAAGGTGGAAAAGCTTATGGTCATATTGAGGCCTGAAAGTGCGATGGAGTCTATGTATACAATTACTTTTTTGTTTGGTTTCTTGTGTTCTCCTTAGATTAGGTCCCAATGAATTAGAGATTAGAAATATGATTGTGTTATGGCTGCTGGAAAGGAAATCACAAGGTGAGAGTTGAGAGAGAAAGGGAAAGACAGTGGAAGAATCATCAAATCACTTGAAGCATGGGTAAAGAATAGGCCTGGGTTCTTAAGTATCTTGCCTTCTTTAAAATGACTATTTGAGGGGCGCCTGGGTGGCTCAGTCGGTTAAGCGTCCGACTTTGGCTCAGGTCAAGATCTCACGGTCCGTGAGTTCGAGCCCCGCGTCGGGTTCTGTGCTGACAGCTCAGAGCCTGGAGCCCGTTTCAGATTCTGTGTCTCCCTCTCTCTCTGCCCCTCCCCTATTCATGCTCTCTCTCTGTCTCAAAAATAAAGAAACGTTAAAAAAATAATAATAAAATGACTATTTGAAATAATGATAAGACATGTTAAGAGTGTATTAAATTTTATTTTAAACAGGTAGAGTAATTTTGTCTGTAACTTGAACAAATTATAAAATTTAAAATATTCTGGATGGATAAAAGGCTTATAGTATCTAAAAAAAAAATGACATTTTGATGGGCACCTGGGTGGCTCAGTCAGTTAGGCATCTGAGTCTTGACTTTGGCTCAGGTCATGATCTCACGATTAGTGACTTTGAGCCCCGTGTTGGGCTCTGCACTGATAGCACAGAGCCTGCTTGGGATTCTGTCTCTCACCCTTTCTCTCTGCCCCTTCCCTGCTTGCTCTCTATCTCTCAAAATAAATAAAAAATAAACTTAAAAATATTGACATTTTGGTGCTTACCAGGTAAGCCAAGCGTGCTTAGGTGCTTACCGGGTATCACCAAGAGTGATTAGGCTAACATTTCAAAGCATATAAAAAAATTTAAAATCCAATTGAGATAAATAAGAGAAAAGAGGAAGAATAGCAGTAAGAAATAAGTAACAAGGGATTAGCACATCCAACCTTGCATTTAAGAGATTAACTGAAGACCCGGAATGTTAGGTTAACTGCCTTAAGGCCATCAGTGTGTTCATAGCACTGATGGTGGTATCAGCAGAATTCTGTGCCCATTCATTCATAGTTGGGTACCATTATCACCTGTATATCATCTGACCAGATTATCATGAAAACCCTGTAGCACCTTTTAGATGAACACTTTCGGATTTACCACCTGTTTTTTATTTATTCAAATGTAACACTTTGAACATTTGAAGTTTGCATTCAGAAATTTTGAAAGCTTCACCTCCTCTAAGAACTCATTGTCCTGTTAAAGATAAGAACTCATTGTCCTTGTTAACTAAGAAGCACAGCCCAGCCTGGCATCGATAGAGATGGTTTTCTCACCTCAATCCAAAATTACTGACTGACAATTTAAATCCTGTGAGGCTCCATGTCTGTTCACGGTCCTGGCTGCATGCACAGGGTCTTACTCAGATGGTTATGGATCTGCTTGTCTGAGCCTGTGAGTGATACAAGAGGTAGAATGAATTGTAGTAGAAAGTAAGGGCCGTTGGTATGAGACAGATCTTCGTTTGCTGATTGTTATCCTTACTTGCGATGTGATTCCGCGTATTTTTATTTTTAAGGTTTATCTGTAATATAGATTTCTTGTATGTACAGTAGGGATTATCATGCCTCTTCCCAGTATTGTTTTAATGATACTCTATTATTTAGTACATTGTCTAGTAGAAGACGCACAAGAGAATGAATTCTTCCAGTTATAGTTCCTTTGTTAACCACTGCTCTCACATTGAATTCCTACACTGAGTAACAACAGTGCGTTCCCTCCCCTTGCTCTGACTGTCCTGATGATTTGAATGCTCTTATGTTACTCTGGAAGCGTTTGGTGTTTACTATCAGTGTGCCCTTATTTCATTTCACTTTTTAAAAAATATAGTTATTTTCAAAGACTACCATTCTTAACATTCAACATGACATCTTTGAGTACTTCAGTTATATCTTTTAATATGTTATAATAGTGCATGACTTTCTGGAAACTAAGAATATTCTAGTGGCCTAGGAGTGAAAGAGCCTACTTCTGAATAAGTGTGATTAAGTTCTTGTGTTTTAAATGTGTTAACTTCAGCATAGCAAATTTTTCCCTTTCAAAAGGTTGGAAAATGTTTCTTTTTCAATATTTTAATTCTTATTCTGATGATATCCAGTACTTCAGATTGTGATTTTTTCAAAAAACTTGGTAAGTTTACAAACATCAAATAGTACCATTTGGTTACATTTGTATATTATCTTAATTAGTGATAACAATATATGTTTTATAGGTTATTCATAATACTTTGCCTTATGTTCGTATTGTAAGCAACAGAAATAGTAGAAAGGTTACATTTCCACATTATCATAATAGTATAGGACAAATTATTTGATAAAGACCGAATAATACGCAGTGTCTTTCATTTATTGGTGTTCTATTTCATGCAGCATCATTAGAATTCCATATTATCTATTGTGAACATTTTCTCCTTGATGTATTTTACCAATGGAAAAATATTTTAAACCCATAAACATCAACATATTAATAAGAAATTGATAAAGTAGAGGTTTGTCTCCTGTCATTTAACTACACTAAGATGAATACACATTTTTTTATAACCTATTGCAACAACAGTGTTAAACTGCAACCATTTTAAACCTGTGGTATAAAATTTTTCCAAGTTTTTTGCTGATTCATTTACAGTGACAAAATACTGTACTTACAGATTCAGATTTTTACTGAATATATATTGCATTTGCAATTTACTTTGTTAATAACCTTGAACCAAGATTAATGTCCCAAGTACAAGATTTGGAATGGAAAACTCTAAAATATACCGATTATCTAGCCTTGAACAAATTATGCACCTTCTCTTTGGGTTATTCAATTTTGATCCTACATTGAAATAATTAACCATCCAGGTCGTTACTATTACTGTGTTCAGCTATCAGGGAAACAGATTATCCTATGTTACCAGGGAAATAATACATATGAAGTTCAGGAGAGAGAAAGAGGTAGAGAGAGGGTGGGGGGAGGTTTATGGTAAGGGTAAGGTATTGGCTTGCATGATGGTAGAGACTGGAAAGTCCAAACTCTGCAAGTCATGCTGGTAGTCTGGAGACCCAGAGAAGAGTTCACATTGCGGCTCTGAGTCTGAGGAACATCTGGAGTCAGAAGTCTCTATTCCTTGGCAGAACTCCTGCTGTTTTCTCTCAAGGCCTTAAAGTAACTGGATGGGACCCAACCATATTGTGGAGGGTAATCTCCTTTACTCAAAGTCTACAGATTGAGATGTTAGTCTCATCTAAAATATGCCTCCACAGCAACATCTAACAACAGTTTAACCAAATATGTGGGTACTGTGACCTAGCCAAGTTGACACATAAAATTAATCATCACAGAGGACAATCAAGAGTGCAATATTGAATATATTTCCAGGGTGAGCTCCCACTTGGTAGCTTTCAACACAGCATAGGTCTCATTTTAAGGCCATCCTAATTAGGGAACCAGTTAATTCTCATGTACCTGTATGAGTAGATAAAGCAGTCCCAGTAGTCTGAGAACATTTCTGTGACAAGGAGCTCCAGGTGCTGGCTATGGGACTGACAGAACAGCTGGAGCCAGTGTGTCCCTCAAAGTAAAGAGACTCAGTGAAGTATGTGTCCTTCACCAACAACATTTGCATGTGTATAAGGGGTTATGGAAACAGATCAGGTTTAAGAGGTAGTCCAGGGCTAAATTATGAAGATTTGTGGGACATGTCAAAGAATGTGGATTTACTATAAAGGTAGGTTAGTAGTAGGCCCATCAGTGTCAGTCTTGCTGAGGAATTATTACTTGAGAGAAATTATTTAATATCATTGGAGTCTCTAAGTAACAAGTTCTGGAATTAGGCTCTATAACCTGGTTTAGAATTGGTGTTTCAAGGGTGCCTGGGTGGCTCAGTAGGTTAAGTGTCTGACTCTTCTTTACTTCGGCTCAGGTTATGGTCTCAACGGTTTGTGAGTTTGAGCCCTGTGTAGGGTTCTGTGCTGACAGTATGGAGCCTGCTTGGGATTTTCTCTCTCCCTCTCTCTCTGCTCCTCCCCTGCATACTCTCCCTCTCTCAAAAATAAAATAAAATAAAATAAAATAAAATAAAATAAAATAAAATAAACATTAAAAAAAAAAGAATTGGTGCTTCAGGCTTAGGGACTCTTAAAATGTCACATAGGGTAGAACATGATTATCTTACACTTCACAAAGAGAACATTTATACTAGCTTGAAGGAAGGCAAACCTGGAGGGAAAGAGGACACTTTACTATGTTAAAGCTACAGGTGTGCTTCTGTGAGAGGGGGTTCAGGATATATTTAGGTGGCAAATTTGACAAAACTGTCTAAAGTTGAACGACAAAAAAAAGATTATTAATGATAATTTCTGAGTCACTCGCATGGGGGATGGAAGTGACAGTGATGTCAGACCCTGAAATATGGAACATGGAAGCAGGAATTGATGGTGGAAGAAGTGAAAGAGGTTTGAAGGGTCAATGAAACATCAAGGAAGAGAAGGCTGTTAGTCAATGTCTTGGTCTCTTCAGGCTGCCAAAACAA